>NC_047592.1:13089638-13415798 GCF_011004845.1 Esox lucius | reverse complement strand
TTAGGATAGAGCTGCCAGACGTTCCCATAATTCTGCGACAAATGAGCAAGCTGGAAATAAAGGATGACATTCTCTACAGGAAAAGTCAGGTTGGTGAAGAAACTCAATACCAGATAGTTTTAACAGCAGAGTTTAGAGATATGGTAATGAGAAGTTTTCACGATGACATGGGTCATTTCGGGTTCGATCGAACCCTTAACCTCACACGATCCAGATTTTTCTGGCCAAGGATGGCAATTGATGTTGAGAGGAAAATAAAGAGTTGCAGTCGCTGTGTCTGTCGAAAGACCACCTGAGAAGGCTGCTCCTCTAGTTAACATTCAAGTAACGAGACCTTTTGAGTTAGTCTGTATGGACTTCTTGTCAATAGAACCAGACTGAAGCAATACAAAAGATGTCCTTGTGATCACTGATTTCTTTACAAAGTATGCATTGGCAATTCCTACTCCTAATCAGAAGGCTCGGACAGTAGCCAAATGCCTGTGAAAAACTGCACAGTGATCAAGGACCAGACTTCGAGTCTAAGATGATCAAAGAACTCTGTGATCTGGCAGGCATTACAAAAATGAGAACAACACCATATCATCCAAGGGGAAACCCTGTGGAGAGATTTAATAGGACACTTCTAAGTATGCTAGGTACACTCAAAGCAAAAGACAAAACCCACTGGCGAGACTTTGTGAAGCCATTAGTGCATGCGTATAACTGCACTACACACGAGACAACCGGGTTCACGCCGTATGAACTATTGTTTGAGCGGCAGCCTAGGTTGCCTATTGATCTTGCCTTCAATGTCTCATTGAACAATGGCAATCGGAAGTCTCACTCCCAGTATGTACGAGCTCTGGAGACCCATCTTCAAGAGAGTTACCGACTTGCTAGTAAAAATGCTGCTAAAATGTCAGGTTTGACAGACGTGTCACTGAATCCACTTTAAGTGCGGGTGATCGTGTGTTAGTCAGAAATGTACGCCTAAGAGGAAAGCACAAGCTGGCTGACAAGTGGGAAGGAACTGTGCATGTCGTTGTTAACCAGAAGGGAGACCTTCCAGTATACACTGTCAAGCCAGAGAACAAAAACGGTCCCCTCAGAACACTGCTACCATGTGGGTTCTTACCAGCTCCTGAAGAGGAACCTGCAGCTGCCTCAAGCAAACCTCAAAGGCCAAGTACACGTCAATGCCCACAACCCGATCCCGACAAGCGAGAACCAGAATCTGACGAAGAAGGAGACTGTTATGACCTAGTCTTGGAACCCACCAGTTCTACTCAGGAATACAACTTGATCATGCCTTCCAGGGAGCAATCCAATTCATTTGTTGAGCCTGCCTGTACGGATACTGCAGCAGTTTCCAACAGTGTTCCGGAGGAATCTGGTAAAGTCTCATCTGGAAATTCATCCTTACAAGAAGCAGAACACTTACCTGAAGTGGAACCCATAACCGTAAGTGACCCACCTGAAAAGGAGAGTTTACCTGAACAAATAGTAAACAGACCTGTAGAAGGAATGGAACCTGAAACAATAATGACTGAAACTGAAAATGAATCTAGAGTTCCTAATGGAGACAGAAAGTGAATCTGAACCTATGGAAAGTGAAGCAGAGATCAATGAAGAGAGTATCGACAGAGATGGAAGTATGAATACATTGAGAAGATCTTCAAGACAAAGAGGACAGACAAGAAAACTGACATATCCTGAGTTAGGGAACTCCCTAGTGACTATTGTCCAAGCTTAATTTCAAAGTTTGAGTACAGCTATCACTGCATCTTGTAACCCATTACTATATGCAAAGAGACTTGCATAGAATTAAGAGGGGAGGGTGTAACCCCGATTAAAATAGCTTAAATTGATGTCAATTTGAATAGATAATGAAATATGTGTCGTTGTATCAGCCAATCAGAATGGCTGTAGCTCTACCTGTCGAAGGGAGAGAAGGTAGAGCTACGCAAGAAGGAAGATATTAGCTAGACTGAGCCAGTGAGCGAAACCAGAGTAGCATCCAGAACATTGTTTTAAGCTCTCATATTTTATTTTTATTTTGTTTTATGTTACAATCTGTCTACATATGTGGGCTGTGGGTTATTTTGCTGTTATTTACAGTTTTTCTGGATTGCTTAAGCACGATTTTCAAAACAGGGCCCGTGTTTTCAAAACACTACACACAATACAGTTTTTTTGGATTGCTTACACACTAAAATTAAAAGAAGTACACTATTAGCAAAACCTTACACTCAAGAAGCAAAACATCAGCCCATATTTGCACAACTATAAGCACATTGTCAACTTCACACTTGTTGCAAAACTCTACACACAGTGATTTGCAAAACACTAAACACACTTAACATACATTACACACAAACATCTATCATGAAGTCACTTCCTTGCAATACCAAAGCACTGACTGTCAAATTACCGCACCGTCCAACCAATTGGTTAAACACAGTCATCAGGTGTGCAAACACTTGTTTGCTTAATTGTAAACACACCAATCAGGTGTATAAGCACTATAAAAAGCAGCAGGTGAGTTCATCGGTCTTCAAGCACAAAGGAAAGAGTCAGAGAAAGAGTAAGACGAGGAGGACAAGGAGGAGGAGGAATCAACAGAGGAAGAGATGGAGGCCATGCTGGAGGTAGAGGAAGACAAGAAGGTGCTCAAAGAGGACCGAATCTGACAAATGAGATCCGTGCAACACTGGTTGACCACGTTGTCAACCACGGCCTGACGCTGAGGGAGGCTGGACTGCGAGTACAGCCAAATCTAAGCCGATACACAGTGGCAAGTGTGATAAGAACATTTCGACTGGAAAATAGGTATTGTATGAATATCATCATATCAAAAACATCTGCACGGTTTCAGTAACTGCTTACAGTACTCTGTTTTATGCACTATCAGCACTTCTGTTACCTTTTCCTGTGAAATTACTGTACTATTGTATACTGTTTTTTATTTTTCTACATAGGATTGAGGGTCAGGAACGACAAGGGGGAAGGCCTCCTATGTTCACAGAACAGCAAGAGAGGGAGATAGTAAACATGGTTTTGGCCAACAATGCTATAACACTCAATCAGCTCCGAACTAACATTATCAATAACCACGCCAGTTTCAACAATATCCATCAGGTCTCAACATCAACACTGGCACGCATCCTAAATAAAAACCATATTCAAATGAAGCAAATTTATCGAGTGCCTTTCGAGCGCAATTCCGAAAGGGTGAAACGACTGCGGCATGATTATGCAGAGGTATGTATTCACTTTAGCAGTGTGATCTTGCATACTGTCTCAATCTTTTACTGTACTGTAATATGTATACTACATCTACACTGAACTACACAATTTTGCCTGACACTGTTCTTCAGAGAGTTTTACGAATGGATGGTGAGTATGGTGGAAGATATAGGACGGTGAAATGTGGATGTTGCTGAAACCAGTTCTGAACCAAAGCAGAACGGTGGAAAGACACATTGTCCCAGACAACAATGTATTGCATATGATCGATTTGATTTGCTGCTGTTATGTTGTGCAATTGGTCCAAGAATGTAAGCATGAGTGTGGTGTTGTAAGGGCCCATATGGGCATGGCGGTGGAGGACCCCATTCTGTGTAATGGCTGCACAGAGTGTTATATTACCCCCACGTTGCCCTGGGACGTTGACTATAGCCCTGTGGCCAATGATGTTTCTTCCCCTCCTTCGTGTGCTCGTCAGGTTGAACCCAGCCTCATCTACGTAAATGAACTCATGCTGGATCTCCTCTCCATCCATTCGTAAAAGTCTCTGAAGAACAGTGTCAGGCAAAATTGTGTAATTCAGTGTAGATGTAGTATACATGTTACAGTACAGTAAAATATTGAGACAGTATGCAAGATCACACTGCTAATACTGTAACAAAATGTCACTTTACATATTGTACTGTAAGTTTACTGTAAAAAAATTAACTCAGTGTTGCGCGGATCTCATTTGTCAGATTCGGTCCTCTTTGAGCACCTTCTTGTCTTCCTCTTCCTCTACCTCTACCTCCAGCATGGCCTCCCTTCCTTTGTTGATTCCTCCTCTGTTTATTCTTCTTCCTTCCCTTCCTTGTCCTCCTCCTCGTTCTCCTCGTTCTCCTCCTCGTCTTACTCTTACTCTGACTCTTTCCATTGTGCTTGAAGACAGATTAACTCACCTGCTGCTTTTTATAGTGCTTATACACCTGATTGGTGTGTTTACAATTAAGCAAACAAGTGTTTGCACACCTGATGACTGTGTTTAACCAATTGGTTGGACGGTGTGGTAATTTGACAGTCAGTGCTTTGGTATTGCAAGGAAGTGACTTCATGATAGATGTTTGTGTGTAATGTATGTTAAGTGTGTTTAGTGTTTTGCAAATCACTGTGTGTAGAGTTTTGCAACAAGTGTGAAGTTGACAATGTGCTTATAGTTGTGCAAATAAGGGCTGATGTTTTGCTTCTTGAGTGTAAGGTTTTGCTAATAGTGTACTACTTTTAATTTTAGTGTGTAAGCAATCAAAAAAAACTGTAATAAGTTGACCGAAAGTTAGAAGCCATGTTATGTGCTGCAAGCAGACGGTAAAGATGGCGAGCCTCCCGTGAGAAGATCCACGATTGATAATCACATTGCATTCGTGTGATTCACCTGCGTGATGTACAAGGACACCAACTCATACATCCTTGTTGTGGTGGGAAAATTCTTTGATGCGAGTGGAGTTGTTGGACTTTGGATTACGGTAAGAGTGGACTCACTTTAAACCCACAACTTATTTTCTTTCTTTTTTTTCTTCTGCGTCACACCACGTGGAAATGGTATGGACTGCACAACGTGGTCGCTAGCAAGACTTGGCACTTCTTGAAAGAGAAACTTATATCCCCTTAGCGACTAAAAAAAGCGACTAGCGACAAATCTAGCAACTTTTTGTTGTGTTATTGGAGACTTGTTCTTACTCTTCTCAACGAGCAGCGGGTGGCGCCGTGGGCCCCTCCCCCATCTGAAAGTACTCACAGGCGGCCCAGTCCTCGCACAGCAGTTTCTCCGAGCTGCAGTCAGAGCAGGAGATGTTAACTCCTCGCGTCCAGACTGAAAATGAATCGCGCATGCGGGAAGCCCCCGCTGGCTTTTTTTTGCTCAGGTGATTATTTCTTGTACATTTGTATATACGCATGTATATTCTTTTCCCCAATGAGAGTTTTGTATGTTAAAAAAGAAAAAATCCATTCATGATGCTGATGGGAAATTATGCAAATTAGGCGATGACGTCATGTAGCGACTTCTAGCGACTTTTAGGACAGCCAATAGCGACTTTCCTTACTGAGGAGTTGGCAACACTGTCTACTACCAGTAGTAAGTGCTAGAAGTGGGTGATTGTTGTAATCTTTTCCGTCGTAACTCGTGTTCATTTTATGGACCGTGGTAAATGTAGTTATACGTTTTTTATGGATAATATAGATATGAACATATTTTCACACATTACATAAACCATAATGATGAGAATTTCAATAGCATCCTGATCATATGACCTAGATGCTTCAAATCATTCTTATTATCTTCAGAGGGAAGACTCACACATTGCACAGCCTTTGGTTTCCTTATTAATGGTTACTGCACTGTAATTATATTAACAAATTGGATTATGTATATTATCTTTTGAATAATGTATATTACTTAGCCTATTGTTCATGCAAATCACTAGTTACATGAATGGATGTCCTGCATCAACATTAACAAAATTAATGTACAGTACAAAACTGTATGTTCCTGCAAAAAACTTTGACAGTAACTTGACTTATTTTTTCTAATCATGGAAAAGTCTGTCCAAGACACCATTAAAATGGCATATAGCTTTACCAGTGGTGTCACTCTATAATTTTGAGGTGAATCTTAAGTGACTCTGAAGTGCAATTACCTCTATGACTCCATATTTCCAATTTGTATTATGATTTTTTTTAAATGATTGACCAAGTCACCATTGAGATATTCTCTTCATTGTGCTCGACCTTTAACCTGGACCTAAAACTCACCCAGGAAGGCATTGGGGATAGTGATCTTCAGCCACATCCTGTCCCGGACCTAAAGCCCCGACTCAGGGGATGCCATGGCCTTAGCAACTGACGCCATGTCAGAGTGGAGGGACATGTTGAAGTCATCAAAAAAAAGAAAAGCAGAATGGAAAAAAAACTGTATTGGAGTACTGACGTTCTGTTTCGGTGACCGAGGACGACGAGGTGATGGTGCTGAGAGCGGAGCTGCCGGTGTAGGGAGGGTAGACCCCCGTCAGGGCCACCGAGTGGCTCACCCACGCCGCCGGGTCGATGGGCCGGATCGGCCATGCCAGGGTGCTCACTGTGTTGCTCCATGTCCTCCCTGATCCAGGGTCGCTCTCTCCTGAAGGACACCACCGACTCGGTCTCCGTCTGGTCGTCCAGGTTCTCCACACTGCCTGCTGCGTTCGGACTGCATATGGAGGAGAAGGGAAGAACATCAGTTGGGACACTGTTGGAATTCCACCCATTACAGGCGTCTATTCAGTCATCCGCTACAGGCGTCCATTCAGTCATCCGCTACAGGCGTACATTCAGTCATCCGCTACAGGCGTCTATTCAGTCATCCGCTACAGGCGTCCGTTCAGTCATCCGCTACAGGCGTCCGTTCAGTCATCCGCTATAGGCGTCTATTCAGTCATCCGCTACAGGCGTCCGTTCAGTCATCTGCTACAGGCGTCCGTTCAGTCATCTGCTACAGGCGTCCGTTCAGTCATCTGCTACAGGCGTCCGTTCAGTCATCCGCTACAGGCGTCTGTTCAGTCATCCGCTACAGGCGTCCATTCAGTCATCCGCTACAGGCGTCCGTTCAGTCATCTGCTACAGGCGTCCATTCAGTCATCCGCTATAGGCGTCCATTCAGTCATCCACTACAGGCGTCTTCTTGATCTTTAATTCATCTGCATCATGATTGTCAGATATCAGCAACCAATTC
The DNA here is from genome assembly GCF_011004845.1 of Esox lucius. Taxonomy (NCBI): domain Eukaryota; kingdom Metazoa; phylum Chordata; class Actinopteri; order Esociformes; family Esocidae; genus Esox; species Esox lucius. Next base: position 13,408,828 of record NC_047592.1, on the reverse strand, counting down.
CTAATGGAAAGGCTAGAATCAAGAAAAGACATTGCCAGCTCTCTTGTACATGCACTAAAGAAACAGACAAACACATATACCCAATAAGAGATTAAAAGACCACTGCACCTTTTTCTTTCCTTTCCAAAAAAAGTAGAAAAGGTAGGTTTTGAGTGAGAAACAGAAGCATTCAATTTGCATTGGTCTCTTAATTTTTACCTTCTAAACCTTTTAAAAACAATTTATGATAGGAAAGAAAAAGGTGCAGTTGTCTCTTAATTTTTCCGGAGCTGTATTTCATTTGCTCAACGTTTACAGTGTGATGTGTACCTTGGTCAGTTGTGCAATATCTGGTAAATTTGTCTGAGGAGACTACTCTACTATTCTGATTTAAGTATATTTAAAAAGGACACGCTATTCGGTTCTGAGTGCAGTGAACCTTTTCCTGATCGCATGGGTTCAACATGGTAAATTAAATCAGACAGAGAGAAATGTGGCTACACGACAAACCAAAATTACACAAGTCAGTAAACAGTGTAAACACACCAAACATGATTTCAGGAAGTGACAGCCCAGCAGTTTCAGAATCAATTGGCACAAATACAGACAAAAAGCAAATGTGGATAATTTAGGCTTTTTTGCATTTTAATGTGACATGAGCTGCATGAAAATGTACTAATTTAAACCACATTTTCTGCATTTTCGAGTGATTTAATTCTTATGTTGTTTCTCCACAGTGTCTAAAGCTGCAGTGCTATGCTAACCTGAAGGCTACTCATTCACACATGGTTGCTGCATTTTGTTAGGGTTACCCATGAGGTTTATTAACAGAATACCAAGATGTAGGTTACATTGCCCCTGATCTGACCCTCGTCAAGAGAGTAGCAACACTCTTGTATGGTGAAACTATGTCGTTTGTGACCTATCAATATACATTTGTTTAGAAGATACATGGTTTCTAGTTATTGTACTGTACTATTCAGAGTTGTTTCGTGTTGTTGAAATAGTATCCCCTGCTTTAGGTCATTGGCATTTCCTTTGTTTTCTCTCCACACGGTCGTCAAGATTAAAGGCATGAAACTCTGAGGTACCGACACAACCAAATGTTACATTTAAAGCAAGTGTAGAATTTCAATGTGCTTGATTTTCTGGATTTCTTTTCTGCTATTGCATTCTCATTTTGGAAACCACTGGTGTTTATAGCCAACAAAGTCCATTTCAACATAAAAGCACCACTCCCCTAGCTTTAGCTTAACCATCGTGAACGGCAGTGGTATGAGTCAATAAGTAACAATAAGTACAACACCAATTCAAGAACAGAAAGGAGCATCTATCCATGCTGGTAAGACGTTATTTACAGCATCACAACAGATTTACTGTTAAGTGTATGAAGGCCTTCCATTATTATTGGTACCCTTGGTCGACTGGGAGTAAATGTCACTGTTGTTAATCTGCTTCATTTTACATTTAAAACAAATCTAACATTTCAGCCAAAATTGTTCATTTATTAATTTATGGAATACTAAGGCTATACAAATGAAAAAATATATAAAAGAGTTAAGTGTAACAAAAACGTTACTAGGGCTGTGACGGTAACTGAAAAAACACAAAACTGGCAGTTATGTTATATGAAAATATAACAGCCAAAACCATTTAGAATTGTGATTCCTTTTTTTAACAAGATTGAATCGATATTCTGATCTCTAGAATCAATGTTTATTTTCACTGCTCAAAAAAATGAAGGGAACTATATTAGTTAATATAGTAAACAATCTAATCTGTACATTTTATGTTTAATGACCGTTCCAATGTTATTCTTGTCTGTTCTTTTCACAGACTATATTGTTAACTATATTGCCTTATACATTTCAATTATGGCTTTTATTGTGATGCCAGCATAATATCCTGCTGCTAAAATAAGCCTTGAATGGTCATCACTAGTTATCGTCACCTATATTGATAGATAGTGTATCTATGTCATTCACAAATGGCTAATTAGCTGTTAAAATGGCCAGTGGCAAAAGTCATACAGTTCATATATATTATAAGTGGTGGAGGTATACTTAATAAGAAACGTTACTCATTTTAACACTTGTTTACGATGCCTGACAAAATAGTTGGTGGTGTAGTGGTTAACAACATGCCTTTTACGTGTTCGATTCTTGAAGTGGCATCATTTTCTATTGCAGGCCATCTGAACTAGGCTTGCCTGGTTTCTTGTTTAAGATGTATTACAATGCTTATTTCACAATCTGCAATAGCCTATAAGATTCCAGCGGGTGATACCCTATTTTCTTAGGTTCCTGCTTTGGATGTGTGCAATATTTTCATGCTTCTACATCAGATGCAACAGCATTATGACAAGCACTGGTTTGTGATGTTATAACCAAATAATTTTTATAAACCCTGGGAAACCCATCAGACTTTGTGTTTGGATGTCAACATAACCATTTTAAAAATAAGATCAAATGTTTTGTTAAAAACTGCAGCACATACTAACAGATGAGTCAACAAAATTAAATCACTGTCACAGCCCTACATGTTACTATTTTCAAATATTGTCATTGTTTTCCAAAGTTATTGAGTAAACTCCTACTGTATTTGTCTTCTTGTCCAACCCAACCCCCAACCCCCCCCCCCCAGATTTGCTGTCATGGGTACCAAAAAGTTCCTCATCTTAGTGGTCTGTATACTTCTACACAGCTGCTTTTCACAAGCATCACATGCTATGACATGTTTTTACATGACAAAACCTCCATGCAGGATTGGGGAAATATTTTACCCGACCACAACAACACCGATAAAAACTAAAGAAGAAACTGAAGAAGAAACTGAAGAAGAAACTGAAGAAGAAACTGAAGAACAAACTGAAGAACAAACTGAAGAAAAAACGATTATAGATCAGGCAGTTGAAATGCAAAACGCTTTAGAAGCCTTTAATAATTTTGGCGAACAGCTAGAAAAAATAAACACAATTTGAAGGACACAGAAAAAGTCAGTAAAACCCTGACAAAAGTCCTGAAAGTGATGGATTCCTTGTCCAAAGTTGCATCTTGTTTTGGATTTGTTGGCTCAATATTAGGTTTAATTTTGGCCTTCATTCCACAAAGTGATCCAAACATGGAGTTCATGAAAGAGCAATTTTCAGAGATCAACAGAAAACTAGATCCAATCGCTCTTCAAATAGATTCCTTAACAAAGGAGATTGAGTGGGACACCTATGCGAGCACATATGGTAGAGACGAGAATGCCATAAAAAACTCCTGGGCTGAGTTGATGAAATTCCTAGATCAGGCTCCTACAGCTGATGAAAGAAGGAAATCAAGTTTAGCTGAAGCTTTTACCATTCACTACACCAACAGTGCAACACGTAACAGTGTCTCTAACTTTTATCACTACCTAACTGAAAACGAAGCTGCAAGTCTAAACAAAAATCTTTTACAACTAGTCATTCAGAAGTCGAAGGGTGACATCAAGATCCTGTCAATGTATTCTGACTACTTTTTGAGTCTCATGGTTAAAGGCTTGCAGCTGAATGTGTATTATGACATAATGATGGGTTATGGGGGTGTTTCTGGAGCAAAAGAGGGAGTTGAAAGGTTAACCACCATGCTGACAGCAATGAAGGAAGCTATGATTCAGTGTGCAGATGAAACTTTAAATTGGGCTTTGGAAGATGCTAATAAAATTGCAACAGAACAATCCTCAAGCCATTTAGAGCTAGCCAATGCCATTAGTACAAAATTGAACCAGAAGTTTATCTGGTATGAATGGACAGTTATAGTGCATGGTACTGATGATGAAGAGGAGTAAGGATTTGGCTACTCTACAGATCTTGATGCCCAAAACAAAGGAAAAATTAATATTATCCACAGAGAAAAAACCTTCAGAGTCAATGAGGGTATTAAAGGGGAAATACAAAGCGAACTTGGAGAAAGTCTGTGTCGCAAAATGGAAAATAGTGGCTTGGATAGTCCTTTTGCTGACAGGACTTTAAAACATTTAGAATACATCCACACTGTTAAAAAAGGTTCAAGCTATGCCCAAACACATACCAGAGGCTTAATAGAGTTTGAGTGTAGCCAAACAATATGAACTGAAACCGAATCATTTCAAGTCAAGATGTTTGATCTTACTATATTTTTGAAGAGTAATGATGTTGTTGAACAGGACCCTTGCTCAGAAATCAAATGTCACAATGATGGAAAGTGCAAACAACTTAAAGACACAACAGAGGAATTATGTATATGCACCAGAATGTTCACTGGTCCAACATGTGAGGAAAGTGTTGAACATTTCATCGACTTTTCAGCTATAGAAGCTCAACTGTCTGGTATTGCCTTAAAGCCTGTACCAGATATGACTGCTCTATATTACAGTATCAAGGACCTGCAAAGCTATGCAAGAATACAAGTTCAAACTCTCCGCAATGACATAGCTTGGACCATAATATTTGTGAAGTACAGCGTTGTCATAGAGAAATTCCGTTACATAAAAGATAAACTCTTTGAATTTCAAGCTGAAAATCTAACCCAAAGCGGCAGAGGTTGGAGGCACTTTTTCAAAAGGTACCACATTTTTGTACATGCTCAATGAATTCAACAACATGATGCAGGCCAAAGGATTTGTGGAGACAAAGACAATCCAAGATACTGCTAGAGAGACTCTGCTGATTGACAATGACGAAAACAACCCAAAGGAATGCACTTCGGAATACAGTGAAAAATTAGATTATTTTGTAAGCTACATATTTGCCCTTGAGAAAGAAGCTGTCTCAGCCTGGTCAAAATATCTAGTGATCACAGGGCAAAAGGACGATGTAAATTTGGTCCAAAAAACATTTAAACAATATATGTCTGAACAGTGGTCATTATACAACAAAAATGGATGTGGACCACTTAATGCTGAACATCTATCTAATAGTTACTGCAAGAAGCCGTACCACAGCAATAAACAGCTGGTACACCTCAAATATGCAGATGGCTACAAACCGTTTCCAAAGACCGTCAATGGAGTCACTTGCCTGTGTGTCACACTGACCAGATTGAAAAGTTGACCTTGGAATGCCATTATGAAATGGTAACAACAGTCTGCACGGGGTCATGCACGAATGGATGGACTTTCCCAGATGGCAATACAAGTGTGAACTATAAGTGTACAAATCAGCCTTGCAGGGCATTATTTCTACCCAGATGTGATAGGTGCAGTATTGACAGAGTTTGTTGGGATCACAAAGTGTGTAGAAAAGGAAAATGCATCTCTGCATGCAAAGACAATCCCTGTGGGATCAACACTGTTTGCACTGGAGCAAATCATGTACATGTAGGAGTCCTTGGTTAGTGGATCCTTACCAGGGCTGCCGTGAACAGGATCTACATTGGGAGACCTCATCAGAAATATCATCAAGTACGTTACAGACCTTATTCTATATACGTTCAAAAATAACTGTATCCTTTTCATTTGTCGAGTGACTCTTTACATGAACCACACTAACATTAAAGCTGCTGCTACAAAATGAATTTAATAATGGCCTGTGTGTTACAGATGCTGTCAAATCCATTACAGGAACAGTTTGCAGAGGTACAGCACCCGATGATCGATTTCACGGAGGATGGATTTACGTCACTGGTGGACAAACGCACTGCAATTTTGAGTTTGATTCCAGTGAACACTCTGTTCGGGACTACCAGGTGAATTTGAATAATTAAATTTGGTGATATTAGTTTTCTTAATTGGGGGATTTTTGTTTAGTTCAGATATTGGTGTTATGGTACTATTTTATTATGTGGCCTAGGGTGGTCAGGCGGTCTATGATGCTGTCTCTGATGCACAGAAATTGCTTCACAATATTCAGAAATGTGAAAATTGGAGATTTCAACTTGTTTTGTTAACACTGATCTTATTTCATTAGTCAATGTTTATTGAAATGACCTTGTGTCTTGATCATATCAGAAGTCCAATTTGCGATCATGGCCTTGCCAATAATACAACTGTAAATGCAAAAGAGTGAATGATTAAAACAAGTTTTTCAAAGAACATGCGTATTACAGTGCCTGCTCAACCAGAAGGTTTTTGGCCACACATGCATGAAGTGAGCGCATTCCCCGGCCAACAAACACAACTGAGCTTAAATGGGCCTGACACCACAAGGGGTCTTTAGAGTACAACTAAACAGATAGTTGGAATTTTGGTGCATGACATACTGAAATGGCATCCAGTAGAGGGTAGGACAAAAATCTAAGTGAATACTTGAAGGGGCACTGTGTAGAATCCTGCCTCTAAACAATAACACGACTTCTCTCCTCGTCTTCCCTTATGAACTAGCTAGACCAGGGAGGTTTAGGTTGGGAAGGATAGTACTGTGAGTATCTAAAGCGAGAACAAGGAAATTACAACTCAATGTAAACTAATAGATGAACCAGCGAGAATATCAGACATTCTGATAATTTCTTTTCATAACAAGAAACCAAGCAAGCCTAGTTCAACCAGCCCGCAATAGAAATTGTTGATTGGGCTGCTCTCTCAAGATTCAAACCAAGGTTAACCACGTGAAAGGCTGTATTCTTAACCACTACACTACAGAGCTGGACATATGCTGAGTGTCAGTATAGCATACTGACATTATATAATATTGTCATGCATTAACATCATGTCAAGTTTGAATATCTCGTTAGAGTCCATTAACCATTGTGTTCAACTGAGTAACGTTTCTTATTAAGTTTACCTCCACCACAAATAGTATCTGTGAACTGTATGACTTTTGCCACTGGCCATTTTAAAAGCTTATTAGCCTTTCATGAATGATATTGATACAATAACTACTGTATCAATATAGGTGATGATTTACGTCAAGTGAAAAGACGAGAGAATCGTGTAGCCAGCGAAGTGTTTCACTATCCTGAAGAAATCTTACGACATAATTCGAAATTCCACCAGAAATAGTCGCAATATAACATTTAACTAGTGATGGCCGTTCTTCTAGCAGCAGGATATTATGCTAGCAGCGCTAACTCTGATTTTATTTTTCTAAATAAAAGCCATAATTGAACTATATAAGGCAATATAGTTAACAGTCTAGTCTGTCAGTCTAGTCTGTCATTTTATATTTAATGTCCATTCCAATGTTGTTCTTGTATGTTGGTTTTTTACATACTAGATTGTTAACTATATGGCCTTTTACATTTTATTTATGGTTTTTATTGTGATAATGAAAATCTGAGTGCTGCCCGCATAATATCCTGCTGCTAAAATAATGCTAATGCAGCCTTGTTTGGCCATCACAACAGTAAACAGTTTCATTTTAGGCTTCCCGTAGCTACAGAAGGTTGTAGCCAGCAAAGTTGTCTATTCTGAACAAATCCTCTTTTGTCACTGGCAGCTTTAACTGCTAATTAGCCATTCATGAATGACATTGAGTATCTATCATTATAGGTGACGATAACTGACTTTTGTCAAGTGAAAAGACAAGCGAATCGTGTTGCAGCGAAGTGTGTCTATCCTGAACAAATTTTAATATCCACCAGCACTGTTTTATTTTAGGCTTCCTATTACGTAGCTACATAAGGTTATAGCCAGCCAGTTCAGTGTCCTGAACCTCAGGCATAATATGTTAAGACTGTAACGGGAGTCGAACGCGGGACTCTTGTACCGTAGCCCGCGTCCCTAATTTGCTGTTCTAGGCCGGCTCCGCTTATGCGGTCCGGCAAAAAGATAATTTGAAACAACTTAAACATTTATTGCAGATGTGTAGTGGTCATTTTTGCTTGTTTTGCCGCTAGTCGAACAGTAAATATTTCCCCTTTAAGCAAGTCACTGTGTCGGTGTAAAATAACCCCAAAACAGATCTCGAGCATTTGTCTCTGCAGGTTCTTGTGGATCCATGTGCTGGTAGTGGAGTGGAATGGGTCACAGGTGTTCCAAACAGCAAATCAGTTAGGATTGGAACCTCAGCACGTTTCCCAGATGTAATGATGTATCTGTGCAGGTAAATACTTAAACTCCATTAGTTCTAATTAAAAACTGGGTGGGAATATAAATATATCACGCACACACGCACACACATGCCATAACATTATGACCACCGACAGGTGAAATGAATAACAATGACAATCTCGTTATCATGGCACCTGTCAGTTGGTGGGAAATATTAGGCAGCAAGTGAACATTCTGTCCTCAAATTTGATGTCAGAAGCAGGAAAAAAGCGCCAACAATGGGCATCAGAACTGGACCGCAGAGCAATGGAAGAAGGTGGCCTGGTTTGATGAATCACGTTTCCTTTTACATCACATGGATGGCCGGGTGTGTGTGCACTTACCTGGAGAACACATGGCACCAGGATGCACTATGGGAAGAAGGCAAGCCAGCAGAGGCAGTGTGATGCTTTGAGCAATGTTCTGCTGGGAAACCTTGGGTCCTGCCATTCATGTGGATGTTACTTTGACACATACCACTTACCTGAGCTTTGTTGCAGACCATGTGCACCCTTTCATGGCAACGGTATTCCCTGATGGCATTGGCCTCTTTCAGCAGGATAATGCGCTCTGCCACAATGCAAAAATGGTTCAGGAATGGTTTGAGGAACACAACAAGTTCAAGGTGTTGACTTGGCCTCAGATTCCCCAGATCTCAATCCAATCAAACATCTGTGGGATCTCAATCCAATCAAACAAGTCTGATCCAAGGAGGCCACACCTTCAGAGGTCTAACTGAGTCCATGCCTCTATGGGTCAGGACTGTTTTGGCGGCAAAAAGGGGACCTACACAATATTAGGCAGGTGGTCATAATTTTACGGCTGATCTTTGCACGCACACGCACACAATTTCAGAAGTTAAGGGTCACTTAGAAATGTCATTTCTTTTCCATGAAAACATACATTACATTTATTTAAATAGGAAATATGGCAAAATGAATAGGAAATACAGAATTTTAGAATCTTTAGACATTTTAGATTTTTTTTTTTTTATGAAGTAATAACAGTGTCCTTCAAATGGTCCTTCATTTGCAGCATGTATAGCCTTGCAGACCATTGGTATTCTAGTTGTCAATTTGGTGATGTAATCTGAATAGATTTCACCCAATGCTTCCTGAAGCACCTCACACAAGTTGGATTGACATGGCAATTCTTATGTACTATATGGTCAATCTGCTCCCACAAAAGCTCAGAGATGCAATGACTGTGCAGGCCACTCCATTACATATAGAATACTAGCTGACTGCTTCTTCCTCAAATAGTTCGCATTTGGAGCTGTGCTATGGGTCATTTTACTGTTGTAGGAGGAAATTGACCCCAATCAGACGCCATCCACGTTTTGGCATTGCACTGTAAAAAGGGAGTGATAGCCTGCCTTCCATCAAGATCCCTTTCACACTTTACTTATCTCCCACTTAACCACCACCAAAGCACACCCAAACCATCACATTGCCTCCACCAAGCTTGACCGGTGGCGTCAAGTACTCCTCCAGCATCTTGTCATTTGGTCTGCGTCTTACAAATGTTCTTCTTTGTGATCCGAACATTGTTGTCCAGTCTGAGATGCAGCTTTTTCTTTGCAACTTTGCCTAGAAGGCCTGCATCCCAGAGTCGCAAAACACCAGCCCTTCACTGTTGACATTCAGACTGGTGTTTTGCAGGAAGTATTTAAAGAAGCTGCCTGTTGAGGACCTATGAGGCGCTGGTTTCTCAAAATAGACACTAATCTACTTGTCCTCTTGCTCAGTTGTGCACCAGGGCCACCCATTCCTCTTTCTATTCTGGTTATACCCAGTTTGTGCTGTTCTGTGATGGGAGTAGTACAAAACATTGTTCAAGATTTTCAGTTTGTTGACAATCTCTCACATGGAATTGCCTTCATTTCTCAGAACAAGAATAGACTGATGAGTTTCAGAACAAAGTTATTTGTTTCAGGCTATTTTGAGTCTGTAATCACAATTGCTGATGCTCCAGATACTCAGTTAGTCTAAAAAAGAAGGCCAGTTTTATTGCTTCATTAATCAGTGCAATAGTTTTAAGGAATGCTAACATAATTGCAAAAGGGTTGCCTAATGAACAGACCTCGGTACATCAATGTAGATATTCCATTAAAAATCTGCCGTTTCCAGCAACAAGTCCATTACAACATTATTTTAAATGGACAACAAAATCTACTTTTTTTCAAAAACAAAAACATTTTAAGTGACCCCAGTCTTTTAAATGGTAGTATACATACCAGGGTTTGTGTTTTACACGACAGAGACCAACATTCAATTTTCCTCCAAATTCTTACTGTTGCAAAATATGTATTTAATGGATCTTCATTTTTTTTGCTTGTTCAGCGATCACAATGGAATTACAGGAAAACTGTTTCTTACTTGAAATGGCTGGCGGTGTCATATAGGATTTGGAAACCAGGCTTGGCTTAACGATGTCTTCACCATACTACAACAAAAGCCATGCATGTAAGGCATCTCGCTGCAGAATCTCACCTCCTTTCAGTAATGAAGGAGTGAATCACAATTTTGCTGAATACTCATTATTACATTACTTAATGGGCAGTAAACAAGATTTTTTATTCATACAAATTATTCTGTACTTTCATGCTTTTGCTTGCAATGCAAGTGGCAAACCTTTTAACATTAATCCCATAGTGAATATAGTGAAAGAAGAATGAAACATCATATGGACTTCAGTCAGAAGAGGGGAAGTCAGTGAAAAATACTTTGTGACAATTAGAATGCTTGCAAATATGCAAAATATTAATGACATGGGTACTACATCCAGTGTTCCAGAATCAATAAACGACACATTATTTGTGGTTTTCACTTCAAACAAATTAGGCCACAAACTCATTGTGTTCATTCAAATGTGTATTCTTACTTGTAAAGATTTAGCTGGTAGCTGCTTTATTAAAAAAAAAATTTACTTGCATGTACAAGGATGTGATTTATTTCAAATTCGGTTGCTACTTTGAAGAATCTCTTATAGAAATGTATTTTGATTTGTTTAAGACTTTTTTGGTTACTACATGATTCTATATGTTTTATTTTATAGTTGTGATGTCTTCAGTATTATTCTACAGTGTGGAAAATGGTAAGAATAAAGAAATACCCTTGAATTAGTAACATCTCTCAAGTACTGTATGTATTTCTTCACAGTTGAACAAATTATTTAAATCTAAATAATTTACTAAATCTAAGACATTTGAAGTGCTGTGTGTTTGTCTTTCAGCCAACCAAGGGACTAGGCGTGAACTGCAGCAGTGTAGTTAAAGAGCTCAGAAAGAGGTGTCACATTCATTACCTAATAAACTACAAATAGAACACATTAACCCCTAATAATATACAACACAGATCACATTACAACCTAAAGTGACAAATTACACCATACCATATAATCTTTATGAAATGGGAGTAATGAATCAAGCCTATTAGAGCTGGGTTTAAAATGTTTTTCATAAACTTAAGCAATTACTTTAGTCTGTATTGAACTGTTGGAGGGTCTGTGCCTTCAAGGACATGGTCCCATTGAAGTACTGAAGGAAAATGACCGTCAGTGGCATATTTAATATTGTCAGTTTAACCAAACACAGTGTCTTTAGCATACGTTGGATAGAGAGGCTGTCCTTTTTTGTAAAACAATCTCTGATTGTTCTTCAGCAACATTATTGCTGTATTATGACTTGGTCGCTCGCTAGTTTTGTTCTGTCATTCCGCTTCTTTTGATGCTTCCTTTTACAAATGCGCACAGGGAAGAGGTTTCACACGCAAATGAGATTCTGTTGTCAGTTACTCCACTTCCTTGTTGGAAGGAACGATGAGTGAACACAGCATTTGCTTAAAAAAATGTTTGACTACTTAACCTTTACTAGGTTTAATGACATTCTTCACCATAACCGTTGTTAACCCAGGTAAATTGTGTCAGCCCTAGCAATGGTCAAACTCAATGGTGAGAAGGATTTCATTAAACACCATTTAAACCCATGTTTTCTCTTTATTATGACCTAACAGACACAATGCGCTGAAACCTGTTCCCAGAACAGGTGCTGACTGTCAATGGGAGGCATAGACTAAGCTCATGTTGAAATGGACCACTGTATTTAACAGCAGGTAACACAATAGGTTGATTGAGTGTGGTATCCTGTCAGAACACATTAAATACACTGTGAAATAAAAACAGAGATGAACACTGGTATTATTCTGACTGTGTGCGTGTGTGTGTGTGTTGTACGTACTGGAAGGGTGGGGTCCTGGACTCTCCGATGCCCCCGTTCCTCTCCATGGGTGGAGGTGGGAGAGGAGGAGGAGGGGGTGAGGGAGGGGGCTGGACCTCTGCTGGGGGAGGAGGGAGCACTGGTGACACACGTCCTCCTCTTGGAGCATCTGATGTTACTAGCTAGGGAGGAGAGAAAATACATGATTTGTAACCTGTTCAACCCCTAAGGGGTTCTTTGGGGAGTTCTGTGGGTACACCGCCAAAATAATATTAGAATGACATAATTTAAACTCCTACTTGTGTCTTAAAGAATATTTTACTAAAAAGTAACTGATGCCATTTTACCGGTCAATCTACGTTCCTACTCTCACCTATGGTCATGAGCTTTGGGTCATGACCGAAAGGACAAGATCCCGGATACAGGCGGCCGAAATGAGCTTTCTCCGCAGGGTGGCTGGGCGATCCCTTAGAGATAGGGTGAGAAGCTCGGTCACCCGGGAGGAGCTCAGAGTAGAGCCGCTGCTCCTCCCCGCGACCCGGCCCCGGATAAGCGGAAGATGATGGATGGATGGATGCCATTTTAATGTTCTATGGTAGAGTTTGAGCACTGTAGAGCACTGTAAAACCTAGTTAACCTTTTACAATAGAAAAAGGCAATAGGAAAATCCATCCATTAGCCACTATATTGGCATATGCAGCATGGGTCCACGGACCAACCCTGCCTAGCGGGTGGCGGGGGTGTAATGTTGGGAATGTGTTCCTGGCCCACTTATGGTCCCTTGATACCAATGGAGCATTGTTTAAATGCCACAGTGTACCTTTACATTGTTATTGACCAGGTGCATCCCTTCCTGGCTGGTTTACCTTCCCAACAGAGAAACTTCCAGACAGATAACGCACCAAGTCACAAAGCCCTTACTATCTCAGAAAGGTGCCCGAGGCAGAGGGTCTAATCAGTTCCTATATGGTTTAGCTTTTATAAAGTTACTAGATGGTGTAGCTTATATAAAATTACTAGATGGTGTAGCTTATAAACTGGCTACCGAGGGCAAGTTTGAAGTTCTGCCCCTTGTCTTTAACTTAATTCATTCCACTTGAAAGTGGGGGCTTGGTCTTAATTTGTGCATGGATTCGGTACATTTAGTGTGTTCTGTCAGGGTTTTCCAAACGGTTTGCCCAATTCTATATTTCTACTTAAGTTCTCATCCTGTGATTGGTCGGATGTTCACACACCTCCCTTTGCCCTGGGGTAATAGTACCAGTGTTGCTCTTCCACACTTTCTATTCAAAGTGAAAGACTACAAGTTTGCAAGCACTTAAAGTTCGACAGCAGGAGTCAAATGGTTAAAAGTGCCATGAAACAGAGGTCTACAGGGTCCACTACAATCAAACTCAAACTAAAAATCCAGGACTTCTAGAGTCACTTTTTCGTGGTCATTGTGTCACTATAATGTCAGTTTTATAGTGTGCGTGAAGATTATCTGCAAATGTTCCCACTCACAGTGTCTCCAACAACAATAACCATTTCAGATAAAGAGTTGATGCTGATGTAAAGCACACAAAAGGTACTTTTCCACTTACTGTGGCGGTTCCAACCAGGGGCAGAGCAAAGGACCCAGCAGCAGCCCTGCCCAGCGTGTGAGTAACAGACACTCAACCAGGGACACCTAACTGTCTCTCTCCCTGTCCCTTATAAATTGTTAAGTAAGTAAGTCTATTAAGTAAGTCCTTAATAGAACCCTGTGGAGAATTACCCCAAAACACTGATGTTACAATCACAATGCTACCAACTAAGCTAATTTGGGCCAGTTATGTAGGCCACTGACTTAAAAAAAAAATGCATTTACAAATGTACAGATGGATGACAAATTAAAGGAAAAACCTGAATAAATAAGTGGAAGAGCACATGAATGCAGCTGCTTCCGTACTGGTGTACTGCATGATACAATTAACATCCTATCATGTGGCATGTATAAAAATGTAGAACAGGCCAAGTTAACGGAGACTTTGGATGAAGATGGCAAGAAGAAAGGATCTAAGAGATTGACAGGGCTCTCCACCACCACCATCAAAACACCAAATGAGGGAACATCTTTTGGAACAATGGTGTTAAATTTTTGCCAAGGCGTATTGAAGCTGTTCTGGGGGCTTGTGAGGGCCCAACACCTTACTGAGACACTTTATGTTACTTTTCCTTAAATTGTCACACGTCTGTGCGTGTAATTAATGTTGCGTGTGAGTTTGTTGCAAGTGTGTGTGTGTGTGTGTAAAATGTGGTTCAGCACACATGGTGCTTTGCCCCACTAGCTGGCAGAGATATTCATGTAATTCCAATATTAAATGCATCACAGTTTTATAAAGCATGATACCATATTGTACAATTAGTTGAGAACAAAATGATGTAACAACGGACAATGGAAACCAAAATCACCAACCGATTGAGGGCTGGATTCAAACTCAGGAAACCTGATCTTTGCTAGGTAAACACACCCTTCAATGTATATATCACTTGTAACCAGTATTACAGTGAGAAGAGAAGAGGTTGAGTGAGTGAGATGAGCTCGAACCTGTAATATCATGAGCTAATGGACTATCCAATGTTGCAATAAATAATTGAATTACTCTCTCAAAGACAACTGTTATAGTGTTAAATCTGCCCTGTTGTCCACTTGAGCAGCTACTGCATGCTACAATTTACTCCCTAACAGCAACCAACATACAAGAAATATATCTATTCTTTACACATTAACATGTTACATGTTTGATATTTTTTAACAAACGTAGGTTTTTACACTTAGTTTTTTGCTTTACCTCTGCCTGTCCAGGACAAGTAAACATTTTAATGTATTTAAGTGCATCCAGCCTATATTTTCTGCTTGGCTGTTTTCGAAAGTCCCCACACACATTAGATCCACATTGTTTCTAGCATACAGATCATATCATTCTCTCTTCATTATGTGTGGGCCACCCGAAAACATTTTGCTATTGAGCATCAAAACTATGTATATTAGAAGATCTAGGAATCACATATTGAGATATGAAATCACTCATCAAGCTTTATAATTACTCACAGTCGTTATCTATTCATGTTGTTATACTATGTTCTTGTTCATTTGACTACTATATATTAAAGCCTCGTGGCATAGTTTTTTCTCCATCCTTGCCTTGACAACACATCATTTATTCCCCTCTCTTGACTTCCTTTAACTGTACTTGGCTGTAGTTGGTCAGGGTCTAATGACTTTGAAGAGGGGCAAGCTCTTAGTAGTTTAAATTACACTGTAGGGGATTGGAAATGTGATGACATCTGGTAAATATTTAGTGAAATTCAACATTGCCATTGTTCATCAAAAAGAATGGCTAGCATTCAGGAAAAATAGCTAACAATGCTAATATTAGCTATAAATGCTAACGACATTAGCTACCGAGATAAGATTAATATGTATTGTCAAGTACGGTATAGTAAAACGAAATGCAGTTAGCATCTATCCAGAAATGCCTAATAGAAGAGGGTAGAACATTTACAAGTATTGAGTATTTGTATATTACATGTGAAATGTACACCGATCAGCCATAACATTATGACCACCTGCCTAACATTGTGTAGGTCCCCCTTTTGCTGCAAAAACAGCCCTGACCCTGTTTTTCTGTGTTATGGTGTGGGGGATGTTTTCTTGGCACACTTTAGGCCCCTTAGTGCCAATTGGGCATCGTTTAAATGCCAGGGCCTACCTGAGCATTGTTTCTGACCATGTCCATCCCTTTATGACCACCATGTACCCATCCTCTGATGGCTACTTCCAGCAGGATAATGCACCATGTCACAAAGCTCAAATCATTTCAAATTGGTTTCTTGAACATGACAATGAGTTCACTGTACTGAATTGGCCCCCATAGTCACCAGATCTCAACCCAATAGAGCATCTTTGGGATGTGGTGGAACAGGAGCTTCGTGCCCTGGATGTGCATCCCACAAATCTCCATCAACTGCAAGATGCTATCCTATCAAATTGTGAAATTAAGGCAAATGGAGGAGGGCAAAAAATTTACAAGTATAAAGTATAGTGTATGTTACAAGTGGGATAAATAATTGTACGGTTACAAATGTCAATTCTAAATGGCATTCTAGTTGTACATGTAGCATGTGCAACCATGATGCAGAGATAGCAGCAATGAGGTCACAGAGGTAGACATGCGTATGTAACAACTGTAAAAATGAAGTACCCTGGCAATTCTAAATATGCAATGAGGCAAATTAAACGTGCAAGGTGCCTGTGCAACTGAAATGCAGGGATAGCAGCACTGAGGTTTCCAAGGTAGACACGTACCTGTAACAACTGAAACTTCCATTATCAGATTTTTCAAGGCAGTGTCAGAGTAGTACAAAGGGACTAGTGCAACAAGGTCCCTGAGAGGCAGTACTAAGCGGTGGGCGGGTGGGTATGGTTAGTGATGGGTCACAAATAAACTTTTCCTGAGTCTGCTGGTGCAGGTATGAAGAGACAGTTTATGGCATGGATGTGAAGTGTCCCTGATGATGCCACCAGCCCTGTGCAGACACCGCTTGCGCTGGAGGTCTACGATGGCTGGGAACTGGGCACCAGTGATGTGTGAGCGGTTTTCATCACACGTTACAGGGCCTTTCAGTCGGCTACGGAGCAACCGCTACACCACACTGTGGCACAGTTAGGCAGAATGCTCTCGACTGTGCAGCGGCAGAAAGTTCGCAAGGATCTTGAAGGAAAGACGTGCTTCTTCAGCCTCAAAAGGTAGGTGAGGTGTTGAGGGTCTAGGAGAGGTCCTAAAAGATGTGGACACCCAGGAATTTGAAGCTGGACACACGCTCCACCTCAGTGCCATCAATGAGAACTGGGGCATGACTGCAAACTTTAGACTTCCTGTAATCCACAATGAACTCCTTGGTTTTCATTGTGTTGAGGGCCAAGTTGTTGTCAGCGGACCATGCCGCCAGACACTTGACCTCCCTGTAGGCTGTCTAGTCGTTGTGACTGATCAGGCCTTCCACCATGGTGTCATTTGTGAACTTAATGATGGTGTTGGAACTATGCGTCTAGTAATGTTAATTAACTCAAATGTGGTTAACTATCCCCCAGTCTTAGCTAACCTTACTGCACCTAAAATCAATCTAGTGACATGAACATTATAACAATGTTAGATGAGCGGAGGGGGAGTTGTTCCAAGTTATTTAGCACTGTTAACTCAAAGAAAATCTGAGTTAGCACTGCTAGCATAATATCCTGCTGCTAGAAGAATGAAGAAGCCTTGAATGGCCATCACTAGTCCCACCTCAAGACCTCTACTAGACTCACTGCAGTTCGCCAAATGGTCTGTGGATGACACGGTCAACGTGGCTCTTCACTTCATCCTCCAGCATCTCCACTCCCCTGGAATCTACACCAGAATCCTGTTTGTGGACGGTTCTGCATCCAACACCATATTTCCCACTTTGCTCCAAGACAAGCTATTCCAACTGGGAGTTCCCGAGTCCACATGCAGATGGATCACAGCCTTCCTGTCCAACAGGAGGCAGCATGTGAGGCTGGGGAAGCACTTGTCTGACCCCCTGACCATCAGCACCAGCTCCCTTCAAGGCTGTGCCCAGAATCCCCCTACTCTTTTCCCTGTACACCAACAGCTGCTGCAGCAGCTGAAAAAGTTCAACCTGCCAAAGACTATGGTGCACTTCCACACTGCCATCATAGTCCATCCTGACCTCCTCCATCACTGTATGTCAAAGACAGGGCAGGCTGCAGCACATCATCCGCTCTAGAGCTCTACAGAGAGGGCAACTGGCTGCACTCTGTCGTCTCTACCTACAGACCTCCAGGACACGGAGGCGAGCGGAAATGATTGGGGCTGATCCCTCTCACCCTGGAAATGGACGATTCAGTGCTCTCCCCTCTGGCAGAAGGCTGAGGTCTATCAGGACCAAAACCTCTCTCCACAGTTTCTTTCCTACAGCAGTAGGCGTCCTGGACATGCCCCAAGAGCCAAACAGTCATTTTCAAGAGTGATCTAATGATTCAATCCAAAAAGTACCATCTTTGGTGTGGCCACTTCAAGTACCAATTCCTCTACCAGAGAGCTTTGGACAGTGTTGCAAGGTACCTTGTTATCAGAGGGCGATATCTTTGGGCTGCTTGACAGAAATGTATCTGTCTGTCACCCTTTGAGCTTAGGGTTTCACATTAGAATTTTTTTTGAAAATTTAGATTTTTTTTTTACTTCATCCCACCATGGCAGAATGATTGTTACTAAGTAGTGACATAAAGTATAGTCCATTTATTTTACGGGGCTCCCTTATATTATGAAAATAAGGCACTCATGAATTGTGTGATTCAGCCCCACATGATATCATTACTACACAGGTAAATCAATGATCCATTTCACCTTTAGAAAACTTCTCCCCTCAATGGAAAACAAAACAAGGGCAAATGGTGCCCTCTACCTGCCAAGTCCTCTCAGTACAACTGACGGCAGCTCCACTCTTCAATGAAAGACAACTACTGTTACTCTCAGCCACTTGGTCAGAAAGGCATGCAGTACCTGTGAGAAAAACAAACATGATGCTAAAACCTAAATCAGTTGAAAAACACAGAACGTGTGTGTGTGAGAGGGAAACCAGTAGTATTAAACCAAAGAAGAGGAGCTTTCCGATGAGTCCAGCAGCATGTTTGGTTTTTAGTTAGGTGGAAAGTTGTGGGGGAGTTGGGGCAACATGTCTTTAACGACACAGCGCCAGAATCCTTCTGAACCCTGTTCTTCCCAGACTAGAACCGAGTGCCTCATCACACCGTGAGTTAGTTACCACCAAACCATAAACTACAGCGGTCAGTCATCCAAAGACTGAAACACTCCTAAACTTCACACTAAATGGTCGCTTACCTCACACACACACAAACACACACAGACGTCATCAGATTACATGACATCCACAAAGAACTTGCTGGGGTTGCCCATGGCAAGGTGGAAGGACGGACGCAAGGCCGTCAGTTCGGGGGGCACAGAGCCCAGGTCACGGGTTGGGGGGACCCGGGTGGTCCCCCAGGGACAGGGGAGGGGCCTATGTCCAGGTCAGGGGAGGGGTGCTGGTGGGGGTTTCCCATGTGGGGGTGTTGTGGAACCATCATGAGCATCATGGGGTTGTAGGGGAGGGGTATTCCGGGGGGGGGGGACATGTGAGGGTGCGACGGCGAGCGCTGGGAGGAGTGGCTGTGCTCGCTGGGCGTGGCCGAGCCATGGCCCCGCCTCAGGCTGCTGCGGACAGAGTACTCCGATTCGCTGCCACTTTCCGAGCGAGAGTTGGCCCATCCCCCCTCCTCCACCACCCCCAGAAGACTGAGACTTCTCTCCTCCTCCCCCCGCGGTGCTACCCGGACCTCCCTTATTGCCCCCCGCCTCTCGCCGTCCTCACTCCTCATTGACCCGTTGCTCCGACTCCCTAGTGAGAGAGGTCAGAGTTCAAACCAGGGATAAACAGGTCGTAACCAGCTCTGGCGCACGTCCAGAAAGCCATCATTAAACATACAAAACACTAGAATCTAGACGAGAAAGACATATGGCAAATGCTTCCTGTTTCAAGTTTAGAAGGTCTGGCACAGGACAAAAGGATGGATAGACACCAGTCAAATTAAAGATGGTAGAGAGGAAGGACGGCAGAGCCAAAGATTACCGACAGGAAGGCTGAGAGAAAGAAGACCGTTAAGTAGACATGGACCGAGGAGAGCTGATACAAGAGGGAGTTGAAGAGACAGGACCTAAAAAGAGAGGAAGAAAAACCGACGCATTGGAGTACTGACGTTCTGTCTCGGTGACCGAGGACGACGAGGTGATGGTGCTGAGAGCGGAGCTGCCGGTGTAGGGAGGGTAGACCCCCGTCAGGGCCACCGAGTGGCTCACCCACGCCGCCGGGTCGATGGGCCGGATCGGCTCGTCTACAGAACGAGGCAGGGAGGCAACAGATCTCATTTATTCGTCTGAATCATGATTCCGTTGGCAGATCGTAGGACAAAGCATTGTGGGCCTGGTTCTAAAAAGACCATAGAGATGGATAGAGGGCCTGTATTAGTGATGGGGTATGAAGCTCACTACACACTGAGCGAGAAGGTGAAGTAGCCCTGAGGTGAGGGGTCCCAGCACTTAGCCAGGATGATGGGCCTGAGAGAGAAGGGGGAGGGGGCTTAGTGTTATCACTACCTTGCCAACAGACCAGACGCCCCTCCAATGTGCCACTGACCCTGATCTATGAATGATCTCCCTCAGCATGTGGACCACATCATCGTTACTCATGTTATCAAAGTTGATGTCATTCACCTCAACCCCAAAGACACAATGAGTAGGCGTCTCATACTAAATCAATAATAGCTCAAGTATACCTGTTATAAAAGACAATCTACAGATGTCCTGATGGGACCCGAAACTCCCCCGATAGCAAACAAATATGCATACAACCAAAAGACAGACACACACACCCACATGTTAGCAAGTGGATGAAAGTTAACTAATTCAAGGGAAGATATATATTTAAATAATATAGATAAAGTAAATATAGGTAATATATTTACTGAATTAATGTTGCCTATGGAAAAAATATTGGGCCACCAAACGTTACGTGACGTTCGGCTGTGGAATCTAGCAAAGGCTAGAATCGAGACAAGACATGCACTGAAGAAGCAAACAAACACATATGCCAAATAAGAGCTAAATGGGATCCCTAAAACAGGAGACAATGTATACTGTTTTCATTGTTTCAATCCCATAGTGCTGGAAGTGTGTAGCCAAAACAACAAAATTGTTGTCACTGTTCAAATTCTTATTCAAAAACAACATACTTTCTCCCTCCAATGACCATGAAGCAAAGCAGCAAAAACACCATTTGTTTCAAAGTACAGTAAGTGAACCTTAACCCGATCTCATGGGTTCAACACGGCAAAACCGATGAAACAGACTGAAACTTGACTACACAATGAACCAAAAAGTAATGTAGAGTAAAGCACAGGTCTTCAACCCTCTCCTGGGGACCCCCTAGCCATTCCATCTATTAGATGTATTCCAGAGCTAGCACTCCTGTATCAACTTAACTAATTAACAAACCCTTGAATCAGGTGAGCTATTTCAGGGCAAGATGTAAACAGTGAGATGGCTGGAGGTTCCTCAGGAGAGGGTTAAAGACCTAAGGAGTAAAGAGTAAAAACACAAACCATGGTTCCAGCATTGTGGAACAGTCCCACAGTTACACAATCAATTGGAACACAAACACATTGCACAAAAAGTAAATGTCATGGATATTGTTGGTTTCTGTGCATTTTATTGTGACCAGAGTTGTATGAATGTACACATTTAAACCAAATGTTGTGTATTTTCAAGTGATTAAATTTTTTTTTTCTCTGTAGTCTCTGAAGCTGCAGTGGTGTGCTTACCTGAAGGCTGTCACAGACATGGTTCCTGCATTTAGTTAGGGTTACACAGAAGGTTTAGATCATTGGCATTTCCTTTTTTGTCTCTCCACATGGTCAGCAAAATTAAATGAATGAAACTCTGAGGCACTGACACAAAATATCAAGCTGAAAGGAAATGTAGAATATCAATGTGCTTGATATATATTTATTTTTTTCTGCCATTGCATTCTTGTTTTGGACATCACCGTTGTACATAGCCAACAATGTCTATTTCAATATAAAAGCACCATTCCCCTAGCTTTACTGTTCAAGGACAATAAAGTTGAATCTGATCTAATCATTAGCTTAATGATCATGAACAGCAGTGGTATAAGCCAATGAGTAACTTCCATATTTACCCAAATAAGGTTACTCCCCCAGTAAAACATTATAAAAGTCTGAGAAACTTGTGACCTTCACCATACTTTTTGACAAGTACAACATCAATTCCAGACAAGAAAGGAGAATCTATCCATGCTGGTAAGACCTTATTTTTTATAGATGTACTAAGTGTATGATGTGCCTTCCATTAATATTGGTACCCTTGGTTAACTATGAGAAAATGTCATTGTTGTTCATTCGCTTCAATTTAAACTCAAAACATGAAAGAAATCAAATCTTTCAGCTAAAATCGTTCAAAGAAAACAATAGATTAAATTGTCAGGAACAGACGCGCTGCAATAACTGAACAAGCATGGAGGGTTGTTGAGGTATTTGGTAGCAGTGTGGGGCATTGGGTACAAATTAAATAATTGATTGATGGGAGATTGATCAAATTGCAGTTTCCTTCCGAGACAACTGGACAATTCTTTCCTCCATTCCACAAGGTGCGAATAATTGAGAAGGGCACATGTATAATTTGTCAATGTTTTCATGGGGGAGTGCTGATGAAAATCTAGCCTCATCTGTGTATAATAATCATTTTTATAATGATCTGGTAAACCCAGTTAAAACCGGATATTTATGGAATACTGCCCAGCATATCTAAATAAAAAAATATTTAGCAGAGTTAAGTATAACAAAATAAATGTTACAAGGGCTGTGATGGATATTGAAAGGGCAGTTATGGATTGAGACCATCACAAAAATAATATAGACAATGGTACATTCTTTGAAACGTTGACCTTTATGAACGAATTTATACAAAGCTGGTTACAATTCCAATTCCATCCCCCTGAACAGCTTGAAAAAATCTTACACCAAATTATATGGCTAAATAAAATATATATATATATATATATTTGAAAATAAACCAATTTTCATTCAAAGAATTACAATGAAGGGTATCTTGTTTCTTAAAGACATCATGAACAAAGACAGGAATCATATCACTCATGAGCAACTCAAACAAGTATATGGTGAAACAAGCTCACTTCAGAGGTTTAATCAACTTATCGCAGCCATACCTGTCATGGTACGGTGAGCAGCAGCGCCACTGTGCCATACATTTTCAGTTTCCCATCACGCAGGAACACATCCCGGACTGTCACATGTTTTCAATCATGCACACCAGGTCCCTATCTACTAATTTTTAAGTGTTTAAATGTTTCCCCTCTGCTCCCCACATTGTGGATCATTGTTATTGTCGTGTCTGGATGTCTGGTGTGTTGCTGTTATTTGTAAGTAATTTTTACCAGTTGCCTGCTTTCGTTTTGTTGCGTTAGTCAGCCCTTTTCTTTCATTGTGTTTTTGTGCTCTGTGTTACTTTTGTTCAATTAAAGACTCATCACCGATTACTTCTGCCTGCACCTGGTTCATACATACATTGTGACAATACCAGACAAATGGAGAAAGAAAATTAAAACTGTAGAAAACAATGCATTTCCTTGTCGCCCACCAGTTAAAGATCATGCATGGTTAAACCGACAGTATTCACCATTGACTTGGTTGAAATTAATAATGACAGTATTCACCATTGACTTGGTTGACATTAATAATGACAGTATTCACCATTGACTTGGTTGACATTAATAATGACAGTATTCACCATTGACTTGGTTGACAATAATAATGACAGTATTCACCATTGACTTGGTTGACATTAATAATGACAGTATTCACCATTGACTTGGTTGACAATAATAATGACAGTATTCACCATTGACTTGGTTGACAATAATAATGACAGTATTCACCATTGACTTGGTTGACAATAATAATGACAGTATTCACCATTGACTTGGTTGACATTAATAATGACAGTATTCACCATTGACTAGGCTGACATTAATAATGACAGTATTCACCATTGACTAGGCTGACATTAATAATGACAGTATTCACCATTGACTTGGTTGACATTAATAATGACAGTATTCACCATTGACTTGGTTGACATTAATAATGACAGTATTCACCATTGACTTGGTTGACATTAATAATGACAGTATTCACCATTGACTTGGTTGACATTAATGACTGATCTGCAAAAAAATTTAAAATAATATATCAGCTGTTTTAAAATTAAGATTTAAAACTGCAGAACTAACAGATGAGTGACCACAATTTCCATACCATCACAACCTTACATTTTCAACCCGCCATTTTCAAATGCAGCACAATGCTAATATTTTCAGATGTATTCAATATTTGTTTTATGCAGACATTGTTATATTTGTTCTCCTAAAAGATAAGTTATTAAGTGCAAAGTTAAAGTAAAGTGAAAATGTAAATATGTTAACAAGGGTCAATTGGGGTTAGTTCTGTGTCATAGCAGACAGAAGAGTTTTAATCAGTTTATTCAATGTTATTGAGTTACCTCCGATTTTGTCTCCCCCCCCACCCCCCCCCCCCACCCCCCACACTGCAGAAACGCTGCCATGGGTACCAAAAAGTTTTTAATCTTAGTGGTGTACCTACTTCTACACAGCAGCTTTCCACAAGCATCGCCAGTTTTGGAATGTGACGGGGTACAACCATCATGGATGCAAGATGCAGCTTCAACTACAGACAAAGAAACACAAAAATCTGTAACTGAGCAGGCTGTTGAAATGAAAAATGCTTTAGATGCCTTTAAGGGTTTTGGGGAAGGCCTGGCAGAGATGAACACAATTTTGAAGGAAACAGAAAAAGCTGGTAAAGCCCTGACAAAAGTCCTGAAAGTGATGGATTCCTTGTCCAAAGTTGCGTCCTGTTTTGGATTTGTTGGCTCAATATTAGGTTTAATTTTGGCCTTCATTCCACAAAGTGATCCAAATATGGAGTTCATGAAAGAGCAATTTTCAGAGATCAACAGAAAACTAGATTCAATTGCTCTTCAAATAGACTCCTTAGCAAAGGAGATTGAGTGGGACACCTATGCAAGCACATATGGTAGAGACGAGAATGCCATAAAAAACTCCTGGGCTGAGTTGATGAAATTCCTAGAACAGGCTCCTGCACTCGATGAAAGAAGGAAAGCAAGTTTAGCTGAAGCTTTTACCAGTCACTACACCAACAGTGCAACACGTAACAGTGTCTCTAACTTTTATCGCTACCTAACTGAAAACGAAGATGCGAGTCTAAACAAAAATCTTTTACAACTAGTCATTCAGAAGTCGAAGGGTGACGTCAAGATCCTGTCAATGTATTCTGGCTACTTTTTGAGTCTCATGGTTAAAGGCTTGCAGCTGAATGTGTATTATGACATAATGATGGGTTATGGGGGTGTTTCTGGAGCAAAAGAGGGAGTTGAAAGGTTAACCACCATGCTGACAGCAATGAAGGACGCTATGATTCAGTGTGTAGATGAAACTTTAAATTGGGCTTTGGAAGACGCTAATAAAATTAAAACAGAACAATTCTCAAGCAATTTAGAGCTAGCCAATGCCATTGGTACAAAATTGAACCAGAAGTTTATCTGGTATGAATGGACAGTTATAGTGCATGATATTAACAATGAAGAGGAGAAAGGATATGGCCACACTACAGACCTTATCGCCCAAGACAAAGCAAAAATTCATATTATCTACAGAGAAAAAAACTTTATTGTCAATGAGGGTATTAAAATGGAAATACAAAGACAACTTGGGGAGAGCCAGTGTTTCAATATGAAAAAGCATGGCTTGAGTAGCCCTTTTGCTGACAGGACTTTAAAACATTTAGAATACATCCACACTGTTTATAAAGATTCAAACTATGCCCAAACACCTACCAGAGGCTTAATAGAGTTTCAGTGTAGCAGAACAATACAAACTGAATACGGATCAACTGAAGTCAAGATGTTTGATCTTACTATATTTTTGAAGAGTAATGATGTTGTTGAACAGGACCCTTGCTCGAAAAACAAATGTCACAATGATGGAAAGTGCAAACAACTTAAAGACACAACAGAGGAATTATGTATATGCACCAGAATGTTCACTGGTCAAACATGTGAGGAAAGTATTAAACATTTTATTGACTTTTCAGCTATAGAAGCTCAACTGAATAGTATTGCCTTAAAGCCTGTTCCAGATATGACTGCTATATATTACAGTATCAACGATCTGCAAAGCTTTATAAAAATACAAGTTCAAACTATCCGCAATGACATAGCTTGGACCGTTATATTTGTGAAGTACAGCAATGTCATACAGAAATTCCGTTACATAAAAGCTAAACTTTTTGAACTTCAAGCCGAAAATATAACCCAAAGCGAGTTCATAGAAGAGGTTGGAAGCACTTTTCCAAAAGGTAACACGTTCTTGTACATGATCAGCGAATTCAACAACATGATGCAGGGCAAGGGATTCGAGGAGACAAGGACAATCCTAGATATTGTTCGCGAGTCTCTGCTGATTGACAGTAATGGAAAAAACCCCAAGGAATGCACTTTAGAATACAGAAATAAATTAGATTATTTTGTACAATACATATTTGCCCTTGAGAAAGAAGCCGTCTCAGCCTGGTCAAAATATCTAGTGATCACAGGGAAAAAGGACAATGCACATACGGTCAAGGATACATTTAAACGTTATGTTTCTGAACAATGGGCATTGTACAACAAAAATGGATGTGGACCACTTAATGCTGAACAACTATCTAATAGTTACTGCGAGAAGCCCTACCACAGCAATAAACAGCTGGTGCACCTCAAATGTGAAGATGGCTACCAACCATTTCCAAAGACCGTCACCTGCTCTAATGGACAATGGAGTCACTTGCCTGTGTGTCACACTGACCAGACTGAAAAGTTGACCCTGGAATGCAAATATGAAAAGGGAACAACCGTCTGCACAGCGACATGCATGAATGGATGGGATTTCCAAGACGGCAGTCACAGTGTGAAATATATGTGTTCAAAACAACCTTGCCCGATTTTTGTTCTACAAAGATGTGATAGGTGCAGTATTGACAGAGTTTGTCAGTATAACGAAGTGTGTAGAGAAGGAAAATGCATCTCTGCATGCAATGATAATAATCCCTGTGGGGTCAACGCTGATTGCACTGGAGCAAATAATGCACCCAAATGTACGTGTAGGAGTCCTTGGGTAGGGGACCCTTACCAGGGCTGCCGGGAACAGGATCTACAATGGAAGGCCTCAAACATAATACCAGCAAGTATGTACCAGGCCATATTCTATATAAGTAAAAAATTTACTGTATCCTTTCCATTTGAATGTTCCGTTACATGTACCACACTAACATTAAAGGTGCTGCGACATCATTAATGTAACATTAACGTAACATTAATGTGGCCTTTGTATTACAGATACTGTCAAAACACCTAGAGGAGCATTTGTTTGTAGAGCTCGAGGACCAGACGGTCTATATCATGGAGGATGGATTTACATTCTTGAAAAAAACTACTGCAATTTTGAGTATGCTTCCTCGGAACACTCTGTTGAGGCCTATGAGGTGAATATTATGAATCTGATTTATTCAAACAAATTTTCAGAACAAATAGGACAATACTGAAAAACAAAATCTCTAGTGATATTGGCTTTCTTAATTGGGGGATTTTTGGTTAGTTCAGCTGTTGGTGTTATGGTCTTGTTTTGTTTAGTTACTTGGCCTAGAGTGGTCAAGCGGTCCATGAAACTGCCTCTGTTGTACCTGAACTGCTTCAAAACATTTAGAAATGTACAAATTGTACTTGTTTTTTAACACTGATCTAATTTCATTGGTCAATGATTAAATGGACTTTGTGTCATGATTTAATCGGAAGTCCAATTTGCCATCATGGCTTTGCCAATAATACAAATGCAAGTTGTGCATAGTCAATGATTAAAAGGGATCTTTCCAAGAACATGTGTATTACAATGCCCGTTCAACCAGGATGTTTTTGTCACAACACATATGCTTGAAGTGAACGCATTCCCTGGCCAACAAACACAACTGAGCTTAAATGGTCCTGACATACCTCAAGGAGGCTGTAGAGTGCAATGAAAAAGCTAGTTGGAATTTTGGGGCGTGGCATACTGAGATGGAATCCAATAGAGCACAATAATTTGCTAAGTGGGTTAATATTTAAAGGGGCGCTTTAGAATCCTGCTTCTAAACAATAACACGACATGTCCTCGTCTACCCTTACCAAAAGAGGCTTCTGTAGTACTAGCTAGTCCAGGGTGGCTAACTGTGAGAAGGTTAGTGCTACGAGTGTCTAAGCGACTACAAGGAAATTACAACTCAATGTAAACTAACAGACGGACCAGCGAGAAAGGTTGAATTGGGAATGCCAATCACTGATAACTTTTTTATAAAAAGATTATTTAAAACATCAACTTAAAACATTAACTGCTGATGTCTAGTGATAATTTCTGCTTATTTTTCTGCTAGTAGTAAAGAACAAATATTTTATATTTCCCCTTAAAGCAATTCACTGTGTTTGTGTATAATAACCCCAAAACAGATAACAAGAATTTGTTTCTGCAGGCTCTTGTGGATCCATGTGCTGGTAGGGGAGTGGAATGGGTCAAAGGTTATCCAAACAACAAATCGGTAACGACTGAAAAATCAGATACAAAGTTGTATGTGTGCATGTGAGTACGCCATTATTTCTTATTACAAACCAGGGGGAAATATATATTTATATATACACTACCGTTGAAAAGTTTGGGGTGTCTTTGATACTTCCTTGTACAACACAGACACCCGATCCGATTCCTCCACAAGGGGCACAACATTCATCCACAGGGGGCACAACATTCATCCACAGGGGGCATGCATAAACAGCCTTTATGCATTTTTTCCCCCAAAATAGCCTTTTAAATATTATTTAGACATCTGGATTTTCGTCATTATTTAATTTCTAACAAAATAAAAGTGTCATGCCTACAGTACCTGGGCGTTGCTGTCTAACTTCTATTTATTTGTCAGTGCAATTGATTTGGAAAATACCATTATAAAATGATTTTGCTGAAGATTCAGCTTTTTATGTGATTCTTGAAATGTGATACACTAAATAGCCTACTAATTAATGAAACATCAAGTGCACACTGAACAACTCCAACGAAAACTGTGTACACTGCAAACATTTTCGTTTGCCAGGGTTTTTTAAACAAATTTCAGAAGCTGTGTTCTTTTGAAGTAATCTTTATTTTTTTCGTATTCCAATCATAAAAATAAATACAAACACATTCTTGTATTCCTCTAATTGATTTGACATTTAAAACAAACAAATCCTGTAATTCATTATTTTTTACTATTGAATGCTAGCAACGTTAAACAGCACGGATAGTAGAGGTCTGTAAGGCATGGGCGTTTCTAGCCTAGTGTAAATCATGTATTTGGTTAAATGTCAAAATATTTTTTTCTTACCTTGTAAGAAATGAAATAGAGAAAGATTTTTGTGTAGGCAATTAGTGTATTTCTTTATTAAAAAATTATTAGGCTATAGCAGTAAAGACGCAACTCGAAACATTGTTTTAAAGGAAAACTGTGATGTTAGGAATATTGAAAACATTGTGTGCAACTATCATTTACATTTATTTTTTCGAGAATTGATAGCATTTTCAGAGTTCTAGCTTCCCCCATGTGTTTGGAATAGTGCAATCACAGTATAACGCAATGTACTGTATGTTGACGCAATCTGCCTGATCTTAAAGTGGTAAGAAAATGCTTTAATTAGATGAGTGACATCTGTAGCTTTCATTTCTCAGAACAAGAAAAGACTGATGAGTTTCAGAAGTACAATTTTTGATGCTGCAGATACTCAACTAGTCTAAAGAAAGACAGTTGTATTGCTTCTTTAATCTGCACAACAGTTCAGCTGAGCGAACATAATTGCAAAAGAGTTTACTAATGATCAATTACCCTTTTAAAATCATACACTTGGATCAGCAAACAACATGCCATTGGAACACAAGAGTGATGGTTGCTGCTAATGTGCTTCAATTTGCCTATACAGCCGTTTCCAGCAATAATAGTCATTTTCAACATTAACAATGTTTACACTGTATTTCTGATTAATTTAATATTATTATTTTAATGGGGGAAAAATGCTTTTCTTTCAAAAACAAGGACATTTCAAAGTGACATTTTGGAGTGATAGTACATACAGCTCTTGGAAAAAAATTTGAGACCACTCCTATTTAAATTAGAATCTCTATGTGTATGGCAGCCATTCCATTCCAGTGTCTTTTAAATTACAACACAGGCACACCTCATTTTACTTAATGAGTTACTGATTAGGTGATAACATGAACCAAATCTAATTTAACAGGGAAAATTATAAAAACCCCTGCTGTGGTCATCACTATCCTCTTGCAATACGACCAGCAGGATGGCAAAAACAGTGCAAGTAGTACCACAAAGGTAATTTGAATAAAAAAAATAACTATTCAGCATGGCAAAAGGGTTGAAAAGAAAAGCTTTGAGTGAGGGAGCGAAGGGTTAAATTCTGGCTTTACTGGCAGAAGGATACAGTGAGCGTCAGGTTGCTTCCATCCTGGAAATTTCAAAGACGGCGGTTCATAAGAAAAAGGTCAAGCAACAGACATTGGGGCCAACAAAGCTACAGACTGGCAGAGGTCGAAAACCACTGTTCACTGACCCAGATGACCGTCAACTAATTTGAATGTCACTCAACAACCGTAGGATAACATCAAGCGACCTACAAAATGAATGCTGAACAGCTGCCGGGCTGAAATACACTGCAAGGACGTTTCAACACAGGGTCCTAGGTGCAGAGCTGAAGTTGTGCAAAGCTAGAAAAAAGCCTTTCATCAATGAAAATCAAAGAAGAGCCAGGCCGAAGTTTTCAAGAGACCATAAGGGTTGGACCGTTGAGGAATGGAGTAAGGTCATCTTCTCTCACAAGTAAAATTTTCAGCTTTGGTTGGATGGAGGCCTGGAGAGGCCTAGAACCCACAGTTTTGCACCCACTGTGACATTTGGTGGAGGATTGGTGATGATCTGGGGATGCTTCAGCAAGGCTAGAATCGGGCAGATTTGTCTTTGTGAAGGACGCATGAATCAAGCTAAGGTTATCCTGGAAGAACACCTGCTTCCTTCTACTCTGATGTTCCCCAACTCTGAGAATGTATTTTTCCAGGAGGATAATCCTACATGCCACACAGCCAGGTCAATCAAGGTGTGGATGGAGGACCACCAGATCAAGACCCTGTCATGGCCAGCCCAATCTCCAGACCTGAACCCCATTGAAAACCTCTAGATTTTGATCAAGAGGAAGATGGATAGTCACAAGTCATCAAACATAGCTGAGCTACTTTAATTGTTGTGCCAGGAGTGGCATAAAGTCACCCCACAGCAATGTGACAGACTGGCGGAGAGCATGCCAAGACGCATGAAAGCTTGGTGGAATAAAAATCTGGGTTATTCCACCAAATATTGATTTGTGAACTATTCATAAGTTCAAAGTTAAAGATTTTTATTAATTAGTTTTCTTTGCATTATTTGAGGTCTGAAAACAACGCATCTTTATTTTCTTTAGTTATTTTGACCACTTGTTATTTCCTATAAATAAATATGCTAAATGACAACATTTTTATTTGGAATTTGGCAGTAATGTTTTCAGGAGTTTATAGAATAAAACAAAACTGTTAATTTTACACAAAACTATGAATATTAAAACCAGAGAAACTAATCATTTTGCAGTGGTCTCTTAATTTTTTCCAGAGCTGTATATACCAGGGTTAGTGTTTTTCCAGACATAGACCAATTTTACATTTTCCTCTATGTAAATTCTTACTGTTGCCAAATATATATTTAGTGGATTTTCATTTGTTTTCCTGGTTTTAGTGATCCCAATGGCTATTCAGGAAAACTGCACCTTACTCCAAATGGCTGGCGATGTCTCATAGGATTTGGGAATCAGGGTCATGCTCACGATGACTACTCCATACTTCAACAAAAGCCATGCATGTAAGGCATCTACAATGACTGTCTCACTGCAGAACCACACCTCCTTTCAGTAATGAAGGTTATGAATCACAACGGTTATGAATACTCATTATTACATTACATAATAGGCAGTGAAGTTTTATTATTTGTACAAATTATTCTGGAGTTTTATGCTTTTGCTTGCAACGCAAGTGGCAAACCTTTTAATAGTAATCTCATAGTGAATATGATGAAAGAGGAATGAAACATCATATGGACTTTAGACAGAAGAGGGGATGTCCTCAAATGTACACTATAGAGAAGATCCTTATACAAAAAAAAATATTATGTGAGAATTTGAATGCTTGCTTATATGCGCAAATTCATGACATGTATGCTACACTCAGTGTTCCAGAATCAATAAACAGCATATTATGTGTTGTTTTCACTCTAAAAAAAATTAAGCCTCAAACTCATTGTTTTCATAGAAATATGTATTCTTACTTGCAAAGATTTAGCTGGTAGCTGCTTTATTAAGAAAATAATTTACTTGTATGAAGAAGGCGGTGGTGGTGTGGGAGTGCTTTTCTGGTGTATGAGCTGAGGGGACAAGGAATGTTAATTATATGTATGTGTAAGATATAACTTAGAGGCTTGGCATTCTTTGTTTAGTCATACCATATAACTATTCTTCTGTTTCCATGGAGATGGATAACTTACTAGACACGACAATCCTGGGACGTTGATTTATAACACCATCTAACCTAATGTCAACTGTTAGATGGTGGGAATCAGCAGAGAGAAACTAACACTGGTGAGAGCTGTGATAGTAACATCTGGAGACATGTACTATGACTGATGAATTAACACTGAAGAAGTCTCTATATCTGATTCATTCTTTCACCTGTGCAAATCTACATGAACAGCTAGTAACCTAACAGTTATGTAGATCAAACACTGGGGACACTGTCTGTGATTTATTTCAAATGCAGTTACTATTTTGAAGAATCTCAACTAGAAATGTATTTTGATTTAAGAATTTTTTGGTTACTACATGATTCCATATGTTTAATTTCATAATTGTGATGTCTTCACTATTATTCTACAGTGTGGAAAATGGTAAGAATAAAGAAATACCCTTGAACTAGTAGGTGTCCAAACTTTGTCAGGTACTGTATATATTTCTTGAGTTCATCTATTGTCGAGATGCTATATAGTACACGTATAGGCTTAGTGGCGTAGTGGTTAAAGACACAGCCACATGGGAGAACCCGGTTTGAATCCAGCGAAGACAAAATTCATCCCTTCTAATTGCGGACAGGCTGAGCTAGACTTGCCTGGTTCCTTTTCTTGTTTTAAACTGTGTCTAGGGCAATAAGCTTTGAGAAAAGATCAAACAAGATTAGAGTCAAGCAAGGACAATCTCAAGGCTACAAGTCCATCATGTTCCGGTTTAACCCATACATAATATTACCAAGAAGTTGAAAACCCATCCCACTGCTGTCAACCTCCCTGGACTCAGCCACTAGAGAGAACTTGATGGAAGATCGCAGGGAAAGATTGTTCAAATAGTGGAAAAAGGATTAACTGTCACACAGATCCAAGCTGACATTCAGACACAGAGTACCACAGTTTTAACAGTGCTGATCTATTGGACCATTTTCTTCTTCATGTACCAAAGAGTTGATTTTGACATAAATAATGTTTTAGCTATGTTTCTGATTGATTTATTCAGATTCAACTGATTGTGATGGCCAGCCTGACCTGCAATGACAGATCTTAACTTGTCATGTTGTCAGAGACCAGCGACACGTGCCAAAGGCAAAGCTAAATAATGATGCAAACAAACACACCAGCCAAATAATAAAATGCAATGCAAAGGAACTGTACAAAGATTTTGTGTAAGAAGTATAAATGGTTAATCTGATAAAAATGGATATACTCTCAAATTAAAGCTGAAAGTTTACTCCAGTCATCGAATAATTTCCATTCACTGTCCCAAAACATGCTGTGTGTTTGTCTTTCAGCCTACCAAGGGACTAGGCTTAAAGAGCAGCAGAGTAGTTAAAGAGGTCAAAAAGAGGTGTCACATTCATTACCTAATAAACTACAAATACGAACCTGACGCATTAGCCCCTAATGATATACAACACAGATCACATTACAATCTAAAGGGACAAATAACACAATACAATACAATCTCTATAAAATGTGTGCAATGAATCAGGCCTAGTAGAGCTGGGTTTAAATATTGCTTTTCATAGATTTAAACAATTACTTTAGTCTGTATTAAATTGTTAGAGGATCTGTACCTTCAAGGCTGTACTGTAGGAAAAGAAATGTTCAGGTGATCAATGGCAACTGTATTATACTGTATTATGAGTTTGCTTCATCGCTCTGGCTTCACCAGAAGATTAATGTTTTGGAATGGCCCAGCCAGACCTGAATCCAATTGAACATCTGTGGGGTGATCTGAAGAGGGCTGTGCACAGGAGATGTCCTCGCAATCTGACAGATTTGGAGCGCTTTTGCAAAGAAGAGTGCAAATATAGCCACGTCAAGATGTGCCATGCTAATACACTCCTACCCAAAAAGACTGATTGCTGTAATAAATTCAAAAGGTGCTTCAACAAAGTATTAGTTTTAGGTTGTGCACACTTATTCAACCAGGTTATTGAAAGTTTTTTATTTTTCCCCCTCAAAGATTTCAGTTTGTTTTTCAATTGAATTGTTCACGTTATAGGTCACAATAAAGGTGAAAAAAGTTCTGGCATGTTTTCTTTGTCTCATTATTTTACATTACAAGAACCTGGCATTTTAACAGGGGTGTGTAGACTTTTTGTATCCACTGTAAATTTCTTTCTCCCTGTCACATATAAATTGGGAGGATATATATTCCTCCCACGACTCTTAAGATTATGAACACCCTGCATTTAACTGACAAAATAGCCATTTTCACTTCCCATAAAATGTCAACAGGTAAAGCCAGAAATAAAGAAAAGAAATGGCGGACATTGCATTGGTGTGTATGGAAGCCAGCGGCTTCACTCTCCATGTTGTCACTGATCATGTTTAAGTAAGTCCTTAATAGAACCATGTGGAGAATTACGCCAAATTCTCCACTGATGTTACAATCACAATGCTACCAACTAAGCTAATATGGGCCAGTTATGTAGGCCACTGTCTTACAAATGTACAGATGGATGACAAATTAAAGGAAAAACATGAATAAATAAGTGGAAGAGCACATGAATGCAGATGCTTCCGTACTTGTGTACTGCATGATACAATTAACGTCCTATCATGTGGCATGTATAAAAATGTAGAACAGGACAAGTTAACGGAGACTTTGGATGAAGATGGCAAGAAGAAAGGATCTAAGAGATTGACAGGGCTCTCCACCACCACCATCAAAACACCAAATGAGGGAACATCTTTTGGAACAATGGTGTTCAATCTTTGCCAAGGCGTATTGAAGCTGTTCTGGGGGCTTGTGAGGGCCCAACACCTTACTGAGACACTTTATTTTACTTGTCCTTAAATTGTCACACGTCTGTGCGTGTAATTAATGTTGCGTGTGTGTTTGTTGCAAGTGTGTGTGTGTGTGTGTGTGTTAAATGTGGTTCAGCACACATGGTGCTTTGCCCCACCTGCTGGCAGAGATATTCATGTAATTCCAATATTAAATGCATCACAATTGTATAAAGCATGATACCATATTGTGCAATTAGTTGAGAACAAAATTATATAACAACGGACAAAGAAAACCAAAATCACCAACCGATTGAGGGCTGGATTCAAACTCACAGCGAAAATCTAAGTAAACAATTGTGGAGTTTGAGCATTAATAATTAAATTATTCACACAGTATTAAGACAAAATGAATGTACATTTCATTGGAAGTGAATGTGCTTGGAGACCTGATCTTTGTTAGGTAAACACACCCCTTCAATGTATATATCACTTGTAACCAGTATTACAGTGAGAAGAGAAGAGGTTGAGTGAGATGAGCTATTACGAACCTGTAATATCATGAGCTAATGGACTATCCAATGCTGCAATAAGTAATTGAATTACTCTCTCAAAGACAACTGTTATAGTATTAAATCTGTCCTGTTGTCCACTTGAGCAGCTAATGCATGCTACAATTTCCTCCCTAGTAGCAATCAAAATACAAGAAATATATCTATTCTTTACACATTAACATGTTACATGTTAGATTTTTTGCTTTACCTCTGCCTGTCCAGGACAAGTAAACATTTTAATGTGTATCCAGTTTGAGTACCCGAGTGACCCTAGGAGCTATGTTGTCTGGGGCTATATGCCCCTGGTAGGATCTCCCAAGGCCAACAGGTCCTAGGCGACGGGTCAGACTAAGAGTGGTTCAAAACCCCCTTAATGATGAGCAACATTTTGAGTTCTGTGACGGCTTTCCACCATGGTGTCGTTTGTGAACTTGATGATGGTGTTGGAACTATGCGCCTAGTAATGTTAGTTAACTCAAATGTGGTTAACTATCCCCAGTCTTAGCTAACCTTACTGCACCTAAAATCAATCTAGTGACATGAACATTATAACAATGTTAGATGAGCGGAGGGGGAGTTGTTCCAAGTTATTTTGCACTGATAACTCAAAGAAAAGCTGAGTTAGCACTGCTAGCATAATATCCTGCTGCTAGAAGAATGGTGAAGCAGCCTTGAATGGCCATCACTAGTCCCACCTCAAGACCGACCCTCCACCAGACCCACTGCAGTTAGCCTACAGAGAAAAGATTCAACCTGCCAAAGACTATGGTGCACTTCTACACTGCCATCTGTGATGGCAATTTCTAAAGTCCAAACGATTTACGAAAATGGTAGGTAAGACAGAGGAAAACTCAAATGCACAATAAACAGTTTATTCTTGCAAGGAGAGAATACACAGGTTACAAAGTAACAATGAATAATCTCTAAAGTAAAACAGGACAAGCATCGTCATTTAAAGGAGGGAAAAAGGGGTGTGGTAATATGTGTGTCAATAAAACACATTCACATGGTAAACCTTTTCAACCTTTTAGGAGCCACAATGTCTGGACACCCAAGGATAGACCCTAAAAGTGTTATACAGATTAACTAATTTACGAGCAACTAATCCACTAGTGCCGGTCAAGGATGCTGTTCAAGGACGTCTCCCTGAGACAAACACCAGACCCAACTCTACCTACATTCCTTTACTTAACTAAACATGGGGACTCAGTCCTTTAATCAGTAAGAACACATCAGTGTAAGAAATGTCCTGACACATCATAGAGTCCATCCTGACCTCCTCCATCACCGTCTGGTACACTGCAGCCACTACCAAAGACAAGGGCAGGCTGCAGCACATCATCCGCTCTACAGCTCTACAGAGAGGGCAACTGGCTGCACTCTGTCGTCTCTACAAAACCTACAGACCTCCAGGACACGGAGGCGAGCGGAAATGATTGGGGCTGATCTCTCTCACCCTGGAAATGGACTATTCAGTGCTCTCCCCTCTGGCAGAAGGCTGAGGTCTATCAGGACCAAAACCTCTCTCCACAAGAACAGTCTCCTTCCTACAGCAGTAGGCCTCCTGGACATGCCCCCAGAGCCAAACAGTCATTTTCAGGAGTGATCTAATGATTCAATCCCAACAGTACCATCTTTGGTGTGGCCTCTTCAAGTACCAATTCCTCTACCAGAGAGCTTTGGACAGTGTTGCAAGGTACCTTATCATCAGAGGGCGATATCCTTGGCTGCTTGACAAAAATGTATCTGTCTGTCACCCTTTGAGCTTAGGGTTTCACATTAGAAATCACTATGGCATAGTACTGCATTTACTTATTGTAGATATACACAATGGCAATTCCATGACAAAATACAAAAAAAAAAAGGTTCGCTCACAGATTCATACAAAATGTGCATTTTAACTTCATCCCACCAAGGCAGAATGATAGTTATTGAATAGTGACAATTTATAGTCCATTTATTTTACAGGGCTCCTGGATAAAAATAAGGCACTCATGAATTGTGTGATACAGCCCCAAATGACATCATTACTACACAGGTAAATCATAGAACAATTTCACTTTAGGAAACTTCTCCCCACAATGGAAAACAAAACAAGGGTAAATGGTGCCCTCTACCTGCCAAGTCCTCTCAGTACAACTGACAGCAGCTCCTTTTCAATGAAAGACAACTACTGTTACTCTTAGCCACTTGGTCAGGAAGGCATGCAGTACCAGTGAGAAAAACAAACATGATGCTAAAACCTAAATCTGTTGAAAAACACAGAACGTGTGTGTGTGAGAGGGAAACCAGTAGTATTAAACCAAAGAAGAGGAGCTTTCCGATGAGTCCAGCAGCATGTTTGGTTTTTAGTTAGGTGGAAAGTTGTGGGGGAGTTGGGGCAACTTCAAAATATGCCAGTACCTTAAGCATGTCATGTCTTCAACGACACAGAGCCAGAATCCTTCTGAACCCTGTTCTTCCCAGACTAGAACCGAGTGCCTCATCACACCGTGAGTTAGTTACCTCCAAACCATAGACTACAGCGGTCAGTCTTCCAAAGACTGAAACACTCCTAAACTTCACACCAAATGGTCACTTACCTCACACACAAACACACACAGACGTC
Source organism: Esox lucius (assembly GCF_011004845.1). Lineage (NCBI taxonomy): Eukaryota > Metazoa > Chordata > Actinopteri > Esociformes > Esocidae > Esox > Esox lucius. The sequence goes on along the minus strand of NC_047592.1, from coordinate 13,370,327 downwards.
ATCAGATTACATGACATCCACAAAGAACTCGCTGGGGTTGCCCATGGCAAGGTGGAAGGACTGGCGTGAGGCCGTCAGTTCGGGGGGTACAGAGCCCAGGTCACGGGTTGGGGGGGCCCCGGGTGGTCCCCCTGGGACAGGGGAGGGGCCTATGCCCGGGTGCATGGGGACCGAGGGGTGCGGGTGGGGGTGTCCCATGTTCAGCGGTCCCATGTGGGGGTGTTGTGGAACCATCATGAGCATCATGGGGTTGTAGGGGAGGGGCATTCAGGGGGGGTAGGGGGACATGTGTGGGAGCTGCGCCATGCGGTGGTGATGCGAGCGCTGGGAGGAGTGGCTATGCTCGCTGGGCGTGGCCGAGCCATGGCCCCGCCTCAGGCTGCTGCGGACAGAGTACTCTGATTCGGTGTTTAGCGACTGGTGAAATGTGTAATGGCGTGGTGTTATGGTTAAAGACAGTGCCTCTCACGTGGAAGGATCAAGTTTGAATCTATTGTGAACAACTACATTTCCATGATTCTCTCGTCGTTTAACTCTATGTAAAAGTTAGTTACTGTCACTTTTCTTGATAGTTATTGAATCAATGTAATTCACAAATGAACAAAAAAAGTATGTTGTTATGCCATGAATGAAAAAAGTATGTTCTTATGCCATGAAATGAAATAGCTTTGGCAGGCGCGCTAGCAATTGTTCAGTTCCTATGACTATTCCAGTAAGTTGGTAGATACTGGTAAAGCCTATTACTGGCTAATAAGCTGTTAAAACGGCCAGTGGCAAAATACAATACAACAGGGCAATACTTTCTATTGCGGTGCGGCTGAACTAGGCTTGCCTGGTTACTTGTTTTCTTTCATGGCAAAACAACATACTTTTCTCTTTCATTCTTGAATGACATATTTAAGGTTTATTTATTTTCCGTTTTGGGAGGCTGTGGCTTCATACCCCTCTCACCCTTGATTTGTTGATCTGCTTCATTTAAATGCTTTTACGATTAAATTCTGGTTTATGACTATAGGTTTAAAATAATTATCAAGTATGAAGATTAAAGATTACTTTCAGTATCGACGTTGTGATGTACGTATCCGCTAGTCACATCGCAGAACATGCGATTTAGTGAGGTAAACATATCAGTCTACAATATATATTATTTTCAAATGGAAAACTAGCGTTATATCTGACTGATATACCGTAATTTACTCCGATTTATGGGGTATTGGATACAGTTAATTTTAATTATTATTATTATTTTAAACACGCAGTTCATTGCTGCAAGTGGTTGACATGCAGGCTCTGCTTGAGCGAGGAACAGGCAAAAAAAAGGCCGAAATTGAGAATGTGGTTGCAAAAAGAAATGCATCGTCAAAATATTTCAGCTACAGACAGGATGATATTGACCAAAAATGGATACTTTGTCAAGGGTGCCTTGCAATTGATGCAAAGCATCTCAATGCCATCCAAAGCAAAAACACCATACAAGAAAGGTTGCAAACGGCAGTAAGGGATTACAGAAAATCAGTAACTGTAATCAGTTACGTTACCAACAACAATATTGTAATCGGATTACAGATACATTTGAAAAAAATGATGATTACTTTTGGAACACTTCAATTGAAAAAGAATAGCTGCGCGAAATAATTATGACACGTTGTATGTTTATTATTTAATGGTATAAAAATCTTATTTGAGCCAAAATATAAATTGGGCGCCTGTGCGTGATCATCATGCGCGCAAAGGTCGACGCACGTAAGCAGTTTTGTTATGGAGGAAGCGCTATAGGTTAAATTTCTCAAGTTTTGGTTGGTTGGATGGCTGGAAAAACAGTATAATCTTATGGATTGTGAAGGCTTGGTTGTGAATGGGTTTCTAAACCATTGCTTTTTACTTCAATATGATTGGGCTACATCTCTACATTACACACTAAAGGTCTGTCAGACATTTAGTAATTCCAATTAATCCAATGAACCTAAAGACTTTTTATCTGAACATAACCCAAAATCCTAATATGCTTAAGCCTGTTCTGTTATTTGTGTTTTATTCATGTTTTTAATTGCTGAAAAATAAATGACAATTACTCGAAAAGGGTATTGAAATTGTTGTATATAAAATTAAGATAACCGTAGCTTTTCGCGCATAAACTAAATCTGCAGTAGTCTGATGATTTGCTCCACAACCAACATTGTCAACATTTCGCGGAAACCCCCACGCGAATGCACTTTGCGATTGTGAACACAAGCATAAATAAGATTTACCCTTGGGAACGTAACCTGGAATTATTATGGCCACTAGTGATGGATTTTCAAAACGCAAATGAAAGAAATATACTGTGATTATAAACCTGCACTCTTAGCTTAACCACGGATATATCAATAATATTACAAGGAATAGCCTACATTACCATACGTGTAGGGCATAGAGAATGTAGCAAACTACTTCAATTTTAGTAAATATTTTACAATACAATATTAATATGAAAGTAGGCCTACACAGTGGACTTTTAATCGTATAGAAATAAACTTCATACTACGTCACAATATGAACGCAGGCATGTGTTCTAAAGAATACGTCATAAATGCATTAGAATGCGTTCAGAATACATACATGCCAATTTACAAACTTTCTTCATTCCGCGAATTAATTGCATATTGAAAGAGCCCTACAATTGATTTCTGTAAAAATGTCTAAAAATACTGTAGTAAAATCTAAGGTAAGATTTCTTTTTTTTATATTATTTTATAGCATGTGTTATTAATGGCCTAATTAAATACCTAAAAATATCTACACGTTGAAAAGAAAATGTGCTAGTCTTTGTCTAGCATTGCCGACTTGTCTCTGCGTGAAGATGAAACAATGCGCAGTGTTTTCTGTTATAGGTGATTCCTTGCTCTGACGAGAACACCCCTAAGGATGAACTGGTCAAGAGTCAGCACCTTTGCGACTACCAGCAGGTACTCTCCAGGAAATATCACGAAATTTGGGATTAATTGGTCAGTTAATTCTGAGTTGTTAGTGGTGATCTGGAACAAAAGCCTGTAACTTTATGGGAAGAGGATATTTGTCACTCCAAACCAAAAATACCCTAACAATATTTAACCAAATTCTGAATTGAAGATATACAGGGAGAAATGTTGACCATCCAGCTCATGAACACAAAAAAATACTTTTTACCTTGCCTGCTAATAGATTATCTAACATAATGGGCAGATGCTTTAAATGCTAGGATACCTCTCATACCATTTATTCCACTACATTATGTCAGCTTTGGATTTTATACTAGTTTGATATATTTCAGAAAAGAAGCTGTCTGGTGTGTATCTTGAGTCCTTGGGCATCTGTTGCTATCCTCTCTCATGGGATCAGAAGGAGCATACAGAGATGGCTTTCCCTTGTTATGACTATGGTGACCATTTTTCTCAATGAGAGGTAAGAGTAATGTCATGGCTGTATGCCTATTTCTATGTTACCTTTTCATTAACAACAGTGTAACCCAACCTTTATCAACAGAAAGAGAAAGCCTTTAGCTGAACATATTTTAATGTACAGGGACGCCAGAATGGCCTTAGAGAATGATTGGCTTTGTGTGTTGGGAAGGCTTTCAATGGACATCACCGATCCCAGAGCTGGTCCTGGTTCTGTCCTGGTTTTATATTTATGTCGTCTCATTCGTGTGTTGAGATAGTGTAATCTGTTCCATTTTAACACTACCATTCCACCTGTGTGTGTCTCACAGGGTGACACCAAAAGCAATAAGTGAAAGGCTGCAGGCTGTGTCCAACTGTCTATGGGTCACAAAGGGCCGTGAGGTAACCATGGTCCCACCTCAGGTTCCTCTCCCCAGTCCTGTCACTGCCAGTCAGAGGGCAGCAGCTATCCACTGCCTTAAAGAACTGGTGCGATTGTACCGCTGTTCTATTGGCCAAGGGACTGCACATGGTGTGTGTGAATGGAGGATATCCACTGCTGTTGAGATGACTCTAAGAAATGCAGGCATGTTTCCCAACAGCATTTTCCACAACGGTTGGATGAAAGTGTCCATCTTAGACCAGCTCCCTCCATTGACCCTTGGTGAGTCCACCAAGCTGGAACAATCTGTACCACCAGTGGCATGTCTTTTCCTTAGAGAAGCTGCATTGATGAGTGCTAAACCCCACCGTGCCCAAAAGCTGAGAAAGAAAAGCCCATATCACAGACAGCGTCAGGCTTCCTCCACACTCTGCATGGTCCCAGAGATGCTCCTTATCCACACCCTTGGCAGATTTATTTATAATATCTACCCCCTGGAGGACTTCTCCCCATGGACAGAGGAGGTTATTGAAAACCGTGTGGAGGTGACGCGGCAACTTTCCTTCCTGGTCCAGGAGGTCTTGGCCAAATCTTCTAAGACTAAAGCCCTACAAAGAGCACTGAGGAAGCTCTCAGAGCTGAACCAGAACTATGGTCCACTGGAGCTCCAGCTGGGAGATCTGCTGTTCACCAACTTTCTGAAGCAGTTCTCTTCACAGCGCCCCCTGTCACCTGAGGCCTTCCTGGACAATCACCAGCTCTGCTTGGAAGTGTCAGTTATGGTGAGCAGGGTGCTTCTCCAGCACTGGACCCCCAGGATTTCTTTCTCCCCTGTCTGTGAGGTGCAGGAAATCAGCCCAAGACTGAAGCGTCGCCAGGGAGGTGTCATTCAACACTGGTCCTCAACAGACAACCTCCAAGTGGTAAGACCTGTGCAACTAAATCTCCCGGGACATTTGACGTATCTCACCAGAGGTCACCAGGGGGTCTGAAGCCTACTGTACACAGTGTAAAAACATCCACATGTACTTTTGTAGGAAACACATTCATTCGTTGGTGACCACAGGTACTGTACCATCTACCTGATATATGACTTCTTTTTTTTTATAGCTTGCTGATGAAAGCCATGAGGACCTGCACTCTGTGGGTACGTTTTCTAGAGTGTACACACACGTGTGCTGGGTATGAAAATTTAAAAACTAACAAGGCATTTCAGTTAACCAAAGGGCTAACTTTTCTACTTTTCTGTCCTTTCAGATGACAGAAAACAGCAGAAGAAAGGAGTAAAGAGTTTTTTCCGCAGAGCTTGGAAGTCATTCAAGCGATTCTCTACCACTGGCTGCCTGTTGTGAGGTATTGTCTCTCCCGTCTTTCTGTCATTCGGTTTTCAATGTGTCTGCCCTGTCTGTTCCATTATATTCATGTTCCCTGAGTCCGGTCCATGTTTTTCTGTATGTCTGTGTTGTTTTTCGGCTCTAGTAGTTTCATTTTAATGTTTAGTTCCATTCTCATTGGTCTTCATTGTTTTCACCTGGTTCTTTGCAAAACAAAAGAAAGGTAAAATGAAGCGAAAAAATAAAAATACAAAAACTGGAGCTCTCTGCCTGGTTCTCATTACTGCCGTGCCGGCAAATCCAGCCCGGCTCCAGCCCCTCCCCGTCGCGCTCCTCACCTGCCACCGTTACGCACTCACATCCCGGTGCACATGAACACACCCAACAATCCAGATCCCAATCGCCAGAATACTAAACACCGGCGCATTGTTTGTCTTTCTATTTAGCCTGTTGTCCACCTCCACTCTAGTGTGAGGTATTGTTCGTAGTGGACCTACCAAGCCGTTGTATATCGCTCTGCATTGCATTTGACTCCCAGCCTGTTGTTCTGTCCTTTCCCGTCCTGTCTCGTTACATAGAAGCCGACCTCCTGACCTGCCCCTGGATTCTTCTACCGTCTAGCCCTGCCTGTACTGTTGCCATCGCGGACTGATCACCCGGTATTCCGACCTGCCTGCCTGCCCCTGGATTTTTCTACCGTCTAGCCCTGCCTGTACTGTTGCCATCGCGGACTGATCACCCGGTCTCCTGACCTGCCTGCCTGCCCCTGGATTCTTCTACCGTCTAGCCCTGCCTGTGCTGTTGCCTTCGTGGACTGATCTCCCGGTTACCGAATCTGCCTGCCCGTCTCTCCCGTTTTGCTCTTGCCTCCTCCCAAAAAATAAATCGACAGTTGCGTTCCGCAATTGGAACCACAAACCCCTGGTCTCGGTGTTCATTACAATGGACATAGTAATTTTAATTAAAAACAAATTGGACATGCATTATGGAACAGTATTCAAGGAGCATTTTACAAACTTAACATAATGAAGAGGAATAACATTTGGTCTAATTGATACCAGCTGGGATCAAGCTGATGGTCACACCATAGACATAATAAACCCATTTTATGTCTATGGGTCACACATCTAATATCTTAAATACACCCATCTGCTACATTAAGGGCCGGCGATTGCTATAGGCGACCTAGGCGGTTGCCTAGGGCGACAAAAGTGTTGGGACCTTTTTATTTTTTTTATTTAACTAATATGAAAATCTGTAAAAGGAAATGTATCAAGAACTTGATTTCTACATCTGTAATTTTTGAAAAAGTAAAAAAAAAAAAAATCACTAGGGTCGCCGCTACGTTAGGTTAGGCAAGTGCCCAGCTGCTGGCGGCGCGTTGATAACATGAAGCGATCTAATAAACCATCCGGTGCACAGGGACGAAAACGGAGAAAGGATGAAGAGAAAAAGAAAGCCCAGTATAGAGGTAAATCTTCTCATCTCAGCCATTAGGGTGTTAAATGAAATAAATGTGCTTAGTATTGTGCTTGTGCATCATCACCTAATATTGAACGTTTCATTGCTGTCACTAAGCTATCACTAGCTAGCTAACTGTTAGTTATTACTTGTTTGCTACGTATTACTAGCAAACGTAACTTCACTGATAACTTACATGGATGTAAATGTCAAAAGACCAGTATCACTCGATTGAATCGATCACTCGATTTTTTTGGCCATGGCCAGTGTAGATATATTGATTGTATAAGTTAGTGAACTGTTGTGAACTGTTGTAAGCCATGAAGGAAAATATTAATTGTTTGTAATATGAGCTATAACGGAAGGGGCAAGTAGGAGAATAGGAAACCCTGTTCAAGCGGTTGCCGGGGAGAGAAAGATTTAGCATGTCTGTCTTTTGAGAATCAGGACACAGGTTAGAGACACACACATATAGTCTGACAGACAAGACAGAAACCAAAAGGGGGCAAGGGGATACTTGCAGTTATCCTTATAAGGAGTAGAACTGGGATTGGGCCAATGGCACACTCACTTTGTTAACTTAACGCCTCTATCTTTTGGGCGTAGTTGAAGTATAAAATGATGTTTTGACTGTTGATCCTTAGACATTGTGCGGCGATCTTGTCTCCAAAAGCTTTTGTAATAAACGGAATATGCGGTACGGTAATTGACCTGACTCCTGGTGTTTTATTCTCTTTTCCAACAAACCAACTCGGGGAAGTGTTAGACTTTTATAATCACATCACATTAATTCTACTAATTGTAATCAGTAGTATTATTTAGCCTTGTAGCAGCCTAATGGATTAGTAATACTAGTAGTGGTGGTAGTAATTGTAATTTATCTACTACAAGTTACATGGTCAGAGTTAAAATGTATTTGTACAATGCAACTATGTGGTACAGTGGTATGATGATAGAAATGACCAAATGCAGTTGTGTAACAAACAGCATGGATAAACTCTGTGTTTAAATATGATACAGCTGCAGGAGTAGGGACATCCAGTAGTAGTACTCCAGGGACCAGTGACACACAGGCCAGGAACACACAGCCTGCATCAAGTGAGTCTATTTAATAGTATTTATTCAAGCCACATCCATACTTTAAAGTACAATAAAAAAAAAGTTAGCATGTATTAAAATACAATAGCTTGTTTTCTTAAAGAAGTTCAACCACATTCATTATTTCACTCACTGCTTGTCTGGCTATACAATTTGCTTGTATACAGGTGAAGGTGAAGGGACACCCAGGACCACATCAAGCACTCAGGGCACCAGTGAAAGACAGACGACTGAGACCAGGGACACGCAGCCTGAAGGAAGTTAGTCCTTTGAATAACTAATTCAAACTTACAACCATCTGACAATATTTACTAAAAGATAATGAAAACACATGGAAATCACAATAACATCCCATCCCTATGAATCTTATTTCAACCACAGTTTTAGTAATTTTCACTAATTTAGTTTAACCCCACTGATCTGGCTGTTGCAGGTGAAGGGGCCACATCAAGCATTCCAGGCACCAGTGAAACACAGACCACTGAGACCAGAGATACTCAGCCTGAAGCAAGTAAGACCCTTGAATACCGTTTATTCAACCACAATTTAAAACTTCAGTGACTTGTTTCCAAGTAAAACCAAGTTGACATTCCTCATTAATTAATCTCAAACACTACTGGTCTATTATTCTCTATATGTTGGTCTATAGTATAGTAATGTATAGCTTAAGCACAGCATAGTAATTATGTATATTTTTTTTATATATTTACAGTCTGTTGTATTATAACTTATAAGACCATTGACGAATCTCAGAAAAACAGCACAAACAAAATAAGAACATTTGACGGATATGAATAAAATGTACTAATACTAAAATCTTGTTGTTGCTGATGCAGCAAAAAGCTCCACAGATGCTATTAACTATTTTGGCTACATATAGAGAATTGTTACACTATTCTCTGCCTCCACACAAAGGTGGACCATCCTAAAGCACCACATCAAAACAACTGTGAAATCCTGGTCGGATACAAGATGGGAAAGTCGCATTGACAGTGTACAGGCTGTGAGATTCCAGACAGTGGAGGTGAGGGATGCCCTTCTTGATGTCAGGGAGAAAGCCACATATTCTATGATTAAAACTGAGGCACAGTCTTTGGCTGAAGAGGTTGGATCATACCGCTTCTCCATTTGTAGCGTTGTGTGGTATGACATGCTGGCCAAAATTCATCATGTCAACAAAGCATGTCTATGCAACTGGATGTGGCTCTGAATCTCCTGAGGACAACTGAAGCCTCTCTGGTCAGCTGCAGAAGCAGTGGGTTTGTTTCTGCTCAGGTATCTGCAAAAGATCTCTGTGAGGAGATGAATGTGGACACTTTCCTAAAGCAGAAGAAGCTGAGAAAAAACTAAAGACAGTTCTCGTATGAATCCCCTGATGAGCCAGAGGGAAATGTGCTAAAGAAATTGGAAATTTCCTTTTTCAATGTCATTGTTGATGTGACAGTTACATCACTGCAAGAACGCTTCAAGCTCTTAGGTAATGTTGAGGACAAGTTTGGAGTGTTGGTGAACTTTCCTAATTTGCCAGAGGAAGACCTTGCAAAGGAGTGCAAAACCCTCAGCAACACTCTGAGCCATGGTGACCATAAAGATGTTGATGGGAGGGAACTGGCACTTGAGTTGAAAATTTCCCAGTGTTGCCAAAAGCTGGCTTGACGACAATGAAAATTCTGAATTACTTGAAGGAGAAGAAACTTGAGGAAATGTTTCCTAATATGTGGGTGGCCCTAAGAATTGCTGTCACATTACCGGTGACAGTAGCTTCTGCTGAAAGAAGCTTCTCTAAATTAAAATTACTTAAGACCTACCTGAGGTCAATGATGAGTCAGGAACGCAAAACTCAATCTCGCCTAGGGCAACCAAAGGGCTAGAGCCGGCCCTGTATGTACCTGTTCGTTTTTTTTATAGAAATGACAAAATTCACACACTTTTACAATGTTTTTGGGACTCAAACTGTTGGACAGCTAATTCAGAAAAAAATACATTCAAAATGTAAGACTTTATAAAGCCGTGATAATACTTTTTAAGGGTCTTAATTTTCCAAAAAATTGATTTATCACCTTTTAATACTTTTCAAGACCCCGTGGATACCCTGATATGGGGCTGCATAGCCAAAGACCTGTCAGGGTGCCCATGCTGACCCCTGCCCCCTGCCGAAAGAGCCTACAATGGACAAGTGAGCATCAGAACTGGACCACGGAGCAATGGAAGAAGGTGGCCTGGTCTGATGAGTCACATATCCTTTTACATCACGTGGATGGTTGGGTGCGTGTGCATCGCTTACCTGAAGAACACATGGCACCAGGATGCACTATGGGAAGGAGGCAAGCCGGTGGAGGCAGTGTGATGCTTTGGGTAATGTTCTGCTGGGAAACCTTGATCCTGCCATTCATGTGGATGTTACTTTGACACGTACCACCTACCTAAGCATTGTTGCAGACCCTGTGCACCGGTATTCATGGCAACGGTATTCCCTGATGGCATTGGCCTCATTCAGCTGGATAATGCGCCCTCCCACAACGCAAAAATGATTCAGGAATGGTTTGAGGAACAAAACAACAAGTTCAAGGTGTGGAATTGGCTTCCAAATTCCCCAGATCTCAAGCCAATTGAGCATCTGTGGGATGTCCTGGACAAACAAATACTTTCCATGGAGGCCCCACCTTGCAACTTACAGGACTTAAAGCATCTGCGGCTAACGTCTTAGTGCCAGATACCACAGCACACAAAGGGGGACCTACACAATATTAGGCAGGTGGTCATAATGTTATGGCTGATCGGTGTATATTGCCTGAGCTGCCTCTGACCTTTGACTATTGAATATGTGCAGAGGCCATTTTCCTTTCACCCCAAAGTACCCTCTGTTCTGCTTCCCTCCTGTTTAGATACACTGTTAAAGAAATCATAATCTAATACAAAGATATTTATTCAATTAAAAAGTATAAGACAACCTGCTGCAGTCTGTAAGCCTTGTGTTTTTATAGCTGCATGTGTTGATTGAAGATTTATTTCTTTTACAAAAACAGATGAATGGCTCATTCTTCCAAAATGAGATGAATTTCTCATTCTTATAATTTGAGTTCCCTGAATAACAAATACCACTAAGTATAGAACAAATGTTAAAGCCCAGACCACTGAAAGTGTACTAACTATTCAAATAATAGAGTATTACAAAAATAGCAATAACACAATACTACACACCAAAATGTCCAAATGCAGAACTGAGCTGCAAAAGTGTGGAGGGGGTATGGAGTCATCTTATTTCACTTTCATTGTGTTTGTGACTTGCAAACAGAACGCTGTGTTGCCATTGATGTAAAATAAACAATCAGCAAAAATTGTCAACCAAAATGTTATTTAAAAATGTGAGTAAACTATAACTCATTTAAGCAGTGAGTAAATTACAGTTGTGCTCATAAGTTTGCATACCCTGGCGAAGTGGTTACATTTTGCCATTGATTTAGAAAATATGACTGATCATGCAAAAAACCTGTATTTTGTAAATCAGGATAATAATAGAAATCATCCAAATGGCCCTTATCAAAAGTTTACATACCCTCCAATGTTTGGCCTTGTTACAGATACACAAGATGACACACACAGGTGAAAATGCCAATTAAAGAAGAATTTCCCACACCTGTGGCTGTTTAAATTGCAATTAGTGTCTGTGTACAAATAGTCAATGAGTTTAACTCTCAAATTGATGCACTGAGCAGGCTGAGCCATGGGGAGCAGAAAACAAATGTCAAAAGACCTGCATAACAAGGTAATGGAACTTTATAAAGATGGAAAAGGATATAAAAAGATATCCAAAGCTTTGCACATGCCGGTCAGTGCTGTTCAATCACTGATATACCTGTGGCTTGATACCAAGCCAAGCCAAGGTAGACCAAGAAAGATTTCATCCAAAACTGCCAGAAGAATTGTTCGGGATACAAAGAAAAACCCACAGGTAACCTCAGGAGACATACAGGCTGCTCTGGGAAAAGACGGTGTGGTTGTTTCAGTAATTCAGCAGAAAAAGGTGAAGATTCTGTCTCCTGACCTTAATATCATCGAGCCACTCTGGGCAGATCTCAAACGTGCGGTTCATGAAAGACGACCAAAGACTTTGGATGACCTGGAGGCATTTTGCAAAGACGAATGGGCAGCTATACCACCTGCAAGAATTTGGGGCCTCATGCATAACTATTACAAAAGACTGCACGCTTTCATTGATGCTGAAGGGGGCATTACACAGTATTAAGAACTAAGGGTATGCAGACTTTTGGACAGAGTCAGTTAATTATGATTGTGCCATTCTGTTATGACCTACAGTGGAATGTGAATCCCATAATAAAAGACATGTGTTTTTCCTGCTCACTCATGTTTTCTTTCCAAATGGTACATACATTACCAATTCCCCAAGGGTACACAAACCTTTGAGCACAACTGTATTTGTCCAGAGTGGGACAGGCTTACCTATGAACATTATTATCACAGCAAAAAGGCACATCAATCCAGGTGAAGTCAGGTGAATCCAAGTAAAGCAACCTGATAGGATTAAACACTATGTTTTTTCAGAGCCAATGTTCAATACTGCAATAATGCAGTCGATGTATCGGTCTGTCGTGGTGAAGAAAGAGCTGAGCCGCAAGGCGAAGCTCTCGATTTACCAGTCAATCTACGTTCCTACTCTCACCTATGGTCATGAGCTTTGGGTCATGACCGAAAGGACAAGATCCCGGATACAGGCGGCCGAAATGAGCTTTCTCCGCAGGGTGGCCGGGCGATCCCTTAGAGATAGGGTGAGAAGCTCGGTCACCCGGGAGGAGCTCAGAGTAGAGCCGCTGCTCCTCCACATCGAGAGGGGTCAGCTGAGGTGGCTTGGGCATCTTTTTCGGATGCCTCCGGAATGCCTTCCTGGGAAGGTGTTCCGGTCCCGTCCCACCGGCAGGAGACCCCGGGGAAGACCTAGGACACGCTGGAGGGACTATGTCTCCCGGCTGGCCTGGGAACGCCTCGGTGTCCCCCCGGAAGAGCTGGAGGAAGTGTCTGGGGAGAGGGAAGTCTGGGCATCCCTGCTTAGACTGTTGCCCCCGCGACCCGGCCCCGGATAAGCGGAAGAAGATGACATGACATGACAATGTTCAATACCTGTTTTGCTTTTACTTCTTTTGCACAACTTTGTGTTAAGTGCTGGTATACTGTATAATACAGAAATTGTTTGATAAATCTCACCTGTCTCACCAGTAATTTTCTTGTGGATGTACAGGCCTTGCATGGAGACGTGTTTCACTCTACAGGAATATGTGGTTTTGGGAAGAAGGATTAAAGGATGTTGAGAGTATGAGCAAGTCAAAAGATAATGTTTGGAAAGGACAAGAGAATGCGTGTAGGTACACAGTTTTGTCTTTATACGTAGAATTCTGTCACTTGACAACATCGATGGACATAGAACATGAAAAGAAAGGAATAGGCCTCGCATGGCCACAGGAAATGTGAAAAACTACTGTCACTGGAAGAAAAGACAAAAGACCTCTGAATGGTGTAATATATATTGCTTACTCCCTGCAGTGCATTTATTTGTACATATTTATTGCACAAGACATTTTCATAAAAGGTTCTGATGAAAAAAACGTATTTCTGCAGATTGTTCCTAAATTATTACAAGCAAACACTTTCAATAAAGTGTTAACTCATGCTCAAGATTTTAAAATAATTTGAAGACAAAATTTAAAATCATCTCAAACTTTAACGTGCATTGATTGTGTTTAGATTTAATCTTTAAATATGTCAATTAATGTACATAGAAAATACAATAATGAATCCGGTTTTGTAGAATTTCAGTAAAAACCTTAAATTAATTGAATATTTAAACAACTGTACTGGTTAACAGTAGAAGTTTCTTAAAATTCTCATAAAATATAAGCTTTAAGATTACTGTGAAATATCCTCAACTGAAAACATACAGAAAAATCATAGGAAATGGATACATCTACAAGAGTTTCACTGTGTCAATTAAAGTGCAATTGGAGACTTAATTACAAATAAAGTAAAATCAAAACATAACAAGGTCAATTAATCTGTACCAGAAGTGACAGTGCAATGTAGCAGATAAAGAACAATCCTCCAAATTGCCAGTAATCAGCTGGATCCATCCCTGGTGTAACTAGGGGAAAAAAAAATAAGGACACACTAAGATTCACTGAAAAGTCCTTAAAAAGTAGGATTTCATACTTTACCAAGTCTTCAAATAAACGTAATGCATGTCAGCACTCCCACCAGAAAAATGTGAATCACCAAAAGAAGGAAGACGTGGATTCACAATCATCACAGATGTATCATATCAAGGTAAAAGAAAGCAGGCAAGCCAAGTTCAGCCAGCCGCAATTAAAAGTGATGATCGTTGATGCTCTCCCTGGATTAAAACCTGTGTATGTTCCTACATACGAGACCGTGTCTTCAACCACTACACCACGGAGTTACACATCTGCCGAGAGTTTGTATAGCATTTAGACCTTACTGTAGATCATGAACATCATGCCGAGTTTCAATATGTTTCTAGACTCCAGTTAGCATTGTGTTAAACTGAGTAACGCATTTTATTAAGTTCACCTCCACCACAAACAGAATTTATGAAATGTATGACTTTTGCCACTGGCCGTTTTAAAAGCTTATTAGCCAGTAATATTTCACTAGACACCATTAGGCGTTGTGTTAAACTGACTAATGCCTCTTATTAACTTTACCTCCACCACAAATGGCATCCATGAACTGTATGGCTTTTGCCACTGACTATTTTAGCAGCTTATTAGCCCTTCGTGAATGGCATTTATACAATAACTATCAATACAGGTGATGATAACTTTTTCATCAATTGAAAAGATGAGGGAATTGTGTAGCCTGTGAACTGTTTGTCTATCCTGAACAAATCCTAATATCTCAAGAACAGCACAGATGAGTAAAATATTGTCTGAAGGGTTTGAGCCAGATTGGAGAGTTTGCATGTTCTGCCTCTGTTATCACGTTTCCTCCCACAAAAAGGTTATTGTCAATTCTTGAGAAAACAAAAAAAATGTAAGGACGAACTGGCAATAATATGGCCACTAGTGTACATGGCATCCATTCACTATCTTTATGTCAGGATGACCTGAATACTCACTGCCTTTGAAGATCTTGTGGCAGGAGACTTCTCATTTGAAGATCTTGTGGCAGGAGACTTCTCATTTGAAGATCTTGTGGCAGGAGACTTCTCATTCCCAAAACAACAGGATCAAGAGGGAAAAACACAAACACAAAACATTTTTTTCTTAAAGATGTCTCCTTCATGATCACATTCATCCTCTGAGTATGGTTTTTGTACTTACTTTCCCCTCTGACAATCATCACCTTGCCTTGATGAGCATGTCTCTGTAATTAGACTAAGTATCAGTTAATGTATATATTCTGTATTTAAGTACATGGAAACTTGCATACAACTTATAACAGGTGTATTGCTTGGTTCACATTTTGGATGGAAAGAAGGGTGTTGATGTAAAATAGTTCATATCTGACCAAGCTGATCAAGCTAACTAGGGTGGGATAGGCAGTGGCAATTGGTCCTGCAGGAAGAAAATGTAACTATGATACCCACTCACTATTAACCACCAAATGTTGGCATCTTTATGTACAGAAGCTGTGAATATGTCTCTATCCCTGTCGTTTCATAATGGCAACTTGTCTTCCATAATAACGTTAGCAAGCAAACTGCTACGCTTTCCATAAACTTGAAGATGCTTACACATCCATAACCAACATCCAATAGTATAATATCCATGGAGTAGAGAAAATCAAAACTACAGCTATAATTCAAAATGATAATATATGTAATTAGAACATGCATGTACTACAACAAAATATTAAGCCAACCAGCTAGTTAACTCCCTTGAAAGCTCACTAGATATTTATGTTAGCTAGATAGCCTAGCTAAGATAAATGAGTGAATTGACTAGCTAGTAGCTACAGCAGCAACCTTTTTTTCTACAGGCAGTTTAAGGGTGAAAGTATTTTTTTTTTATTTAAGCTTCCATAAAACACGGAGTTATTACTGGCAGAGTGACCGACTTAAGAAAAGTATGACAGTTACTATTCATCAGCTAGCCACGTTTTTCCCACTCAAGCTAGGCTAGCCTGGCCAAGCTAGATACAGATAGACAATCACATTGAATCGGTCATTAACATGATGACAACAGCAGTTAGAAAACTGTGTTCATGTGAATCTCTAATGAATCTACACCATTAAATCTGATTCACTTACCATGAATTGTGTTGTGTAAGTCTAGTGCACTGACCGAATAGCCCAGCAGCAGCATATCCACTCAAACAGACGTATTTTCAAGCTTGACCGGTGAGAGGCGCACACAGTTGTCATTGGCCAGATTCCTGGATGACAGTCAGATGAATCAATCATGCTCAAAGTAAAACGGTGAGAAAACCAATATAAATATTTACATCGTTATTATAACTATAGAAAAAGATTACTTGTTTTAAAAGAAAGAAAAGAATGGCATGTTTTAGTTGTAGTGGTTTTCATTGTGGTGTATGAATAAAAATGTAAACGTTTTGTTAATACCAATAGGCGCACACACACACACTATGCATATATTATATATATACTGGATGACGGTTATACTGGGTCTTCAAATCTCCTTACAGCCACCACTGCAACAAAACAGCTACTGATCAAACACTGCATATGTATCCATATGACATACTGTATGTAGGCCTACATGAAAAGCAAAGGCTGGATTGACATCTCGGTGACACTACAGTTACATTCATGCATGTGCAGTGTGGAATGCATTTTAACAAACACTTGACGTTTCCTTTAGAACCACTCTTAGGCCAAAATGCCAACTGTGTTGCAGTTTTTCCCCACCTGTTAGTTTAGGGTTAAGCCTCTGCCCACAGCAACACTCATTTTCAACATTGCCATAATTCCATCCAAGTTACAACATTTGTCTTCAGACTTTTATTTAACTGCATGGAGTGAGTCAGTCCATTGGAAAGCCATTTCCCCCCAATACGTTTTTATTGTTCTGCATAGCTCCGGGCCAACCAGGTCCAAGGTGCTGACCGCAGTGGTTAGGCCATTAGCCATCCCTGATAAGGGACAATGTAAATTTAAATGTGGAACATCTCAATGTAGACAGTGACAGTCTTAAATGGATTTTAGTTAGTGATGTAAGCAAAGACAACATTTGTATGGATTGGCTCTAAGCCAGAGCTCCAGAGTTCCGCCATGAACCCTGGCCTGGCTGACCAGCATGGTCAATTCAACAGCCACTGTCAAGTTTGAAAATGCATGCATAATCATTCATTTCAACACTATAGTAATGTGGTATTTCAGTGGCCCATGTATTAGTGCTTGCAGTGGCATGATGGCTAAGATTAGCACTGTCACCGCACAGCAAGAAGGACCTTTCTGGGTGTTGCTTGCATGTTCTCCTTGTGTTTCTTCCAGGGACTCTGATTTCCATAATATCAAGACATGCACATTTTGATGAATTGAGTGTGTTAGCTCCATGATGCTGCTTTCCACCCAGTGCATACTGGGATACGTTCCTGTACTCTCAAAACCTTTTCTCCATGTACTGCTTTTTCTAGTTTCAATAGTGTCAGTATGCCTCAGTGTGACTTGCCTCACTGTATTTCTCTCTCAAACACTCTTCCTCAGGGCACTGATATAAACATGAGATTACTATATACATAACACATTCACATTCTAGTCATATAACATAATGACAAATACTTAAGTTGTTAGTATGCCATATGAGTGCATGTGTAACGATGTGCTTTTCTCATCTCGGTTTACCATTTTCTCTGTAAAGCACTTTGAATACACTGTGTTGTGTTTAAAGCGCTACATTAAAAAAAGTTGACTTAACAAAAATATCTAAAGTATAATTAATATTCTTTACTCTTTTTTTCCCCCCCAATTGGCTAGACAACTATACATTAAGTTTGATGTAATTAAAAGAGTTTGCTAAATTTGTACCTAGAATTACAGAGTTTGAACATATAAGTAGGCTACACATAAATATAAAACTAATAAGATTTACCTTAAAATGACAATGTAAATTGTTAAATTGACATAAACCTTTGTATAATGTGCTACATATTTAATTACCGATATTTACTGTCATTTTACATGCATGTCAGTCAACAGTCAACAGTAAAATACTGTATAAGTTGTATAGTAATTGTTCTGTAGAAAAATATGGAATATATGTACTCTGTCATATTGACATATTACTTAAAATAAGAGTTGGATTGTTAATCTACAGATAATGTCCGCAATTTTACAGAGTTTTGTATATAATTTGAAAAAACAGAACACCACTGTAAAAACATGAACGTTATATTCTGTAAAATTAGGATTGTAGATATGTATAGTGTAGATGTCATCGCAGATTGATAAAATGTGATAAAGCCGTGAACGCCAGAACGCGCTGCACCTGTCCTTATTTACATGTGACACACCCGTAATTTATGCAGGTGTGTCGATCAGCAACCTATGAATTGACATATTTAAACATAAATTATAGCCTGAAACGGATAATTAACCATTCGTCATTCTCCAAGACAAAATCAGCGCAGTTACGGAAAGCTCATTAGGGTAAATGCTCGACCCAGAACCATTGGTTTACTTATCCTCTCACTAGTTAATATAAGACCTGTTAGCTGATGAAAATGCCAGCCACCGAAATTAACAACCATTTATTATCTCCAAGTATCGATATGGCCTGATTGACTTAGGAAAAGCGAGTTTATTTGTTTAGCGCATTCCATACACAAAGGCATTTCAAACCTTACATGAACAACAGAAATAAGTGAAAATGCATAAAAGTGAAATAAATAATACAATTATAGCCTACGATATTGATGCAATATTCACTATTGTTGTACCTTTGTATGTGTTATATTAATCGTCATCTAATTGTATATTAGGCCTACCTATTATAATATGATATATTCCTCGACAACTTACATTACCTATTATTATCATTATAATTGTGGTTGTTGTTATGAGGCTGCTACGATTGTTGTTTTTCATGATAATTATTGCGAATCAAGGATGAATCAAGCCACTGTGCTTCAACATTGTTGTCGTTTGCTCCTTGGGGTTTCAGGCTGGGTGTTTTGTAAAAGCACTTTGTGACAACTGCTGATGTAAAAAGGGCTTTATAAATACATTTGATTGATCTTGTTTTTTCACGTTGGTTTACACGGTCCCCGAGCAGACGTCAGTCTGGTCGTAAGGATACGACCAAGATATTAATGAATATCAGCTCCGTCTGTGAAATTATCGTACAATCTTTTTAAGATCAAATTTGATCGTACGCATGTTTCATAAATGAGGGCCAATGGCTCAAAATAAGCTAAGGGTTGCCATATTTCGTTGACAGTATACCGACTATCAACCAGGGACTCCACTAATGCTATTTTTACTATACAACTGAAAATAGGCCCATTATTTCTGCCCGCTCACTATCATTTAAAATAACCCAATTGGACAGGAAACCTCCCCCACTGGCAGCACTGATTAGGCTACGTACCAAGTAGAGTCCAAAAGCGCCACCCTCAGGCCATAGCTTTGTATATGGGACCTCACTGGGATTCAAACCCACAACCTTGTTGTTGGCAGTGTGAGCCATGAAAGACCACTGCATTGCCTATGTAATACAATACTGTCATGAACAGGACTTGATTGCCATTGGTTAGTATTGTGAAATGAGGATCCATATACAGGCTCTCCCCCGCCTAGGAAATATGCATACCATTGAAAGGAGAATCTACTTGGCTAATAGACTTGTCAATCCAACCCGCTTGAAGTGCTTTACGAATATATGGGGTAGTTACATTCAATAGGTTTAGAAGTCTATCAGGACCATAACCTCTCGCCACAAGAACAGTTTCTTTCCTACACAGTGGGCCTCATGGACATGTTCCCGGAGCCAAACAGACTACAGCCCACTCCCCACATACACACACAACCCTCAACTGGATAATATATATAACCCCTCCCACATACACACACAACCTTCAACTGGAAAATATATATAACCCCTCCCCACATACACACACAACCCTCAACTGGATAATATATATAACCCCTCCCCACATACACACACAACCCTCAACTGGATAATATATATAACCCCTCCCGACATACACACACAACCCTCAACTGGATAATATATATAACCCCTCCCCACATAGACACACAACCCTCAACTGGATAATATATATAACCCCTCCCCACATACACACACAACCTTCAACTGGATAATATATATAACCCCTCCCACATACACACAACCCTCAACTGGATAATATATATAACCCCTCCCCACATAGACACACAACCCTCAACTGGATAATATATATAACCCCTCCCCACATACACACACAACCTTCAACTGGATAATATATATAACCCCTCCCACATACACACAACCCTCAACTGGATAATATATATAACCCCTCCCCACATAGACACACAACCTTCAACTGGATAATATAAATAACCCCTCCCCACATACACACACAACCTTCAACTGGATAATATATATAACCCCTCCCACATACACACAACCCTCAACTGGATAATATATATAACCCCTCCCCACATACACACACACAACCCTCAACTGGATAATATATATATATAACCCCTCCCACATACACACACAACCTTCAACTGGATAATATATATAACCCCTCCCCACATACACACACAACCCTCAACTGGATAATATATATAACCCCTCCCCACATACACACACAACCCTCAACTGGATAATATATATATATAACCCCTCCCACATACACACACAACCTTCAACTGGAAAATATATATAACCCCTCCCCACATACACACACAACCTTCAACTGGAAAATATATATAACCCCTCCCCACATAGACACACAACCCTCAACTGGATAATATATATAACCTCTCCCCACATACACACACAGCCTTCAACTGGACAATTCTTGCACCTTAGATATTTTTAGGATATTTTAATGCTTAATCTACTGTTCCTATTTGTTTTTATTTAGAAAAAAACTCCTAATTTGTTATGAATCTTACTTTGCAATAAAACTCTTATTTCTAATTCTGATTTCTGAGTTTTGCCTAATGTAAAAACAATGAAATAAACTGTAACAGATTAAATTTAGAACGTCAAAGAGTCATTTTGAAACATGTCTTACATTCTTAGGGATGGACTAACTGATTGTTACAATTACTTTACTGACAGAATTGCACTATGTTATGATTTGATGACTTAACAAATGTACTATTATTTCACCAAAAACATAGTGGTTGAGTCACTGATCTTGTGGTGAAAGATGTTTACAAACCAAATGAATGAAAAATGTGTTGTTTTAAATGCAAGATGAATAATTTACAAGTATGTTCTGTTTGGATTCTTGCATTAAGAGTTTTGAAACACTGCCCAATGCTATTGATAATAGTCAGACAAAACAGTAGTGGTAGCTCTCTCAGGTCCTGAAATGAGATATTTAGGCAAGGTTGGATTGGCAGGTACAGTAGGAATAGGTTGTAATGATGAGTCTCCAGTTGGCATGTATCTTTTTGTAGTAACCACTCTAACACAACATTTCAGGATATGTTAAATTGGTCTGCTAGGCATCAAACTTGAATTAGTCTCCAAATGTAATCAAATGTGAAATTGCATGGAATGTCATTTGATAAGCAAACAAAGCATAACAGTCATCATTATCAACACAATGAATGTAAGTACAGGTAGCTAACCATGCAACCACAACTAACCTAATTTGAAATGATCTGTCTTCACAGGCTTCTTGGAAGAAGATTCAAGTAGGACCTGTAATCACAATCAATCCCTAATGTTTTATCACTACATTATTTGAACTACATTTCAAATACATCATGTATATTTATTAGCAAATGAGTGCTGAATGTTTTATGTTTTTTTCTCACAGCTGAATACACCAGATACTACCTGCCAGGTACTAATACACCACATATATCTATCTTTTCATTTAACCAAACCGTCCTCTAGTTATGTGTTCAATACAAATGGAGGGTCACTAACCACACCCTCAGCAATGTCACCATATTTTACGATGACCCTGAGTACATGTCTCTGTCTATGTCCTCAATGTGGGAAGGTACCTCAGGTAAGAGAGACCATGTGGGGCAGTCTATTCTTCTGGAACAACTGAAGACATCTCTCTCAATTCATTTGACTGTGACCCTGAGGTAAGATAGTTGTACCATCTTCCATGTCTTTGTACTTATTCCGTTCTAATATCTATGGAGATTTCTACCAGTGATGGGTTCTGAAGACGCTTACAGTGTTTGTCTTCACACAAATGGCACAGATATTTTGTCAATGACAGTTGTGCTGACACATTGAGAGTTGTGTGTAAAGTTTTACGATGTGTGAACTGGAAGCGATAGCTCTCTCAATCCCAAAAGTTTATCAATACATTATTTGAACTACATTTCAAATACACCATGTATTAGTATTAACACATGAGTGCTGAATGTTTTCTGTTTTTTCTCACAGCTGAATACACCAGATACTACCTGCCAGGTACTAAGACACCACATATATCCATCTTTGCATTTAACCAAACCATCCTCTAGTTATGTGTTCAATACAAATGGAGGGTCACTAACCACACCCTCAGCAATGTCACCATATTTTACGATGACCCTGAGTACATGTCTCTGTCTATGTCCTCAATGTGGGAAGGTACCTCAGGTAAGAGAGAGACCATGTGGGGCAGTCTATTCTTCTGGAACAACTGAAGACATCTCTCTCAATTCATTTGACTGTGACCCTGAGGTAAGATAGTTGTACCATCTTCCATGTCTTTGTACTTATTCCGTTCTAATATCTATGGAGATTTCTACCAGTGATGGGTTCTGAAGACGCTTACAGTGTTTGTCTTCACACAAATGGCACAGATATTTTGTCAATGACAGTTGTGCTGACACATTGAGAGTTGTGTGTAAAGTTTTACGATGTGTGAACTGGAAGCGATAGCTCTCTCAATCCCAAAAGTTTATCAATACATTATTTGAACTACATTTCAAATACACCATGTATTAGTATTAACACATGAGTGCTGAATGTTTTCTGTTTTTTCTCACAGCTGAATACACCAGATACTACCTGCCAGGTACTAAGACACCACATATATCCATCTTTGCATTTAACCAAACCATCCTCTAGTTATGTGTTCAATACAAATGGAGGGTCACTAACCACACCCTCACCAATGTCACCATATTTTACAGTGACCCTGAGTACATGTCTCTGTCTATGTCCTCAATGTGGGAAGGTACCTCAGGTGAGAGAGAGACCACGTGGGGCAAGACCACGTTGGGCGAGACCAAGTTGGGTGAGATCACGTGGAGCAATCTGTTCTTCTAGAACAGCTGAAGACATCTCTCTCAAGTCATTTGACTGTGACCCTGAGGTAAGAGAATTGTACCATCTTCCATGTCTATGTACTTATTCTGTTATAATATCTATGGAGATTTCTACCAGTGATGGGTTCTGAAGACGCTCAGTGTTTGTCTTCGCACAAATGGCACAGATGTTTTCTCAATGACAGTTGTGCTGACACATTGAGAGTTGTGTGTAATGTTTTAGGACATGTGTTACCTGGAAGTGATAGCTCTCTCAATCTCTAAGTTTGATCTTGAGGAATGGTTTGATCAGCATACAGGAATTGATGATTTTCAGTGTGTTATCATTCCAAGGTTAACAAAAAGACTACCCTCATTTGAAATTGTTATCCGTCTTTAAAGTCTTCTAAAAATTATTTATTGATGAATTATTTGAACTACATTTCAAATAGGTTATGTACATTTGAGGTACTGAGACAGCATATAGATCCATCTTTGGACTTAATGATGTGTTTTTTGGTATTTGATTGATATAGAAATTAAATGATTTGGCAGTATATTATATAGTGCTCCTGAGTGCACACGTCTGTCTACATCCTTTTACAAGTCTTGAGATCTGTCTAGACGTGTTAGGGTTTGTCTAGATGTGTGTATCTAGATGTGTTAGTGTGTTTCTAGATGTGTGTCTAGATGTGTTTGTGTGGATGTGGCCTTTATCAGACATGCCCTGTCTCAACACCTCAGTACGTTTAATTCCGTTTTTCTCCAGGTCCTTTTGGCAGCCCAACTTCATCCCAACCACACCCTTCCTGCCTCAGTCGGCAAACTGACATGGGTGCTTTAATGTGTTGTATAATTGTTAAAATGTATTATCATTATGGAGTTGGAATGATGTACAATAACACTGTCCTGATGTCCAAAGTGTTATAGCGGTTCTATATTAAACAACAATTCCCCTTTAGTGTATGTGATATGTAACCAATGTACCACAGCCTAGGTGGTTCTTAGGCATGATAGAGCCTAGATAGAGCCCTTATTCATGTGATATGCAGTCTCACACACAGCTTTGAGCCAATCCGCATTCAAAACTCAAACAAACTGGTTTATAACACTGCTATTTGTTCTTTCAGGCAGCACAGAGCCCAGGGAAGGTGGATTTTCTTCTGCCTGGCCAGACCTTGGCGTACCCGCCCCCTGAGGAACCTCTACAGGCCACGCTCCCCGCTGTGAGGGCCACCTCCAGACAGGATATGCCCCGCCTTCTGCTTCATCCTAACCACACCCATATTGTGGCATTGTGGGCGTCACCATTCTGCCTCCCATCACCGACACCAGCCAGAAGGGCGGGAAGCGCCTTCGGGAAATTGCTGTTTCCCAACATGTGAGAAACATAAAGGATAGACAGGTTGCTATGGATTGTGGTGACGCTGGTCTTGAATCAGTTTTGTATTGCCTCACCCCAGAGTGGATTGCCACTGCAACCTGCTACAGCTCTGCGTTAACTCTGTGTGTTTCTCTTGTATTTCTAGCCTGAGACAAATGAGCCAGTTGCGGAAAATGAAAAACAGGCTATCAAAAAGAAAATCAGTCTGAGGAAGAGGTAAGGACACAAAGACTAATTGAGATAAAAATATAGAGGACATTCATGTATCTATTCAAATATATTTATAATTTCTGTTAGTAATGAGAGGGTGATCTGGTAAATATGATGGATTACTGCCAAAGCTCCCATGTAACTGGACTCTTATGTTTTTTTGACAGATTTGTTCAATGGCTGCGTAAACTGACATGTATGTCAAAGTAATGGACAGCAGCCACACACGTGCGCACACACACACATGTGCGCACACACACACACGCACACATGCAAGCACACACACACAAACGCACACATGCACACATGCATGCACACAAGAACACACATACACACACACAGGCACACATGCACACATGCAAGCACACACACACACACACATACACACAAACGCGCACACATACGCACACACATACACACTGCCACTCTCACTGCCCCCTTCACTGTTCTCCTCACTGCCACTCTCACTGTCCCCCTCATTGTTCTCCTCACTGACACTCTCACTGTTCTCCTCACTGTCCCCCTCACTGTTCTCCTTACTGCCACTCTTACTGTCCCCCTCACTGTTCTACTCAATGTCCCCTTCACTGCCACTCTCACTGTCCCCCTTAATACCACTCTCACTGTCCCCCTCACTGTTCTCCTCACTTCCACTCTCACTGTCCCCCTCACTGTTCTCCTCACTTCCACTCTCACTGTCCCCCTCACTGTTCTCCTCACTTCCACTCTCGCTGTCCCCCTCACTGTCCCCTCACTGTTCTAACTGCCACTCTCCCTGTCCCCTTCACTGCCACTCTCACTGTCCCCCTCACTGCCACTCTTGCTGTCCCCCTCACTGTTCTCCTCACTGCCACTCTCACTGTCCCCCTCACTTCCACTCTCACTGTCACCCTTACTGTTCTCCTTTCTGTCCGCCACATTGCCACTCTCGCTGTCCCCCTCACTTCCACTCTCGCTGTCCTCCTCACTGCCAATCTCGCTGTCCCCCTGACTGTCCCCCTCAGCGCCACTCTCACTGTTCTCCTCACTTCCACTCTCACTGTCCCCCTCACTGTTCTCCTCATTGCCACTCTCAATGTCCCCCTCACTGTTCTCCTCACTGCCACTCTTACTGTCCCCCTCACTGTTCTACTCAATGTCACTCTCACTGTCCCCCTCACTGCCACTCTCCCTGTCCCCCTCACTGTTCTACTCAATGTCACTCTCACTGTCCCCCTCACTGCCACTCTCCCTGTCCCCTTCACTGCCACTCTCACTGTCCCCCTTAATACCACTCTCACTGTCCCCCTCACTGTTCTCCTCACTTCCACTCTCACTGTCCCCCTTACAGTTCTCCTCACTGTCCGCCTCACTGCCACTCTCGCTGTCCCCCTCACTGCCACTCTCACTGTCCCCCTCACTATTCCCCTTACTTCCACTCTCACTGTCCCCCTCACTTCCACTCTCACTGTCCCCCTCACTGCCACTTTCACTGTCCCCCTCACTTCCACTCTCACTGTCCCTCTCACTTCCACTCTCACTGTCCCCCTCACTGCCACTCTCACTGTCCCCCTCACTGCCACTCTCACTGTCCCCCTCACTGCCACTCTCACTGTCCCCCTCACTGCCACTCTCACTGTCCCCCTCACTATTCCCCTTACTTCCACTTTCACTGTTCTCCTCACTTCCACTCTCGCTGTCCCCCTCACAGTCCCCTGTCCTGAAGCAAATTCGTTCGCACATTTCTGATTTAGACATCCGGACCTGCACACCAGTTATGTGCATCTGATTTTCTGTTTTTGCTGTTGGTCTGTACAATGACATTGGGATATAGAATATTTACAATTACAGACTATTTTACAGCACATATATGAAAATAGAAAGGTAAACATAGGAAACACCCCTTAGCCAGAACTGTACGTGCATTGCTACATGGAGATTTGTTCTTTCTAAACATCCTGTCTGTCGGGACACAGATTCTCAACCACATCACAACAGTTATCTTCCCTTGCAACGCAGCGCGGAAAGAATCTCTTGGAAAGTCTTATCTTATCATGCTGCATTCATAGCAGCCAGCTGGGTCATCTGAGTATGTGGCTGGTGATCGTAGACCTTCCACCTCCATGCTAGTAGAACTCCTCAGCTGGGATGAGGAATGGGGAAAAGGGAGGGAGGAATTCCAACAGCATCCTGTAATGGGTCACAAACCAGTGCCTGATGGTGAAACTCACATGATCCCAAATTACCACATACTTTGGTAAATCATCTCAAAACTGACCCCTCACATCATCAGGGATGAGATCCCTATATATAGGGTGTTGTATATAGGGTGTTGATGTAGTCCTCTCATTAACACTATTTTTATTCACATAGCACATGACATTAGATCCATAAAAAACTATTATGATCTCTACCTCATTTCATTGAAAACAGTAGTCTGATTACATCTATTTCAAATAGATTTCTCAATAAAGTATCATGAATGACACAGAAGTGTTTTGTCTATTGTTTTCTTTTGCCATATTCATGGTGTTGTAGTTTCAAAACTCTTGGTACAAAACTCAAGTTTAACAGCTAGTCTTACAGTACACAGTGATATATGTGAACATTCAATTTTTCTGTTTTACAGAATTAATGTGAAATTGCAAAGTACAATCAATCTACATACAATAACTGCAAAGCCAAAACATGTTTTTCGAAATTTGTGCCAATTCATTGAAAATATAGATTCTTCCTTGGAGATCCTCTCAGGTAATGTCAGATTGTATGGGGAATATCAGTAAACCGCAGTCTTCTGGGCTGCCCACAGATTTTCAATAGGGTTCAAGTTTGTGCTTTGGCTGGGCCCTGAGAGTTGGAGCTGTGGGTTTGGCCCATGTGGCTTTCCTTCCCGGGCTGCGGCCTGACATTATGACATTATCAATGTTAGTCACTTCACCTGTCAGTGATTATCAAGTTATCATGGCACCTGTCAGTTGGGATATATTAGGTAGCAAGTGAACATTCTGTCCTCAAAGTTGATGTGTTAGAAGCAGGAAAAATGGGCAAATGTAAGGATCTGAGCGACTTTGACAAGGGCCAAATTGTGATGGCTAGAAAGACTGGGTCAGCGCGTTTCCAAAACTGCAGCCCTTGTGGGGTGATCCCAGTCTGCAGTGGTCAGTATCTATCAAAAGTGGTCCAAGGAAGGAAAAACGGTGAACTGGCGACAGGGTCATGGGCGGCAAAGGCTCATTGATGCATGTGGGGAGCGAAGGCAGGCCTGTGTGGTCCGATCCAATGGACAAGCTACTGTAGCTCAAACTGCTGAAAAAGTTAATGCTGTTACTGATAGAAAGGTGTCAGAACACAGTGCATCTCAATTTGTTGCATATGGGGCTGCATAGCCAAAGACCTGCCCCCTGCCGAAAGCGCCTACAATGGACAAGTGAGCATCAGAACTGGACCACAGAGCAATGGAAGAAGATGGCCTGGTCTGATGAATCACATATCCTTTTACATCACGTGGATGGTTGGGTGCGTGTGCATCGCTTACCTGAAGAACACATGGCCCCAGGATGCACTATGGGAAGGAGGCAAGCCGGTGGAGGCAGTGTGATGCTTTGGGTAATGTTCTGCTGGGAAACCTTGGGTCCCGCCATTCATGTGGATGTTACTTTGACACGTACCACCTACCTAAGCATTGTTGCAGACCATGTGCACCCTTTCATGGTAACGATATTCCCTGATGGCATTGGCCTCTTTCAGCAGGATAATACGCCCTCCCACAACGCAAAAATGATTCAGGAATGGTTTGAGGAACAAAACAACAAGTTCAAGGTGTGGAATTGGCTTCCAAATTCCCCAGATCTCAAGCCAATTGAGCATCTGTGGGATGTCCTGGACAAACAAATACTTTCCATGGAGGCCCCACCTTGCAACTTACAGGACTTAAAGGATCTGCTGCTAACGTCTTAGTGCCAGATACCACAGCACACAAAGGGGGACCTACACAATATTAGGCAGGTAGTCATAATGTTATGGCTGATCGGTGTATATTGCCTGAGCTGGCTCTGACCTTTGACTATTGAATGTGTGCAGAGGCCATTTTCCTTTCACCCCAAAGTACCCTCTGTTCTGCTTCCCTCTTGTTTAGATACACTGTTAAAGAAATCATAATCTAATACAAAGATGTTTATTCAATTAAAAAGTATAAGACAACCTGCTGCAGTCTGTAAGCCTTGTGTTTTTATAGCTGCATGTGTTGATTGAAGATTTATTTATTTTACAAAAAGAGACGAATGGCTCATTCTTCCAAAAAGAGATTAATTTCTCATTCTTATAAGTTGAGTTCCCTGAATAACAAATACCACTAAGTATAGAACAAATGTTAAAGCCCAGACCACTGAAAGTGTACTAACTATTCAAATAATAGAGTATTAAAAAAATAGCAATAACACAATACTACACACCAAAATGTCCAAATGCAGAACTGAGCTGCAAAAGTGTGGAGGGGGTATGGAGTCATCTTATTTCACTTTCATTGTGTTTGTGACTTGCAAACAGAACGCTGTGTTGCCATTGATGTAAAATAAACAATCAGCAAAAATTGTCAACCAAAATTTTATTTAAAAATGTGAGAAAACTATAACTCATTTAAGCAGTAAATTACAGTTGTGCTCATAAGTTTGCATATCCTGGCAGAAATGGTTACATTTTGCCTTTGATTTTGAAAATATGACTGATCATGCAAAAAAACTGTATTTTATTTAAGGACAGTGATTATATGAAGCCATTTGTTATCACATAGTTGTTTGGCTCCTTTTTAAATCAGGATAATAATAGAAATCATCCAAATGGCCCTGATCAAAAGTTTACATACCCTCCAATGTTTGTCCTTGTTACAGATACACAAGATGACACACACAGGTGAAAATGCCAATTAAAGATTAATTTCCCACACCTGTGGCTGTTTAAATTGCAATTAGTGTCTGTGTACAAATAGTCAATGAGTTTAACTCTCAAATTGATGCACTGAGCAGGCTGAGCCATGGGGAGCAGAAAACAAACGTCAAAAGACCTGCATAACTAGGTAATGGAACTTTATAAAGATGGAAAAGGATATAACAAGATATCCAAAGCTTTGCAAATGCCGGTCAGTGCTGTTCAATCAATTATTAAGAAGCAGAATCGCTTGATACCAAGCCAAGGTAGACCAAGAAAGATTTCATCCAAAACTGCCAGAAGAATTGTTCGGGATACAAAGAAAAACCCACAGGTAACCTCAGGAGACATACAGGCTGCTCTGGGAAAAGACGTTGTGGTTGTTTCAGTAATTCAGCAGAAAAAGGTGAAGATTCTGTCTCCTGACCTTAATATCATCGAGCCACTCTGGGCAGATCTCAAACGTGCGGTTCATGAAAACGACCAAAGACTTTGGATGTCCTGGAGGCATTTTACAAAAACGAATGGGCAGCTATACAATCTGCAAGAATTTGGGGCCTCATGCATAACTATTACAAAAGACTGCACGCTTTCATTGATGCTGAAGGGGGCATTACACAGTATTAAGAACTAAGGGGGGTCCAGGGACAAGAAAAGTTTGAAAACCCCTAGAATATAGGCAACTATTTTGAAAAACAGAAAAGGTTGAGGCAACACATCTCTAGGTTGATGTACCCTCACTCTAGGAACTCACGCCTCTATACCTTTGGCAGTGTTTCGTTGATATTCCCAAAAAACTATCCACAAAAAATAATTTCAAATTATTATATTATAAATCTGTACATATGTGCATTTACTTACGTGCGACAACATTTTGCATCTTGCCCTTCAAGGAGTAGCCTGTCCACAGCTCCGTTCCAATTTTCTTCAATATTCTCCTGGATAAAATTAATTCATAAACCATTGAAAAATATAATTCCATCACATTTTCTCACATTCTCTCATAACTGTCAAATGGTAAAACGTGCAATTCAAAATGTGAATACTTTGCACTCAAATCCTATGAAATACCAAAATTGTCTAACCGCAAAACTTAGAACGAGTGTACTGCACCTCTAGTGTAGCTAGCTACAGTCTAGACTATGGGTTTGCCCCTTCGCTCGTAAATACTTTTTTTTTTTACCCGAGAGCTTGCGTTTACTGTAAAGTATTTCAGGTTAAACCACATTTGTTTCTTGCCTGAACCCTTTGTTCACGTAAATAATTATACACGTAAATAATTAATACAAATTACCTGACTGTGTAACACAGCTAGTTAGCTAGCTCTTCAAAAGTGTCCTACAGCTGCCTGATATGTAGCATTTTTCAATTCAGTTTTTTCCGGTGTTGTTGTGGCTACGACAGCTTTATCCTCTACATATCCCAGCATGATGGTTGTACCCCGTCACATTCCAAAACCTGTGATGCTTGTGGAAAGCTGCTGTGTAGAAGTAGGTACACCACTAAGGTGAATAACTTTTTTGGTACCCATGACAGCGATTCTGCGGTGGGGGTGTGGGGGTGACAAAAGTCATTGAGTTAACGCAATAACTGTCTGTCCAAGGAAATGTCAAACTAGTCTTACTGAAAGACATAAAACAATACATTTATTTACATTTTCACTTTCCTTTAACTTTGCTCTTAATTAAATATGTTTCAGGAGAAGAAATGTTACAATGTTTACACATATTGTTAATATGTTCTGCATGTTGACATCTGAACACAGAAGTCTGATGGGTTTTCCAGTATTTATTGAAATATTTGGTAATAACTTCACAAACAAGTGTTTGTTAAAATGCTGTTACATCTGATGTAGAAGCATGAAAATATTGCACACGTCTAATATAGGAACCTGACAAGATAGGGTATCTCCTGGTGGAACCTTATATACTGTAGCAGATCATGATTTTCATTACACCTCAATAGCTCTCTGCATGTGTGCAATGCACTTGTTCCTATGTGTCAGTTAGAGTTGAGTAATCAAAACATAAACCTCCTGAGATTATTTACAGTGGGGAGAACAAGTATTTGATACACTGCCGATTTTCCAGGTTTTCCCTCTTACAAAGCATGTAGAAGTCTGTAATTTTTATCACAGGTACTCTTCAACAAAAATACAGAAAATCATATTGTAAGTAATTAATTTGCATTCTATTGCATGACATAAGTATTTGATACATCAGAAAAGCAGAACTTAATATTTGGTTCAGAAACCTTTGTTTCCAATTACTGAGATCATGTGTTTCCTGTAGTTCTTGATCAGGTTTGCACACACTGCAGGGATTTTGGCCCACTCCTCCTTACAGGCCTTCTTCAATCCTTCAGATTTCAGGGCTGTACGGACTTTCAGCTCCCTCCAAAGATTTTCTATTGGGTTCAGGTCTGGAGACTGGCTAGGCCACTCCAGGACTTGAGATGCTTCTTACGGAGTCACTCCTTAGTTGCCCTGGCTGTGTGTTTCTGGTCGTTGTCATGCTGGAAGACCCAGCCACGACCCATCTTCAATGCTCTTACTGAGGGAAGGAGGTTGTTGGCCAAGATCTCACAATACATGGCCCCATCCATCCTCCCCTCAATACGGTGCAGTTGTCCTGTCTCCTTGGCAGAAAAGCATCCCCAAAGAAGGATGTTTCCACCTCCATGCTTCACGGTTGGGATGGTGTTCTTGGGATTGTACTCATCCTTCTTCCTTCAAACACGGCGAGTGGAGTTTAGACCAAAAAGCTCAATTTTTGTCTCATCAGACCACATGACCTTCTCCCATTCCTCCTCTGGATCATCCAGATGGTCATTGGCAAACTTCAGACGGGCCTGGACATGCGCTGGCTTGAGCAGGGGGAATCCCTTGCGTGCGCTGCAGGATTTTAATCCATGACGGCGTAGTGTGTTACTAATGTTTTTTTCGGAGTCTGTGGTCCCAGCTCTCTTCAGGTCATTGACCAGGTCCTGCCGTGTAGTTCTGGGCTGATCCCTCACCTTCCTCATGATCATTGATGCCCCACGAGGTGAGATCTTGCATGGAGCCCCAGACCGAGGGAGATTGACCGTCATCTTGAACTTCCATTTTCTAATAATTGCGCCAACATATGTTGCCTTCTCACCAAGCTGCTTGCTTATTGTCCTGTAGCCCATCCCAGCCTTGTGCAGGTCTACAATTTTATCCCTGATGTCCTTACTCAGCTCTTGGCCATTGTGGAGAGGTTGGAGTCCGTTTGATTGAGTGTTTGGACAGGTGTCTTTTATACAGGTAACGTGTTCAAACAGGTGCAGTTAATACAGGTAATGAGTGGAGAACAGGAGGGCTTCTTAAAGAGAAACTAACAGGTCTGTGAGAGCCGGAATTCTTACTGGTTGGTAGGTGATCAAATACTTATGTCATGCAATAAAATGCTAATTAATTACTTAAAAATCATACATTGTGATTTTCTGGATTTTTGTTTTAGATTCCGTCTCTTACAGTTGAAGTGTACCTATGATAAAAATGACAGACCCTTTACATGCTTTGTAAGTAGGAAAACCTGCAAAATCGGCAGTGTATCAAATACTTGTTCTCCCCACTGTATATTGAAATATTCAAATGTCTTCAGCAATAGCATGTCATGATTCGCCAGCACGGCAGTAATGAGAACCAGGCACAGAGCTCCAGTTTTTGTATTTTTATTCTCTCTTCATTTTACCCTTCTTTTGTTTTGCAAACAGGAAGGCAGCCCACAAACAAGGTAGGCAAACAATCAAACAAAAGGTTGGGAAACAAACGGCCAAAACACAAAACACATTGAGGCAAAAACAGAAAAGAACCCGAAACTATGGCAGGCTAGCAGAAGCGACAATAGGCAGGATGAGACCAAAAGGCAGGTGGGAAGGACAAAGAAAAACAAGAAGGCAGGACAAGAGAGACAAGACCTCACAGTAACCCCTCTCTGAGTGGCACCGAAAATGGGAATAGAAGGGGAAACAAGAGGGACCAGAAGACCGCATCAACCACATGGACAAGACCCAAAATCCCCGGAGGGAACAACGAGCAGAAGGGGCCTGAAGCAAACAAGTAGACTGAGCTTGGGCAAGGTCCCGGGAAGTGCAACAGGCTGGAGACTGGGCGGAGTTGACCGGGTCATAGGTGTGAACGCTAACCGTACAGACATCGGCGGAGGTATAGAAGGCGTTGGGTTTCGTGGTGGTTTCCATGGTGCTGACCTTTGCTGAGACATGGGCAGTGCAGGTCTCCATGGAGGAGTGGACGGTGCTGACCTCTGCTGAGAGGTTGGCCTAGACTGAGCCAACACGGCTGTCAGGGTATAAAGGGGAGGCAGGTTGGTGGACAGGGTTGACAGGTCGGTGTGCAGGGTATGTAGTCCAGAGGACAATGAAAAAAGAGCCAGCAGGACAAATAGCAGGACGGCTGGAACACAGACTAAGAAGCAAAGACAAAACTTACAAAGGAAATGCAGATAGACACAGAGCAGGACATAACAAACCATTTAACACTGGTTAGGCTGATTGATATAGTGACCAGTACATGCAAACAATGCTTCCACACAGACTGAACACAAGAGCTGACATACAGGATGGGGCTAACAAGGAGCAGGTGAAAACAATGAAGACCAATGACAATGGAACTAAACATTAAAATAAAACAACTAGAGCCGAAAACCAACACAGACATACAGAAAACATGGACCGGACTCAGGGAACATGGATATAAGGGAACAGACAGGGCAGACACATTGAAAACCAAATGACAGAAAGACGGGAGAGACAATACCTCACAACAGGCAGCCAGTGGTAGAGAATCGCTTGAATGACTTCCAAGCTCTGCGGAAAAAACTCTTTACTCCTTTCTTCTGCTGTTTTCTGAAATGCCCTGTTAGTTTTTACATTTTCATACCCAAGCACATGTGTGTGTACATTCTAGGAAACGTACCCACAGAGTGCAGATCCTCATATATCAGGTAGATGGTACAGTACCTGTGGTCACTAACGAATTAATGCGTTTCCTACAAAAATACATGTGGATGTTTCTAGACTGTGTACAGTAGGCTTCAGACCCCCTGGTGACCTCTGGTGAGATACGTCAAATGTCCCGGGAGATTTAGTTGCACAGGTCTTACCACTAGGAGGTTGTCTGTTGAGGACCAGTGTTGGATGACACCCCCCAAGCAACGCTTCAGTCTCGGGATGATTTCCTGCACCTCACAGACAGGGGAGAAAGAAATCCTGGGAGTCCAGTGCTGGAGAAGCACCCTGCTCACCATAACTGACACTTCCAAGCAAAGCTGGTGATTGTCCAGGAAGGCCTCGGGTGACAGGGGGCGCTGTGAAGAGAACTGCTTCAGAAAGTTGCTGAACAGCAGATCTCCCAGCTGGAGCTCCAGTGGACCATAGTTCTGGTTCAGCTCTGAGAGCTTCCTCAGTGCTCTTTGTAGGGCTTTAGTCTTAGTAGTTTTGGCCAAGGCCTCCTGGACCAGGAAGGAAAGTTGGTGCGTCACCTCCACACGGTTTTCAATAACCTCCTCTGTCCATGGGGAGAAGTCCTCCAGGGGGTAGATATTATAAATAAATCTGCCAAGGATGTGGATGAGGAGCATCTCTGGGACCATGCAGAGTGTGGAGGAAGCCTGACGCTGTCTGTGATATGGGCTTTTCTTTCTCAGCTGTTGGGCACGGTGGGGTTTAGCACTCATCATGGCAGCTTCTCTAGGGAAAAGACATGCCAATGGTGGTACAGATTGTTCCAGCTTGGTGGACTCACCAAGGGTCAATGGAGGGAGCTGGTCTGAGATGGACACTTTTATCCAACCGTTGTGGAAAATGCTGTTGGGCAACATGCCTGCGTTTCTTAGAGTCATCTCAACACACGAATGAGACAACATAAATATAAAACCAGGACAGAACCAGGACCAGCTCTGGGATCGGTGATGTCCATTGGAAGCCTTCCCAACACACAAAGCTAATCATTATCTAAGGCCATTCTGGCATCCCTGTACATTAAAATATGTTCAGCTAAAGGCTTTCTCTTTCTGTTGATAAAGGTTCCTTTACACTGTTGTTAATGAAAAGGTAACATAGAAATAGGCATACAGCCATGACATTACTCTTACCTCTCATTGAGAAAAATGGTAACCATAGTCATAACAAGGGAAAGCCACCTCTGTATGCTCCTTCTGATCCCATGGGAGAGGATAGCAGCAGATGCCCAAGGACTCAAGATACACACCAGACAGCTTCTTTTCTGAAATATATCAAGCTAGTGTTAAATCCAAAGCTGATATACTGTAGTGGAATACATGGGATGAGAGGTATCCTAGCATTTAAAGCATCTGCCCATTATGTTAGATAATCCATTAGCAGGCAATGTAAAAAGTATTTTTTTGTGTTCATAAGCTGGATGGTCAACATTTCTCACTGTACATCTTCAATACCTGCTGGTAATCGCAACGGTGCTGACTCTTGACCAGTTCATCCTTAGGGGTGTTCTCGTCAGAGCAATGAATCACCTATAACAGAAAACACTGCGCATTGTTTCATCTTCACGCAGAGACAAGTCGGCAATGCTAGACAAAGACTAGCACATTTTCATTTCAACGTGTAGATACGTTTAGGTATTTAATTAGGTATAAGCCTAAACAACTAACCCATGTTTTCTCGAAAGCCCCCGTTATACGCCATTAATAACACATTATATAAAGAAATATAATATAGTATTGTTACAGAAATAAATTGTAAGTCTCTTTCAATATGCAGTTAATTGGCAGAATGATGAAAGTTTGTAAATTGGCATGTATGATTTCTGAATGCATTCAAATGCATTTATGACGAATTCTTTTGAACACATGCCTGCGTTCATATTGTGACGTAGTATGAATTCTATTTCTATACGATTAATAGTCCACTGTGTAGGCCTATTTTCAAATAGTTTTTGTATTGTAAAATATTTACTAAAATTGTCTTAGTCATTTTGAATAGATTCATAGATTCTTCCTATTATTAAGGCAAATAATTAAGGCAAACACATTAGTCTTAATTTTAATCGGTGTTAGCCTTTTTTATTCCTAGTTGTTGTTTATTCCTCGTTCTTGATTCCTAGTTGTTACAAACAGGCCATGTTATTCTCTCTTCATAAGTTTATTTTAAATATTAGTGGGGGGGGGGGGGCGGACATGCATATTAGAAATAACAGATACAAGATTGGGGTTTAATAGAGTTAGTTAAATATGCACCTCTCAAGTTAAGATTCCATCTTTGTTTCCTACAGAGCAGGAGACCTGAATCCCAAATCACTGATAGACCTGATACACCTTGTCCAATGACACCTGTGGCCCAGATCATTACAGGGCCAAACCAAGCCCTGGAATGATGGGCTAAGTAAGAGTGGCGAGCCAGACAGGACACTGACAGTTCCCGCTTCACCAAAACCAAGGATAGGTGGGGGACAGACTGTCATGTACAACAGACAGTCCAAGGCTGGAGTATTACTGGCAACCATCACAGCCAGAGGAGCTGAGCTCTATGAAGGAGAGGTAACCATCTGGACTGACTCATAGGAAAATGGACACTTGACTCTGGGACTTTGGGGTCCCAAAAGTCAACAGGCTTAGTCAACAGGGGAAGTTAACAGACTTTAAGAGACAGAACCACTGAAAAGCACCAGGGCCTGACATTGTCTCCCCATCCACCCTAAAGCACTGTGCAGATCAGCTTTCTGCTTAAGAACATCTTCAACACCTCACTGGGGACATGCTGCAACCTGGCCTGTTTCAGGTCCACCATCATCATCCCAGTCCTCAAGAAGCCAAGGATCCCAGGACTAAATGACTACAGACCCATCACACTGACCTCTGGGGTTATGTGCGCCTTGTGCTGTCCCACCTCAAGACCATCATCAACCCAGTTTGCCTACAGAGCCAAAGGGTCTGTGGACGACGCGGAGAACATGGCTCTTCACTTCATCCTCCAGGATCTGCACTCCACTGGAATCTACGCCAGAATCCTGTTTGTGGACGGTTCTGCATTCAACACCTTAATTCCCACTTTGCTCCAAGACAAGCTATTTCAACTGGGAGTTCCTACCTGTCCAACAGGAGGCAGGGGAAGCACTAGTCTGACCCCCTGACCATCAGCACCGACTCCCTTCAAGGCTGTGCCCAGTCCCCCCTACTCTTTTCCCTGTACACCAACAGCTGCATCCCCCCAGCCCACCATCATCACCCAGGTCTTAAAGTGGGAGCTGAACATCACCTCACTTACTAAGAAAGCAGATAATGTACTTCCTGCAGCAGCTGAAAAAGTTCAACGTGCCAGAGACTAAGGTGCACTTCTACACTGCCATCATAGAGTCCATCCTGACCTCCTCCATCACAGTATGGTACACTGCACCCACTGCCAAGGACAAGGGCAGGCTGCAGCACATCATCCGCTCTACAAAGAGGACGATTGGCTGCAATCTGTCATCTCTACAAAACCTACAGACCTCCAGGACACGGAGGCGAGCGGAAATGATTGGGGCTGATCCCTCTCACCCTAGAAATGGACTATTCAGTGCTCTCCCCTCTGGCAGAAGGCTGAGGTCTATCAGGACCAAAACCTCTCGCCACAAGTTTCCTTCCCACAGCAGTAGGCCTCCTGAACATGCTCCCAGAGCCAAACTGACTATAGCCGCTCCCCACATAACACAACAATCAACTAGACAAATCTATGACCACATCCCACATATACACACAACCTTCAACTGGACAATTCTTGCACCTTACATATTTTTGTATATTTCCAGTAATGTATTAAAGGTCAGTCTGCTTTTATGCTCAGTTGAATATTACTTGTTTTTATTTCTTTTGTACAAAATTGTTGTATTAATGGATCTGAAAAAAATAGATTGTTGTGAAACTTATTTGGCAATAAAACTCTGATTCTGACTACTGGGTAGAACATTTGTACATTATCATTAAAATCTACAGCTCTGGAAAAAATAAGGGACCACTGCACCTTTTTCTTTCCTTTCCAGAAAGTCTAAAATGAAGGTTTTGAGTGAGGAACCGAAGGGTTAAACTTAAGAGACCACTGCAAATTGAACGCTTATGTTCCTCACTCAAAACTTTCCTTTTCAACTTTTTTGGAAAGGAAAGAAAAAGGTGCATTGGTAAAAAAAAAATCCAGAGCTGTATATCCATCTATACAAAAACTTGACAAAAGAAAAACATAGATGTAATTTCAATCTATTACAAATTTATTATCAAATACAGAAACTAAAGTGACAATGAAATTAAACAAAGACACCCAAGATGATTCTGCTACTTTGAAACAATTGACTTTCTTCATTTAGCACCTGTATGGTTTGATTATACATCATCATCATCATCTTCATTATATTCACTTGTACAAAATGGATGCTTATGCGGGTCAGTAACATACAAAATATGAAACAAAAGAGAGGATCACAGTCATTTTCAGGAACAATCTAATGATTCAATCCCAACAGTACCATTTTTGGTTTATGCTCTTCAAGTACCAATTCCTCTACTAGAGAGCCTTGGACAATGTTGCAAGGTACCTTGTCATCAGAGGGCGATATCCTTGGGCTGCTTGAGAGAAATGTGTCTGTCACCCTCTGAGCTTAGGGTTCACATTAGAAATCACTATGGCGTAGTACTGCATTTACATGACATATTGTAGATATACAATGGCAATTCCATGACAAAACAAATAAAAAAAATGGTTTGCACACAGATTCATAAAAAAATTTCATTTTTACTTCATCCCACCAAGGCAGAATGATAGTTATTGAATAGTGACAATTTATAGTCCATTTATTGTACGGGGCTCCTGGATGAAAATAAGGCACTCATGAATTGTGTGATACAGCCCCAAATGCCTCATTACTACACAGGTAAATCAATAATCAATTTCACCTTTAGAAAACTTCTCCCTTCCATGTAAAACAAAACAAGGGTAAATGGTGCCCTCTACCTGTTAAATCCTCTCAGTACAACTGAGACTTTTAAATGAAAGACAACTACTGTTCCTCTCAGCTAGTTGGTCAGAAAGGCATGCAGTACCAGTGAGAAAAACAAACATGATGCTAAAACCTAAATCTGTTGAAAAACACAGAACGTGTGTGTGTGAGAGGGAAACCAGTAGTATTAAACCAAAGAAGTGGAGCTTTCCCATGAGTCCAGCAGCATGTTTGGTTTTTAGTTAGGTGAAAAGTTGTGGGGGAGTTGGGGCAACGTAAAAATATGCCAGTACATGAAGCATTTCATGTCTTTAACGACACAGCGCCAGAATCCTTCTGAACCCTGTTCTTCCCAGACTAGAACCGAGTGCCTCATCACACCGTGAGTTAGTTACCACCAAACCATAAACTACAGCGGTCAGTCTTCCAAAGACTGAAACACTCCTAAACTTCACACCAAATGGTCACTTACCTCACACACAAACACACACACACACACACACACACACACACACAGACATCATCAGATTACATGACATCCACAAAGAACTTGCTGGGGTTGCCCATGGCAAGGTGGAAGGACTGGCGCGAGGCCATCAGTTCGGGGGGCACAGAGCCCAGGTCACAGGTTTGGGGACAGCTCGTGGTAGGGCGGGGGCTGGCTGGAGTAAGGGTGGGAGTACTGGAAGGAGGGGAAGGAGTGCAGCAGGGGCCAGGGCGTGGCTCCAGAAAGGGGCAGCGGGGCCAGAGTGTCCTGGTCGGAGGCCCAGCTGGAGCCGTCGTTGTCGTTCAGGGAGAGGTTGGCCATGTCTGAGGAGGTGGGGGGGAGGCGCTGCTGTTTAACTGGTTTAAGAACTGGTCTGGCTGAAGCCATTTTTGTATCAGATCTTAGGAATAAACCTGTTTGAGAAAGATGCACTTTGATTCTGTAATTCTGGTTTTCCTACTAACTCAAACATTACATTCACATTGACAGGGGAGTATTTTTCCTCATTTTAGGAAGGACATCGCCTTCAAACAAAATTCAGTTATGTGTGACTTTTTTCCATGATTTATGTCCTGTAGTGGTTGACGATGTGGCGGATTAATCCAGCCTTCAGCAGGTTGCTGGCGTACTTCCTGGCCTCATGACGGTCCTGGAAGCCCTCGATGTGGTGATACAGCCACTCGACCACATCTGAGCCTGGGAACAGAGGACAAACACGTTACCACCCTGTAAACACACCCAGAAAGGCGTTGGGTATAGTGATCTTCAGCCACATCCTGTCCCGGACCTTAAAGCCCCGACTCAGGAGACGCCATGGCCTTAGCAACCATCACCATGTCAGAGTGGAGGGACATGTTGAAGTCATCAAAACCTTCAGAGATAATGAGGGGCGGAGAGGGTAATGAAGATATAGTGTGAGATCAAGGAGGAGAGAAATAAAGGACAACAGCGAGAAAGAAAAGGAGAAGCAGGAAGAAGGATTGTGGGAAGAGGGACACAAACAAGGGCAGGGAAAGACATTATAAAACACACAAAACACTGCAGTCTAGAGGAGAAAGACAAATGCTTCCTGTTTCAGGTTTAAAAGGTCTGACACTTGACATAAGGATAGATACACACCAGTCAAATTAAAGATGGTAGAGAGGAAGGACGGCAGAGCCAAAGAAAACCAACAGGAAGGCAGAGAGAGATGGGTAGAGGGTCTACCCTATTTAAGACGGGGCATGAAACCCACCACTCACTGCGCGGCAGAGATGGGGACAAGTCACACATGGTCAAGTCCAAGCAAGTCTCAAGTCTTCACCATCAAGTCTCAAGTCAAGTCTCAAGTCACAGTTCAGATAAATCAAGCAAGTCAAGTCAAGTCAAGGGTTCACCCTAAGCAAGTCAAGTCGAGTCCTTATAAGTTTCAAGTCAAGTCAAGT
The DNA here is from genome assembly GCF_011004845.1 of Esox lucius. Taxonomy (NCBI): domain Eukaryota; kingdom Metazoa; phylum Chordata; class Actinopteri; order Esociformes; family Esocidae; genus Esox; species Esox lucius. Next base: position 13,328,826 of record NC_047592.1, on the reverse strand, counting down.
CACAGTACTAAAGAGATGAACACACACACACACACACTGTCCTCTGTTTCTGACGTGCGTTTGGTGCGAAGCTCGATTTCAAAATCAAATATTTTTCTCCTCCGCGGTACAATTCTTGGGGGGGACGAAGCGGAGGGATCTTGAATCAGCCTGAAGGGGTTGTATTCGCTATAACAACCACCTCGCTATACCTTATCCTGCTTATTACATGGCTACCTACCAAATAATTCAATAATTTGACACAAAATAATGATTTCAAAAGGAATTTATTGATTTAAAAACGATTGAATTGCTTCCTCTAAAGAAAATAGTCCGTTCCGTCTCTGGTTAGAATCCTGCTGCGTCCATAGCAACGCGCTGTTTTTCATGGCAACGGTCTGTTATCAAGAAATAACACGCATTCTGCACTGGAATTCAGCCAATCCATGTAATAAGAGCTGATAATAACAACCTTATAAACTAATTATTGTGACTGAAAAACTGCCTAATATGTAATTACGCTGTAATTATTCTTGTCTGTATGAGTACAAAAAAAAACTCTTATTAAAATGTTTAGGTGCTAGTAATCACATCGGCGTCTCCATGTTAGACTTTCATGCAGTAAAGTTAACTGTTATGGTGTAAGCACAATGCTTTTTAGTTTCCACGCGCAGTCCACAAACACTACAGACATTATAGCCTACGTGTAATAATATACATGCCCGCTCATTTTAAGATGCCCATCAACATTAAAATTCAGGCTATGCCACTGTTATAGTCAAATTCCCTTACATCTATTTACCAGACGTATTCAGTAATGATAATGGTCACATTTCTAACAAGAAAAAAAAAATACATAATATGCAGCAAGGCCAAATTATGACAAACAAAAGATTAATTCATTACATTAGTAACTTAATCGTTATAGATCAAAGTGAAACTGAATATAAAGAGATTACTTTCTTACCTTTCCTTGTGGTTCTTAAAATGACGAATGAAATTTGACGTTGTTGCATATTTTGCATCTGGCAAATCTTTTTTTATTCACACAGTCCAGTTCAAAGTCCTTGTATCCAAACTATACTATTTGTGGAGCTCGACTAACGTTACTGTCTGCCATGTTTGGCGCGGTTTCAATTGTGCAGCGTTAAAGGCACATACGCTGATTAGTGGTGCTGATGTCACATAAAATAATTGTATTGCTGTTTGTTTATTATAAGTTCAAGTCATTGTCGAGTCTTGACCTTCAAGTCAAGTCTCAAGTAACTTGTTCTCAAGTCAAATTCAAGTCAAGTCATTTTCATACTTTAATCAAGCAAGTCACAAGTCCTGAAAATGGTGACTCCAGTCAGACTCGAGTCAAGTCATGTGAGGGTGAAGTAGCCCTGAGGTGAGGGGTCCCAGCAATTAGCCACTGTCAGGACGATGCGCCTGAGAGAGAAAGGGGGGATTTAGTGTTATCACTACCTTGCCAACAGACCAGACGCACCTCCAATGTGCCACTGACCCTGATTTGTGAATGATCTCCCTCAGCACGCGGACCACATCATCGTTACTCATGTTATCAAAGTTTATGTCATTCACCTCAACCCCAAAGACACACAGTGAGTAGGCGTCTCATACTAAATCAATAATAGCTCAAGTATACCTGTTATAAAAGACAATCTACAGATGTCCTGATGTGACCCGAAACTCCCCCGATAGCAAACAAATATGCATACAACCAAAAGACAGACACACACACCCACATGTTAGCAAGTGGATGAAAGTTAACTAATTCAAGAGAAGAGGGAATTAATGAATTAATGTTGCCTTTGGAAAAAATATTTGGCCACCAAACACTATGTAAAGTTCGGCTTCCAGAATCTAGCAAAGGCTAGAATTGAGACAAGATATGCACTGAAGAAGCAGACAAACACATATGCTAAATAAGAGCTATGAAGCAAACTGGCCAAATGGGATCCCAAAAACAGGAGACAATGTATACTGTTTTCACTGTATTGTTTCAATCCCATAGTGCTGGAAGTGTGTAGCCAAAACAACAAAATTGTTGTCACTGTTCAAATTCTTATTGAATAACAACATACTTTCTTCCTCCAACGACCATGAAGCAAAGCAGCAAAAACAATATTTGTTTCAAAGTACAGTAAGTGAACCTTAACCCGATCGCATGGGTTCAACACGGCAAAACCGATGAAACAGACTGAAACTTGACTACACAATGAACCAAAAAGTTATATAGAGTAAAGCACAGGTCTTCAACCCTCTCCTGGGGACCCCCTAGCCTTTCCATCTATTAGATGTATCCCAGAGATAGCACTCCTGAATCAACTTATTAACAAATTAACAAGCCCTTACCTGTTGAATCAGGTGAGCTATTTCAGGGCAAGATGTAAACAGTGAGATGGCTGGAGGGTCCCCAAGAGAGGGTTAAAGACCTAAGGAGTAAAGAGTAAATACACAAACCATGGTTCCAGCATTGTGTAACAGTCCCACAGTTACATAATCAATTGGAACACAAACATATTGTACAAAAAGTAAATGTCATGGATATTGTTGGTTTCTGGGCATTTTATTGAGTTGTATGAATGTACTAATTTAAACCAAATGAATATCAATGTCTTCCCCGGGGTCTCCTCCCGGTGGGACGGGACCGGAACACCTTCCCAGGAAGGCGTTCCGGAGGCATCCGAAAAAGATGCCCAAGCCACCTCAGCTGACCCCTCTCGATGTGGAGGAGCAGTGGCTCTACTCTGAGCTCCTCCCGGGTGACCGAGCTTCTCACCCTATCTCTAAGGGATCGCCCAGCCACCCTGCGGAGAAAACTCATTTCGGCCGCCTGTATCCGGGATCTTGTCCTTTCGGTCATGACCCAAAGCTCATGACCATAGGTGAGAGTAGGAACGTAGATTGACTGGTAAATCGAGAGCTTCGCCTTGCGGCTCAGCTCTTTCTTCACCACGACAGACCGATACATCGACTGCATTACTGCAGAAGCTGCACCGATCCGTCTTTCAATCTCCCGTTCCATCCTTCCCTCACTCGTGAACAAGACCCCTAGATACTTAAACTCCTCCACTTGAGGCAGGCACTCTCCACCAACCTGAAGTGGGCAAGCCACCCTTTTCCCTGGGAAGGTGTTCCGGTCCCGTCCCACCGGGAGGAGACCCCGGGGAAGACCTAGGACACGCTGGAGGGACTATGTCTCCCGGCTGGCCTGGGAACGCCTCGGTGTCCCCCCGGAAGAGCTAGAGGAAGTGTCTGGGGAGAGGGAAGTCTGGGCATCCCTGCTTAGACTGCTGCCCCCGCGACCCGGCCCCGGATAAGCGGGAGAAGATGGATGGATGGAATATCAATGTGCTTGAACAAACTAAGGCCCGCGAGTCGGAGGTAATTCCATCCGGCCTGCGGTAGGTAATAGAATTGTTTTGAGGGGATTTTAAAATAAAATATTCACCAGTCCACTGTTATACATCAGAATTTGGATATTATTTTGACATTATAATGGACCTACTGTTTTTTGATTTATGCAAAAAATTATTGATAAAGAAATTACAAAACAAAGGTGTGGCCCTCATTTTCAATATCCTGTCAAAAAGTTTGCATGCCACTACTTTAGATCATTGGCATTTCCTTTTTTGTCTCTCCACATGGTCAGCAAAATTAAATGCATGGAACTCTGAGGTACTGACACAACAAAATATCAAGCTGAAAGGAAGTGTAGAATATCAATGTGCTTGATATTTTGGGTTTCTTTTCTGCCATTGCATTCTTGTTTTGGACACCATCGTTGTACATAGCCAACAAAGTCTATTTCAATATAAAAGCACCATTCCCCTAGCTTTACTGTTCAAAGACAATTTAAAGTTAATCTGATCTAATCCTACATCAGACGTGTGTGACATTTTCATGCTAACTGTGTCACGTGGAAGTTGCTGACTACGCCACCTAGGGTTTAGATTGAGGACTACAACCTATGAGGGGCCGTCAGGGACATTATTCAGAAATACCTCTCACAAACACATGTGAAATGCTCTTACATACACTACTGAAACACTTTCACATAAACAACTGGAACATTATTTGCTCGCATACACTTCTGAAACGCTCTTATAAACGCTACTGAAACGCACTCGCACATACAAGTGAAACACTATTATATACACTACTGAAAAGCTCTCATACATACAAGTGAAAAGCTGTCACACATACAAGTGAAATGCTCTTATATACACTCCTGAAAAGCTCTCATACATACAAGTGAAACGCTCTTATATACACTACTGAAAAGCTCTTATACATACAAGTGAAACGCTAATATTAACACTACTGAAAAGCTCTCATACATACAAGTAAAACGCTCTTATATACACTACTGAAAAGCTCTCATACATACAGGTGAAATGCTCTTATATACACACTACTGAAAAGCTCTCATACATACAAGTGAAATGCTCTTATATACACTACTGAAAAGCTCTCATACATACAAGTGAAATGCTCTTATTTACACACTACTGAAAAGCTCTCATACATACAAGTGAAATGCTCTTATATACACTACTGAAAAGCTCTCATACATACAAGTGAAATGCTCTTATATACACTACTGAAAAGCTGCCCGACTGTTTTCTCATTTGACAAGGTTCTGATGGTCTCCACTGACGCCAGCACAGTGTGAAGTAACGCTGCTCCCTCGGCTGTGTTGGTGTTGCGAACAACCAGACGATCAACATGTGAATCGCGCTATAAACGGCGACAGATGATTATAGTACAGAACATATAAAACACTAAAATACATTGAATATATATAAACAATATGTTTTTATGTTTTTTTTTATAGAAAGACTTCATGCAATCGACGCTTGGATGGCTGAAATTAGCACGTTTTTAGAACTTCTTGAAAAATTTCTGTGGATTCTTGAGTTCGCCAATGTGGAACCGCGGTCAGCTGAGGGAGTACTGTATGTATATTATACACTCACCTAAAGGATTATTAGGAACACCTGTTCAATTTCTCATTAATGCAATTATCTAATCAAGCAATCACATGGCAGTTGTTTCAATGCATTTAGGGGTGTGGTCCTAGTCAAGACAATCTCCTGAAAGAAAAAAAAGAATAAAGGTGATTTAAGCAATTTGGAGCGTGGCATGATTGTTGGTGCCAGACGGGCCGGTCTGAGTATTTCACAATCTGCTCAGTTACTGGGATTTTCACGCAAAACCATTTCTAGGGTTTACAAAGAATGGTGTGAAAAGGGAAAAACATCCAGTATCCGGCAGTCCTGTGGGCGAAAATGCCTTGTTGATGCTAGAGGTCAGAGGAGAATGGGCCGACTGATTCAAGCTGATAGAAGAGCAACTTTGACTGAAATAACCACTCATTACAACCAAGGTATGCAGCAAAGCATTTGTGAAGCCGCAACACACACAACCTTGAGGCGGATGGGCTACAACAGCAGAAGACCCCACCGGGTACCACTCATCTCCACTACAAATAGGAAAAACAGGCTACAATTTGCACGAGCTCACCAAAATTGGACAGTTGAAGACTGGAAGAATGTTGCCTGGTCTGATGAGTCTCGATTTCTGAGACATTCAGATGGTAGAGAATTTGGCGTAAACAGAATGAGAACATGGATCCATCATGCCTTGTTACCACTGTGCAGGCTGGTGGTGGTGGTGTAAAGGTGTGGGGGATGTTTTCTTGGCACACTTTAGGCCCCTTAGTGCCAATTGGGCATCATTTAAATGCCACGGCCTACCTGATCATTGTTTCTGACCATGTCCATCCCTTTATGACCACCATGTACTCATCCTCTGATGGCTACTTCCAGCAGGATAATGCACCATGTCACAAAGCTTGAATCATTTCAAATTGGTTTCTTGAACATGACAATGAGTTCACTGTACTGAAATGGCCCCCACAGTCACCAGATCTCAACCCAATAGAGCATCTTTGGGATGTGGTGGAACGGGAGCTTCGTGCCCAGGATGTGCATCACACAAATCTCCATCAACTGCAAGATGCTATCCTATCAATATGGGCCAACATTTCTAAAGAATGCTTTCAGCACCATGTTGAATCAATGCCACGTAGAATTAAGGCAGTTCTAAAGGCGAAAGGGGCTCAAACACAGTATTAGTATGGTGTTCCTAATAATCCTTTAGGTGAGTGTATACTGAATAGGAAACATTGCATTGTTTCAGATTATCTGTGATGTTGCCTGCATCATTACCAATGTTGAGGCATAGTGGCCTTGGTCCGTCCATTACTCCCAAGTTTTTAGGTTCAGTACCATTTCCCAGTGACTATTACAAGGTAGGCCACACACATTTCACTGATAAACACAATTGCTTCAAAAGTTTTACTTGTGTAGTTGTAATGATTACATTTTGTATTCTCAGGTGAATTCTCTGGCGTTCTGCTGGGAGACAAGGGTTTTGCCTGTGAGACATACCTTCTCACTCCCCTTGCAGACCCTCAGACAGCAGCACAGCAAGGATACAATCTTGCGCATGCAAGAACAAGGGCCCGCATTGAGATGGCATTTGGCCTTCTCAGGTCACGATTTCAGTGTCTCCACCACCTGAGGGTCACCCCAGACAGGGCCTGTGACATTACTGTAGCCTGCACGGTCCTACACAATATTGCCTGTCTGAGGAAAGAAAGGGGTCCAGCAGTGGCACTGGAGATTGAGTGGGACAATGCAGCTATATTCCCAGATTATATTAATGGCAGGCTGGTCAGAGACCAATACATTAATTATTTCAGATGAGTGATTTCATTGTTTTGTCCTTCTCTAATAAAGGATAGTTTGTGTTACTCCTTAATTAGGCCTAATGTTTTATTCGATATTATAGTAGCTTTGGTTTAATAACCTCAATTTTCGTTTCACCTCACTGAACCAATAACTTTGCATAGTGTAGTGTAAATTCATCACACAGGGAACACCACAATGCTTCTTAAACTTTTCATTTTAGTGCTGTCACTTGTCAGTTTGGAGCGTGGGAGAGAGAAAGAAAAACATGATTAATCCATTGTTTTACAGACACAGCTGCCAAAGGTCAAAGGTCAAAACAAATAAATGCCGTATGCTATAGCTCTCTAACATGACTAAATGATTAACAAAAATTGTCAGTATACTGAGTATATACACAAACCATGGTTCCAGGAAATGTCAGTCCCACAGTTGCACAATTGGAACAATCAACTTCAATATTTACCCAAATAAGGTTACTCCCCCAGACAAACAATATAAAAGTCGACAAACTTGCAACCTTCACCATACTTTATGACGAGTAAGTACAACATCAATTCAAAAACAGAAAGGAGCATCTATCCATGCTGGTAAGACCTTATTTACAGCATCACAACAGATTATTAAGTGTATGAAGGCCTTCCATTATTATTGGTACCCTGGGTCGACTATGAGAAAATGTAATTGTTGTTAAATAGCTTCATTTTATACTCAAAACATTAAAGAAATGAACTCTTTCAGCTAAAATCTTTCAAATAATTAATTTTATTTCACTGTCAGGATCAGACACTGCAATAACTAAACAAGCATTCCTGGGGGAGTGCTGATAAAAGATCTACTCTAACCTCACCTGTGCATAGTAATCATTTTCATAATGATCTGAAAGGCATGGTGACATGCAGCTGTTAAACCCAGTTAAAACAGGACATTTATGGAATACTGCCAGGCATATACAAAATAAAAAAATTGTTAAGTATAACAAAACAAATAGGGCAGTGACGGTTATTGAAAAACAGCAAAACCATTATAATATATTGATTTTTAGCACCCTTTTCAGTTAAAAATAAATAATCTCAGGAGATTTTAGTTTTGGTTACTGGACTGTATCTGACACACATTGACAGGAACAAGTGCATTGCACTCACAAAAGTGCTCTTGAGGTGTATAGTAATGAAAATCCTGATCTGCTACAGTATATAAGCTTCCACCAGGAGATACCCTATCTTGTCAGGTCCATATATTGGACATGTGCAATATTTTCATGCTTCTACATCAGATTTAACAGCATTTTGACAACCGCTGGTTTGTGATGTTATAACCAAATATTTTAATAAACTCTGGGAAAACCATCAGACTTTGTGAGTTTGGATGTCAACATAGCCGTTTTCAAAATAAGATCAAATGATTTAGCAAAACTGCAGGTGAGTGGCAAAAGCAGCAAAAACACTGTTAATTAAGAGCAAAGTTAAAGTAAAATAAAAATTTTAATAAAGCATTAATTTATGTTTTCAACAAGACTGAATTGTTATTTCCTTTGTCAGATGCGCATATTATAAAATGTTAGCAAGGGTTAATAGAGGCTGGTCGGTGTCATAGCAGACAGAAGAGTGTCAATAGTTTTTTCCAACGTTATTGAGTTAACTATTCTTTTGTTGTCCTGCCCCCCCCCCCCCCCCCACAGAAACACTATCATGAGTACCAAAAAGTTATTAATCTTAGTGGTCTACCTGCTTCTACACATCTGTTTTTCACAAGCATCACCGGTATTGGAATGTGATGGGATACAGAAATCATGCATGAATGAAGATGCTGCTTCAATCACAGGCAAAAACTCTGAAGAAACTGCAATAGATCATGCAGTTAAAATGAAAAATGCTTTAGAAGACTTTAAGAGTTTTGGAGAAGGCCTAGAACAATTAAACACAATTTTGAAGGACACAGAAAAAGTCAGTAAAACCCTGACCAAAGTCCTGAAAGTGATGGATTCCTTGTCCAAAGTTGCATCTTGTTTTGGATTTGTTGGCTCAATATTAGGTTTAATTTTGGCCTTCATTCCACAAAGTGATCCCAATATGGAATTCATGAAAGAGCAATTTTCAGAGATCAACAGAAAACTAGATTCAATCGCTCTTCAAATAGACTCCTTAGCAAAGGAGATTGAGTGGGACACCTATGCAAGTACATATGGTAGAGATGAGAATGCCATAAAAAACTCCTGGGCTGAGTTGATGAAATTCCTAGAACAGGCTCAGGCTCCTGCACTCGATGAAAGAAGGAAAGCAAGTTTAGCTGAAGCTTTTACCATTCACTACACCAACAGTGCAACACGTAACAGTGTCTCTAACTTTTATCGCTACCTAACTGAAAACGAAGCTGCCAGTCTCAACAAAAATCTTTTACAACTTGTCCTTCAGAAGTCGAAGGGTGACGTCAAGATCCTGTCAAAGTATTCTGGCTACTTTTTGAGTCTCATGGTTAAAGGCTTGCAGCTGAATGTGTATTATGACATAATGAAGGGATATGGGGGTGTTTCTGGAGCAAAAGAGGGAGTTGAAAGGTTAACCACCATGCTGACAGCAATGAAGGAAGCTATGATTCAGTGTGCAGATGGAACTTTAAATTGGGCTTTGGAAGATGCTAATAAAATTGCAACAGAACAATTCTCAAGCAATTTAGAGCTAGCCAATGCCATCAGTACAAAACTGAACCAGAAGTTTATCTGGTATGAATGGACAGTTATAGTGCATGGTACTGACAATAAAGAGGAGAAAGTATTTGGCTATTCTACAGATCTTGTTGCCCAAAACAAGGCAAAAATTCATATTATCCACAGAGAAAAAAACTTTAAAGTCAATGAGGGTATTAAAGAGGAAATAAAAAGAGAACTTGGAGAAAGTCTGTGTCGCAAAATGGAAAATAGTGGCTTGGATAGTCCTTTTGCTGACAGGACTTTAAAACATTTAGAATACATCCACACTGTTAATAAAGATTCAAGCTATGCTCAAACACCTACCAGAGGCTTAATAGAGTTTGAGTGTAAAAAAACAGTACCCACTCAATACACAACAATTTCATTGAAGATGTTTGATCTTACAATATTTTTGAAGAGTAATGATGTTGTTGAACAGGACCCTTGCTCGAAAAACAAATGTCACAATGATGGAAAGTGCAAACAACTTAAAGACACAACAGAGGAATTGTGTATATGCACCAGAATGTTCACTGGTCCAACATGCAAGGAAAGTGTTGAACATTTCATCGACTTTTCAGCTATAGAAGCTCAACTGACTGGTATTGCCTTAAAGCCTGTACCAGATATGACTGCTATATATTACAGTATCAAGGACCTGCAAAGCTATGCAAGAATACAAGTTCAAACTCTCCGCAATGACATAGCTTGGACCGTTATATTTGTGAAGTACTTCGATGTCATAGAGAAATTCCGTTACATAAAAGATAAACTCTTTGAACTTCAAGCTGAAAATGTAACACAAAGCCATTTCACAGCAGAAGTTGGAGGCACGTTTACAAAAGGTACCACATTCTTGTACATGCTCAGCAAATTCAACAAGATGATGCAGGGCAAAGGGTTCGGGGAGACAAGGACAATCCTAGATATTGTTCGAGAGACTCTGCTGATTGACAGTAACGAAAACAACCCAAAGGAATGCACTTTAGAATACAGTGATAAATTAGATTATTTTGTACACTACATATTTGCCCTTGAGAAAGAAGCCGTCTCAGCCTGGTCAAATTATCTGGTGATCACAGGGCAAAAAGACGATGTAAATATAGTCAAGGAAACATTTAAACGATATGTCTCTGAACAGTGGGCATTATACAACAAAATTGGATGCGGACCACTTAATGCTGAAAAACTATCTAATAGTTACTGCAAGAAGCCTTACCACAGCATTAAACAGATGGTACACCTCAAATGTGAAGATGGCTACAAACCATTTCCAAAGACCGTCACCTGCTCTAATGGACAATGGAGTCACTTGCCTGTGTGTCACACTGACCAGATTGAAAAGTTGACCTTGGAATGCAAATATGAAAAGGGAACAACAGTCTGCACAGCGTCATGCATGAATGGATGGACTTTCCCAGACGGCAGTGTGATTGTGAACTATAAGTGTTCAGATCAGCCTTGTAAGGCATTAGATCTAGCCAGATGTGATAGGTGCAGTATTGACAGAGTTTGTCAGGATAGCAAAGTGTGTAGAGAAGGAAAATGCATCTCTGCATGCAATGACAATCCCTGTGGGATCAATGCTGTTTGCACTGGAGCAAATCATGCACCCAAATGTACATGTAGGAGTCCTTGGGTAGGAAACCCTTACCAGGGCTGTCGTGAAAAGGATCTACGTTGGGAGACCTCATCAGAAATACCATCAAGTATGTAACAGGCCTCATTCTATGTACGTTCAAAAATAACTGTATCCTGTCCATTTGTCGAGTGACCCTTTACATGAACCACACTAACATTAAAGCTGCTCTGACAACATTAATGTAATAATGGCCTTTGTGTTACAGATGCTGTCAAATCCCCTACAGGAACAGTTGTTTGCAGAGGTAGAGCACCCGATGATCGATATCACGGAGGATGGATTTATGTCACTGGTGGACAAACGTGCTGCAATTTTGAGTATGATTTGCGTGAACACTCTGTTCGGGACTACCAGGTAAAATTTTATTATTCAAGCATATTGTCAGAATGAATGGGGCAACACTCAAAAACAAAAAGACTGTTTTTTGATATTGGCTTTCTAAATTGTGGGATTTTTAGTTAGTTCAGATGTTGGTGTTAAGGTCTTGGTTTTGTACTTGGGTGAAGATTGTTTCACATTCACACATTTGACTTCTCCCAAGTTGTATTCGATCAGCCGAACGCTGAGTGCCGATTGCCCAGCAAGGCTGTGTCAATGTCCCAGTGAACTGACGACTTAGGGACCGGGGTAAAACTGCAGTCCTCAGAACAAAGGCTTTTAATGATACAGTTTGTAGCTTATTAATTGAAATCTATATTTCAAAAGTTGAGATATCCATCAGTAATCATGACAATATATTCTCCATTACATAATCTAATAGCCTCTAATATGTGATAAATCAAATAACTTTTATTTATCACAAATTATCAACCACATATATCTCTTGATTCCTTTTGAAATAGATTTTCAAATGTTGAGACATTCATCCCACATTGCATCAATATATTCCTCATCACATTATCTAAGAGCCTCAACAGATTGTATATGAATATTTTAAAGTTTATAATTAAACATTTGAAAACGCTATTTCAAATGGAAACTTTAAAGTATTCTCAAAAACTCAATGCCTCATTATTTGAGAAAAGTCAAAGTTGAGGCTCTTAGATAATGTAATGCTGAATATACAGATGCGATTTGGGATGAATATCTCAAAATTTAAAAAAGCTATTTCAAATGTCATGTATTCACTATTGTGGTGCGATTTGAGATGAAAATCAGAAAATTTGAAATATCCATTTCAAGTAATAAGCTACCAATTAGATCATGGAAAGCCATTGTTCTGAGGACTGCACTTTTACCCCGGTCCCTAAGTGGTCCTTTCTCCGGCACGTTGTTATAGCCTTGACCGGCACTCTACACTCTGGGGTCGGCAGACCAACGACTGTGGAATGTGTGAATGTGAAAATATCTTTACCGCGGGTTGTTTTGATAAGTTACGTGGCCTAGGGTGGTCAATCGGTCTAGGATGCTGCCTCCGTTGCACATAAACTGTTTCAAAATATTTAAAAATGTCAACATTTTAGAATTCACGTTTTTTAACACTGATCTAATTTCATTAGTCAATGATTATTAAAAGGACTTTGTGTCATGATTATATCGGAAGTTTAATTTGCAATCATGGCCTTGCCAATACAGTTTTTTTTAATCGCTTTGGTACAATTTTCACAAGTAAGGTGTACATTTTCAAAACTCTTAGTACAAATATCCAAACTGATCACACTTGTAACGCAGCTAGTCATTCTTTCAAAACCTGATGTAATGTTTTCAGTCCACATGATCATCGTTTCAAACACAAGATTATTGTAATATGTAATGAGAACATTTGGTTTAATCACCGAAACACAACAGTATGATCTTCTTTCAGTTTAGTACTTTCAACAGTCAGTTCATCCAACAGCAAACAATGCAAGATACATGTTTCAAATCAGCCTTAGAAGTGCTGAAATTAATATGCTATAGTACTATAAAATACATATTACACAGTTACACATTAGGCAATACACTTACATTACTTACATTTACATAATCTATCATTTCCAAAATATCTCTCCTATGTGTAATCAAGTGAAGGATCAATGAAGACATCCTCAATCATTTGGGCAAATTAGTTTTTATTTTTCAGATATAATTGTAACATAGTTATATTTTCTATAATGTAACTAAATGAGAACAAAACATAACAATTAGTGCACACATTACATTAATTTGGCTCAAGCCTGTCTTGAGCATTTGGCCATAGATTCTCGTCCACATCACAATGAATGTTTTCATTGTTCAAGCACCTTGGAAAAAATCTTTTGGCATGACGAATCCATGCTTGACATTGGTCTACATTGATGTCATCACATGCATCATCCATGGCCTGAAGGAGGGTGGCACGCTCAAGGGGATGGCGATCATAGACCTTCCACCTCCATGCTGAAAAAAATTCCTCAATAGGGTTGAGGAAAGGAGAGTATGGAGGCAGGTAGAGGGTCATGAATCGAGGATGGGTCTGAAACCATGCTTGAACTACCTCTGCGTGGTGAAAACTGACATTGTCCCACACAATTACATATGTGACCCCTTCACCTTGACAGGCCAGCTCAATTTCATTGAGAAACTCAATAAGATGTGTAGCATTATAGGAGCCAAGTAATGGCCTACGTCCTAGGACACCATCTTCAGAGATAGCTGCGCACATAGAGATGTTTCCTCCACGTTGTCCAGGCACTTGGACAGTGGCCCGTTGGCCGATAATGTTACGTCCACGGCGACGAGTTTTGGCAAGGTCAAAGCCCGCTTCATCAACAAAAACGTACTTGTGATGGTTCACATCAGCGTCAAGCACAATAACCCTCTAAAAAATATAATTTGGTTAGTTCTTTTTACAGTGTTGTTCCAATATACATATGATGCAAGTGATGCTTCAAATAGTAACAGTAAAACAATATACAGTATAGTGCTGTACCTGAACATACTCAGCCCTTAGTTGTTTCACCCGGTCATTGTTTCTCTCAAAAGGCACCAGGTAAATGTGTTTCATTGATACCTGGTGCCGCTTTAAAAGGCGGGCTACTGTTGGTAGGCTGATGGATGCCACATTGGCAAAGGTGTCATTGTTCTCCTCAATTGCCTGCTTTATTTCTGACAGCCGTATATCATTCCTGGCCCTCACCATTTCCACCACTGCCAACTCTTGCTGGTCGGTCAGCACACGGCCACGACCACCACTATGGGGTTTTCTGTTCATTCTAAGCATAGAACAGAGAATACTATCAATAGATCATGCTGTACAAATACTGTAACATGTTACTAACATGCATTACAATTTACTGTGAATGTAATAGTATACATCTTCCACACTTACCGGTTTTCTTGGCGAAAGGTTCGGATGATAGAATTGACAGTTGATCTTTTTAGATTTGGCTCAACTAATCTGGCAGCTTCTGCCATAGTAAGGCCTCGGTTCACCACATGATCAACGATGATGGCCCGGACTTAATTAGAGACAACAGTTCTGCCTCCCCCTCTCCGATGACCAACCCTTTGATGGGCCCCATGCCCACCTCTCTGACGGATCCCATGCCCACCTCTCTGACGGATCCCATGCCCACCTCTCTGACGGATCCCATGCCCACCTCTCTGACGGATCCCATGCCCACCTCTCTGACGGATCCCTCGTCCACGAGCTCTTCCAATTCCTTGCTGTCTATCCTGGTCCATGTTGAAAGAAATTGCCAGTGTTTAGACCCTCACTTTTATATCTAATGACCAATTGTGGTTACCCCATCTGAAATCAATTAGCAATAACGAGTTTTCATCAGGTGTGGTTATTTTATATGTTCTTACAAACACATATTTTATTTCTATAGTTCTCAAAATCCATATACTGAATTGCTGAAATGGAAATATATAGGTTTACCAAATGGTTAAGTGATTAACCATTAAGATCAGTTGGATTAAGTGTTGGTCAAATGTATTTGCACAAATCAGATGAGAAGCATATCAAAAGTATTGTGAGCATTGCATTGTGAAAGACAATTACTTCATATGAAAGGTAAGTCTTGATGACACACTGATTAGGTGTGGTGAAAGAGTGAATGTGTAATTTTGTGCGTTGTACTTAGTCAATTGAACATGTGATTACATGTTTGAAAAAAAAAACTTTTTGATGATCTGCTTTGAGTTTTGTACTAACAGTTGTGAGTTTTTACCACATACTTGCGATAATAGTACCAAAGCGAATAAAAAAAACTGTAATACAATTGCAAGTGCAGAAGAGTCAATGATTAAAACGTGGTTTTCAAAGAACATGTGTATTACAATGCCTGTTCAACCAGAATTTTTCTGACCGCACACACATGCTTGAGGTGAACACATTCCCAGGCCAACAACCACACCTGAGCTTATATGGGCCTGACATACTGTACCAAAAGTCTGTAGAACACAATGAAAAAGCTTATAGGAATTTTGGTGTGTGGCATACTGAAATAGCATCCAGTAGAGCGCAACAATCTCCTAAGTGGGTTAATACTTAAAGGGGCACTGTAGAATCCTGCCTCTAAACAATAACACGACTTGTCTCCTCCTTGTCTTCCCTTAACGAAGGAGACCACTATAGTTGCTAGTCCGGGGTGGTTTTGGTTGGGAAGGATAGCACTCGCTTTAGAGTGTCTAAAGCAAGAACAAGGAAATTACAACTTAATGTAAACTAATAGATGGATCAGCGAGCAAGATTAAATGGTGAATGTCAGTCACTGAATCTTTTTAAATAAAAAGATTATTTGAAACATCAACTTAAAACATTAACTGCAGATGTCTGGTCATTTCTGCCTATATTTCTGCTAGCTGTCCAGAATAAATCTAACATATTTCCCCTTTAAGCAATTCACTGTCTGTTAATAATAACCCCAAAACAGATCACAAGCATTTGTCTCTGCAGGTTCTTGTGGATCCATGTGCTGGTAGTGGAGTGGAATGGGTCACAGGCGGTCCAAACAGCAAATCGGTAAAGATTGGAGCCTCAGCACGTTACCCAGATGTAATGACGTTTGTGTGCAAGTGAGTACTTAAGAAACTGCATTACTTCTAATTACAAACCATGGGGAAATCTATATGTACAGTATTTACACATATACATACTGTATATACACACACATATATATATATATATATATATATATATATATATATATATATATATATATATATACAATTGTGCTCAAAAGTTGGCATACCCTTGGAGAATTGATAATATATGCACCATTTGTAAAGAAAACATGAGTGAGCAGGCAAAACACGTCTTTTTTTCTTATGGGATTCACATTCAACTGTAGGTCATAACAGAATGGCACAATCATAAAACAAAACATGGCGACAAAGAAAAAAATTGTCTGCATACCCTTAGTTCTTCAAACTGTGTATTGCCCCCTTTAGCATCAATGACAGAGTGCAGTCTTTAGTAATAGATGTCTTTGAGGCCCCAAATTCTTGCAGGTGGTATAGCTGCCCATTTGTCTTGGCAAAATGCCTCCAGGTCATGCAGTTTTGGTTGTCTTGCATGAACCACACGTTTGAGATTTTCCCAGAGTGACTTCAGGATATTAAGGTCAGGAAGCTGTGCTAGTGTTGCACCCACAAATGAACTCTGACTCCTGGGACACATTTTTTATGATGGGGCTTTTATTCTGAAAGAATAAAACAAATCAAAGTGAGCTGCTGTCAAATGTTTGCCTCTCGCTGTATAGAAATTCCACAAGCAACTGAAGAACATTCCAGAGCGAGCCCATCACCATGCTACCTGCCCCCTGCTGGACAAAGCTCAACACTGTAACATTGCAAAACAAAATCTATCACTGGTATCTATTTCTTCACATACTGCGGGAACAACATAAAACACAAATATCACACAAATTCCATAGATCTCACACTAGCCACTCCAGAACCTTCACATTTTTCTGCTGTAACCATTAGAACTTGGCCTTGTGCTTAGGGTTATTGTTGTGCTGGAAAGTCCAAGAGTGTCCCATGCACAGCTTTTGAGCAGAAGAATGCAAATTTTTTGCCAGTATTTTCCGTTAACATGCTGCATTCATCTTGCCATCAATTTTCACAAGATTCCCTGTGCCTTCAGAGCTCACGCTTCTGCTCCCCACTCAAAACTTTACTTTTCTACTTTTTTGGAAAGGAAAGAAAAAGGTGCCGTGGTCTCTTAATTTTTTCTGGAGCTGTATATAGGATAGTGTTTTACAAGACAGAGACTAATTTTAGATTTTCCTCCATGAAAATTCTTACTGTTGCAAAATGTATATTTAATGTATTTTTGTTTGTTTTCCATGTTCAGTGATCGCAACGGAATTACAGGAAAAGTGTTTCTTACTCGAAATGGCTGGCGGTGTCATATAGGATTTGGAAACCAGGCTTGGCTTAACGATGTCTTCACCATACTACAACAAAAGCCATGCATTTAAGGCATCTACAGTGACTGTCTCGCTGCAGAACCTCACCTCCTTTCAGTAATGAAGGAGTGAATCACAATTTTGCTGAATACTCATTATTACATTACTTAATGGGCAGTGAACAAGTTTTATTATTCGTACAAATTATTCTGGACTTTCATGGTTTTGCTTGCAACGCAAATGATAAACATTTTAATCTCATAGTTAATATACTGATAGAGGAATGGAACATCATTGTGGACTTCAGTCAGAAGTGGGGATGTCCTAAAATGTACTCTATAGAGAAGATTCAGAATTAGATTGCTTGCTTTAAGCCTGATATTAATTACTTACATGCTACTGTACATCCAGTGTTCCAGAATCAATAAACGGCACATTATATGTGGTTTTCACACAAAATAATTAAGCCTCAAACTCTTTGTCTTTGTTTTCATTAAAATGTGTATTCTTACTTGCAAAGATTTAGCTGGTAGCCGCTTAAAACATTTTACTTCCATGGAGAAGGAAGTGGTGATGCTTTTCAGGTGTATGAGCTGAGAGGACAAGGAATGTCATTACCATGTATGTGTATAATATAACTGTTACTATCCCTAGAGGCTTGGCATTAATTGTTTAGCCATACCCTAATATATATTCCTCTGTTTCTAAGGAAAGTACTACAAATTACCATCCTGGGACGTTGCTTTATAACACAGGCTACCTCAATAGTTAGATGGTGGGAATCAGCAGGGAGAAACTAACACTAGCTAGAGCTGTGATTGTAACATCTGGAGACATGTACTAAGACTGCTGAGCTGACATCAAAGAAGCCTCTATTCCTTTCATTTTTTGACCAGTGCAAATCTATATGAACAACTAGTAGCCTAACGATTAAAAATACATAGATCTAACGCTGGTGACACTGTCTGTGATTTATTTTGAATTCAGGGGGCTACTTTGAAGAATCTCAAATATAAATTGATTTAGATTTGTTTCTTTTTTGTTTATTACATGATTCCATATGTTTTATTTCATAGTAGTGATGTCTTCACTATTATTCTACAATGTGGAAAATGGTAAGAATAAAGAAATACCCTGGAAAGAGTAGGTGTCCAAACGTCTATCAGGTACTGAATGTATTTAGCAAAAACCGGTGGTGATCTTTTGGACCGTTTTCTTTTCTTTATGTACCAAACAGTTGATTTTGTCAGGAATAATGTTTTTGCTATGTCTCTTATTGATTTATTTTTGGCGACAGACGCCAAAGGCAAAGCCTAGAACGGAGACAATAACAACTCTCGTGTGTGAACTAATGATGCAAACAAACACCAGACAAATAAGAAAACGCTATGATGCCAACTCTACAAACATTTTGTGGTAAAAGTATAAATGGTTATTCTGACAAAAATGAACAATCTCAAATTAAATCTGAAAGTGAACTCCAGTCATTGAATACTTTTCACAATCACTGTCCCGAAACGTGCTGTGTGCTTGTCTTTCAGCCTACCTAGGGACTAGGCGTGAACAGCAGCAGTGTAGTTAAAGAGGTCAAAAAGATGTGTCACATTCATTACTGTAACGATGCGGTGTAGTGTTGCTGAGCAAGGAACGAGGTTGCAGGCAGAGATAGTCGCTGTGGTTTCTTTAATTTCATTAAACAAATGTAACACCGAACACAAACAAAACACTATGAAAGAAAAGGCTGGCTAAAGCAACAAAACAGCAGTACATAAAAATTCTGAAAGACTTACACACCACAGCAACGCATGCCGGCAAACACGACAAGAACAAAATTTTGGAAGGCTATAAAATTACTTTCTCTAAACAAAGATAGTATTAATGTTCCTTCTTTTATTATGAAAGAGTCTGCAGTAGTTCATGACAAGCTGGAAATAGTGAACCATTTTAATGAGCATTTTATTCAGTCTGGTTCTTTGTTTGACACTGCTTGTCCTTATACTGTGACACCTTGTAGAGATGAACCAGTCTCTACAAGTGTCTTCAATCTCACTCCATTTTTAGTGGCTGATGTTCAAAAAGCCCTAAAAGGGCTGGCTCCTGAAAAACCTTTAGGACCTGATCTTATAGAGCCCTATTTCTTAAAAATAGCTGCAGACTGTGTAGCACAGCCTTTAACGTATCTTTTTAATTTTACTTTAGAGAGCAATACTATTCCCAAAATATGGAAATCTGCATTTGTTTGTCCTTTATTGAAAGGGGGTGACCCGTCAAATTTAAATAATTACCGGCCAATGTCTAATTTGTCTGTTTTGGCCAAAACGCTTGAATCCCTGGTGAGTGATCAGATGAAAAACTTCTTGCATGTTCAGGACATTTTATCCCCAGTTCAGTCAGGTTTCAGAAAAAAACATAGTACCATCACAGCTGCAATGAAGGTGATAAATGATATCTCTGTTGCTCGTGACAAGAAGCAGCACTGTGCATCACTGTTTATTGATTTGTCAAAAGCCTTTGACACGGTTGATCATGATGTCTTAAAGATTAGGCTTCTTAATTCGGGGTTTTCAGAGAATACTGTCTCTTGGTTCTCAATCTATCTTAGTGACAGAACCCAGTGCATTAAGTATGATGGTGTTCAGTCTGCTATTTTACCAATCCATAAAGGGGTTCCACAAGGTTCTGTGTTAGGCCCTTTTTTATTTACTATTTATATAAATAACCTTAATCGGCATGTGTCTGATGCAAACTTTCATTTTTATGCAGATGACACAGTTATTTACTGTTGTGCACCCTCTCTTAAACAAGCCATTGCACATTTACAGAATGCCTTTACTGTGGTCCAAAACACGTTGCTACAGCTGGAACATGTGCTCAATGCAGAAAAAAACAAATGTATGCTTTTCACGGGCCCCCGGAATAGACCGCTAAATGTTCCCTCAGTGACTACTCTTGACGGACGTGAAATACAGATTGTTTCAACTTATAAGTATCTTGGTATTGTGATTGATGATTGCCTATCATTTAAGCCTCATGTTCACTGTCTAGTGAGAAAGTTGAGGCTAAAATTGGGTTTTTATTTTCGAAATAAGCTGTGCTTTTCTTTTAATGTAAAAAAACGGCTAGTGGCATCCACTTTTTTATCTGTGTTGGACTATGGTGATATATTGTATATGCATTAATCTGTTAAATGCCTTCATATGATTGACGCAGCCTATCATGCATCGCTGAGATTTATTACTAATTGTAAAGCTCGCACTCACCACTGTGAGCTGTACTCTCGTGTAGGGTGGCCTGCTCTGGCCACACAGAGGCTTTGTCATTGGTACACATTCATATATAAGGCTATTCTTGGTGTGCTTCCATCCTATTTATGTTCACTTCTTATGAAAAAAAGTGCTGGTCATTATTCTCTCCGTTCTCAGGCTGTTGTCTTGCTTTCTGTCCCACATGTAAGTACTGAGCTGGGTAAAAAGGCCTTTGGTTATTCGTCTCCCTTTACATGGAATTTGCTGCAGAATAACTTAAAACTCAGTAAATTGATTCCTTTGAGTGTTTTTAAGATAAGAATGAGGTGTTTTGAGTTGAACTCCCTCACATGTCAATGTTTTTAATTGTGATTTCCTTGTAAGTGCATAATTGGCTTTTAAATTGTTTCTATTAATTTATTTGTCTTTATTTATATGTTTTGTTGTGTCTTTGTATGTATGTAATGATGTGATGTAATTCAGCTGCCTATCTTGGCCAGGTCACCCACTCAGCCCCCCCTAAACATTTCCTGGGGGGACCTCAGTTCAGCAAGTCCTGCAGGAGGCCTTTAACCAGCTCCTCCTCCTGCTTGGTAAGGGGCTTGACCACTCCCCATTGGTCCATGCCCCAAAGCGATCCCCCAAACCCTTCTTGGGGCAACCCCCAGCATTGCTCCTCAAGGCGCTCCTCCTCCACTCTCCTGTACACTGTCTCCTCGTCGTCAGAGGAGAGGGAGTCAGAGCCCCAATCGCCCCTCCAGGTATAAACCAACTCTGGAGGGACTGCCTGCTGGTTCCGATTGTGGTGGATCATTCTGTAACAATGCGGTGTAGTGTTGCAGAGCAAGGAACCAGGTTGCAGGCAGAGATAGTGGGTGTGGTTTCTTGGCATGGCATCCTCTTCCGCTTCATCCGGGGCCGGGTCGCGGGGGCAGCAGTCTAAGCAGAGATGCCCAGACTTCCCTCTCCCCAGACACTTCCTCCAGCTCTTCCGGGGGGACACCGAGGCGTTCCCAGGCCAGCCGGGAGACATAGTCCCTCCAGTGTGTCCTAGGTCTTCCCCGGGGTCTCCTCCCGATGGGACGGGACCGGAACACCTTCCCAGGAAGGCGTTCCGGAGGCATCTGAAACAGATGCCCAAGCCACCTCAGCTGACCCCTCTCGATGTGGAGGAGCAGCGGCTCTACTCTGAGCTCCTCCCAGGTGACCGAGCTTCTCACCCTATCTCTAAGGGATCGCCCAGCCACCCTGCGGAGAAAGCTCATTTCGGCCGCCTGTATCCGGGATCTTGTCCTTTCGGTCATGACCCAAAGCTCATGACCATAGGTGAGAGTATGAACGTAGATTGACCGGTAAATCGAGAGCTTCGCCTTGCGGCTCAGCTCTTTCTTCACCACGACAGACCGATACATCGACTGCATTACTGCAGAAGCTGCACTGATCCGTCTGCAATCTCCCGTTCCATCCTTCCCTCACTCGTGAACAAGACCCCTAGATACTTAAACTCCTCCACTTGAGGAAGGCACTCTCCACCAACCTGAAGTGGGCAAGCCACCCTTTTCCGACTGAGGACCATGGCCTCGGATTTGGAGGTACTGATTCTCATCCCCACCGCTTCACACTCGGTTGCAAACTGTCCCAGTGCATGCTGAAGGTCCTGGTTTGAAGGGGCCAACACGATAACATCATCTGCAAAGAGCAGAGACGAAATTGTGTGGTCCCCAAACCTGACACCCTCCGGCCCCTGGCTGCACCTAGAAATTCTGTCCATAAAAATTACAAACAGAACCGACGACAAAGGGCAGCCCTGCCGGAATCCAACATGCACTAGGAACAAGTCTGACTTACTGTCAGCAATGCGGACCAAGCTCCTGCTTCGGTCGTACAGGGACCTGACAGCAAACTGGTTGGGCAAACTCCCATGAACCCTCCAGCACCCCGTAGAAGGTATAGAGCTGGTCTAGTGTTCCACGACCCTGACAATAACCAGTTTCTTTAATTTCATTAAGCAAAAGTAACACCAAACACAAAAAAAACACTATGAAAGAAAAGTTACAAGAAGAAGTTACATTCCCGGTAACTACCGGTTTTTCTATAGGCTATCTGGCATACATTGCCCTGGTCAAAATAGTAATGTCAAGCCAAACAGAAGCAGCCTGCAATTTGCAGTCTGCAATTTATTAAGACCAAAGTTACTGCTCATGCGTGTTTCCTCGCTACTACGGGTATAAATGCTGTCGTGTACAGTAGGCTGCTCTTGAGTCAGTTAATAGGGCCATTATTGATACCTTTAATCAAGATGGAGGGGTTATGTAGGTTGTTTTAAACATGTTGGTGTTGAGTTGTTAGGTGTATACACTTAAATCTAACATAACAATGCAGTTACGTCATCTTTTATACTGCAGGGCGATAATTCTATTCTACTTTTTCAAACAGGGTCTGTAATCATGTTGTCCAGATTTAGTTTACAGTGGAAAAGCTCCCAAAGCGGGTAGAATCGAGGCGAGTAGAGTCAAGCCGGTACCATGCAGTGGAAAAGCGCCACATATCACCCCAAAAAGCATGCACAGATACACAGATCCACCAGAAATAGTAGCAATATAACTGTAAACAGTTTTATTTTAGGCTTACTGTATAACGTAGCTACTAAAGCTTGAAGCCAGCAAAGTTTGTGCCTATCCTGAACAAATCCTAATGCATATTTTGTTCTGTATCAGACACGGATTGAACACTGTTCATCCACATGGAAGTCTGGGTCACTAACCATTACACTATTTAACAAGGAGGAGACAGTCAGGCATTCATTTAGTCAGCAAGAGACATTGACCCTTCTTGGCTGATTCCGCTTACGCAGTCCGGCAAAGATAGTGGTGGGCTAGCTGAAAAGGTATATTTATTAGTAAAACCTAGCTTTGTTTTCCAGTGCATTTACATTTTGAATGTGAGAGGATCTAGATCTAGTTCTCTAGTACTAAGACTATGGTACAAAGACGAACCTGAGTGGTCGATGTTCAAAACCTCCATTGCCAAAGCTGCAGCGGGGAGCTGTGGTCTAAAGGTCTTAGGTGCATCAAGGGGGCGGTAACCCTCGAACACCCTGGTGGATACCGGTGGTCAGGGATGTCGTCCGACTGAAGAAGGAGGCCTTCTGGGATATGTTATCCTGGAGGACTCCGGAGACGGTTGCAATATACCGACAGACCCGAAGGGCTGCGACCTCTGCTGTGAAAGAGGCAAAACAGCGGGTGTTGGAGGAGTTTGGGGAAGCCATGGAGAAGGACTTTCGGTCGGCACCAAGGTATTTCTGGAAAACCGTCCACCACCTCAGGAGGGGAAAACAGGGAACTATCCAAGCTGTGTAACGTAAGGATGGGACACTGTTGACCTCAACTGAGGAGGTAATTGGGCGATGGAAGGAACACTTTGAGGAACTCCTAAATCTCACTAACACACCCTCTATAGTGGAGGCAGAGCTGGAGTCTGATGGGGAAGCATCGTCAATCTCCATGGCAGAAGTCACTGAGGTAGTCAAACAACTTCACAGTGGCAAAGCTCCGAGGATTGACGAGATCCATCCCGAAATGTTGAAAGCTTGGGTGTGGAGGGGATGTCTTGGATGACACGCCTCTTCAACATTGCGTGGAAGTCGGGGAAAGTGCCTAAGGAGTGGCGGACCAGGGTGGTGGTTCCCCTGTTCAAAAATGGGGACCAGAGGGTGTGTGCCAATAACAGGGGTTTCACACTTCTCAGCCTCCCTTGGAAAGTCTACTCAAAGGTACTGGAAAGGAGGGTTCGGCAGATAGTTGAACCTCAGATTGAAGAGGAACAATGCGGATTCCGTCCTGGTCGCGGAACAACCGACCAGCTCTTTACTCTTGCAAGGATCCTGGAGGGGGCCTGAGAATATGCCCATCCTGTCTACATGTGGTTTGTGGATCTGGAGAAGGCGTATGACCAGGTCCCCCGGGAGATACTGTGGGAGGGGCTGCGGGAGGTGCTGCAGGAGTATGGGGTGAGGAGGTCCCTTTTGAGGGCTAACCAATCCCTGTAAGTCCAAAGTGAGAGCTGTGTTCGGGTTCTCTGTAGTAAGTCAGACTCATTCCAGGTGGGGGTTGGCCTCCGCCAGAGCTGCACTTTGTCACCAATCCTGTTTGTAACTTTTAAGGACAGGATATCGAGGGGTAGTCAGGGTGGGGAGGGGTTGCAGTTCGGTGCCCTGGGGATCTCATCGCTGCTTTTTGCGGATGATGTGTTCCTGATGGCATCAACGGTCTGTGACCTTCAGCACTCACTGGACCGGTTCGCAGCCGAGTGCGGTTGGGATGAGGATTATCACCTCTAAATCTGAGGCCATGGTTCTCAGTAGGAAACCGATGGAGTGCCTTCTCCGGGTAGGGAATGAGGCGTTACCCCAAGTAAAGGAGTTTCAAGTTTCTCGGGGTCTTGTTCGCGAGTGAGGGGACAATGGAGTGGGAGATTGGCCGGAGAAATGAAGCAGCGGGGCCGGTATTGCATTCGCTTTACCGCACCGTTGTGACGAAAAGAGAGCTGAGTCAGAAGGCAAAGCTCTCAACATACCGGTCAATTTTCCTTCCTACCCTCACCTATGGTCATGAAGGCTGGATCATGACCGAAAGAACAAGATCGCGAGTACAAGCGGCTGAAATGGGTTTTCTCAGAAGGGTGGCTGGCTTCTCCCTTAGGGATAGGGTGAGAAGCTCAGCCATCTGTGAGGAACTTTGCGTCGAAAGGAGCCAGTTGAGGTGGTTCGGGCATCTGGTAAGGATGCCCCCAGGAAGTCTCCCTAGGGAGGTGGTCCAGGCACGTCCAACTGGGAGGAAACCTCGGGGCAGGCCCAGGACCAGGTGGAGAGATTATATGGGTTATTGGATACACAGTTAATTATAATAATAATAATTATTATTATTTTAAACACGGAGTTCATTACTGCAGGCTCTGACGAAATGATGAGCGACGAACAGGCAAAAAAAAGGCCAAAATTGAGAATTTGGTTGGAAAAAGAAATATTTGGGCTACAGGCGTTGATGATGATGTTGACCGAAAATAGATACTTTGTCGAAGGTGCCTTGCAATTGTTTCCACAACACTAGGCAACACAACCAATTTGTTAGATCATTTAATTAAGGGGGCACCACAAATCTTCGTATGAAAAGTGCAAAGCATCTCAATGCCGTCTAAAGCAAAAACACCACACAAGAAAGGTTGCAAACGGCAGAGAAAAATCACAGATTCAATAACATTTCACGTAGCCAAAGACTTGGTACCAACAGAGTTGGGCAGTAACGGATTACAGAAAATCAGTAACTAATCAGTTACGTGACCAACAACAATATTGTAGTCGGATTACAGACATAATTATGACACGTTGTATTTTTGAGTTCCTTATTTAATGGTATAAAAACATCTTATTTTAACCAAAATATAAATTGGGTGCCTCGGTTCTGTGTGTGATCATCATGCGCGCAAAGGTCGACGCATATAACCAGTTTAGTTACGGGGGAAGCGCTAGTTAAAATGTATTCAGTTTTGGTTGGTTGGATGGCTGGAAAAACAGAGTATAAACTTATGGGTTGTTAAGGCCTGGTTGTGAATGGGTTTAAGACTGGGTAAACTCAGACTGGGTAAACCCCTGGGTCCTGGTGCCTCCAATAGAGCCTCTATTTATTTTATTTTATTCACTTATGCACTGGGTAAGAGTCATTAACATCTCTATGACTTCATTCTATTGGTCACACCTGACTGGTAATCGTCAGGTACTTTCCAAGCGCAAAGCCAACGTTTTATGATGACAACTTAAGTTGTCCACATAGATGTACCCAACTGTTTGAGCTACAGAAAAAACTGATGGCTCTCAGTGTAGAACTTCATTAGTTCCAGGGACCCTAGGAAAAACTGAATAATTAAACAATAATTATTTGTTATTATTATTATTGCTCTGTTATCATATTTTGCCTCAAATTGAAATGTTTCAACCTGGTCTGCAAGCAGAACTTAAAATGATTTGACATAAACAGTTAAACCCATTAGCTGCAAAATGAGGTGCGTAAAACCTGAACCTGTCCACTGAGATTGTCCGTTCCCCAAACTGACCTGATCAGTTATGTCATAAATATTGAAGCTCTGTCTGTGACAAAATGTGTTTTTTCACTGTGACCGTCCCCCTCCAAATAAAATGCCCAAATCAGGAATTTGTGCATTGCATTAATTAGGGCAGCAAATCGCATTTGTTTTAACGGACTGAGAAATTTTGAAAACCCTCACAAAAACATTCCTAGAATACGGTATTCAAAATGAGTGCTGATCCAGGATCCAATCCTCTTGCCTTAATGATCTATCAAGAAAAATGTTTCCTCTATCAACATTCCTTGTCTATTTTAGTGAATAGAGCCCTGGTCTTTTTTTCCTACTTGTTTGTAGGCTGTTAATGTGGCCAGGCTTTGACACAAACAGACCCAGAGGAACAGTGTCACCCTCCGACCGAGGTGTGGATCAAAACTGCGTGCTTGAAAGGCACTTGGAGAGGTGGCCTGCGGGTCTCCATAGGAACACTTTGCCCAGAAAAAAAAACAAGAAAATATGGGCCAGTGGTCAAAGGACAGAGGAACACTCTAAAAACTCCAACTCTGCTTCAGCCGTAACAATGAACATTTCACTGGTTTATTCATTTAAAACCCATACTAAAAGATGTGGAAATTGTTATTATGGCAGTTTGAAAATAAAACGGAATGAATGTTTAGACTGAATGAACAGTAGAGCATGATTTTCACCAGACACCCATCAGTAGAGAATTGACTGAAACAGCTCAGTCTTACCTGGAACTGAACAACCATAGAAAGTACAGTACATAGAAAGCATTCAGATGCACCATGTAATAACGAATAAACACATTGTGTCATTTTGGCCCAGCAAATTGTGTTGTGTGAATTATTTGGATTACCTAAACATGGATAAACTACCAGTTAACGGGTTTTCAGTTGGATTGATGTAGCAGATGGGTGTATTTAAGATATTAGATGTGTGACCATCAGATTGATCCCAGCTGGTATCAATTAGACCAAATGTTATTCCTCTTCATTATGTTAAGTTTGTAAAATGCTCCTTGAATACTGTTCTATGATGCATGTCTAATTTATTTTATTTTAATAAAATACTATGTCCATTGTAATGAACACCAGGGGTTTGTGATTCCAATTGCGGAACGCAACTGTCGATTTATTTTTTGGGAGGAGGCAAGAGCAAAACGGGAGAGACGGGCAGGCAGATTCGGTCACCGGGAGATCAGTCCACTAAGGCAACAGCACAGGCAGGAGTAGACAGATAGGAGAAACCAGAAGCAGGCAGGCAGGTCAGGATACCGGGTGATCAGTCCGCGATGGCAACAGTACAGGCAGAGGTAGACGGTAGAAGAATCCAGGGGCAGGCAGGCAGGTAAGGATACCGGGTGATCAGTCCGCGATGGCAACAGTACAGGCAGGGCTAGACGGTAGAAGAATCCAGGGGCAGGCAGGCAGGTCGGAATACCGGGTGATCAGTCCGCGATGGCAACAGTACAGACAGGGGTATACGGTAGAAGAATCCAGGGGCAGGCAGGCAGGACGAAATACCGGGTGATCAGTCCGCGATGGCAACAGTACAGGCAGGGGTAGACAGTAGGAGAATCCAGGGACAGGTAGGCAGGTCAGGAGGCAGGCTTCTATGTAACGAGACAGGACGGGAAAGGAGAGAACAACAGGCTGGGAGTCAAAAGCAATGCAGAGCGATATACAACGGCTTGGTAGGTCCACTACGAATACCTCGCACTAGAGTGGAGGTGGACAACAAGCTAAATAGAGAGGCAAACAATGCGCCGGTGTTTAGTATTCTGGCGATTGGGATCTGGATTGTTGGGTGTGTTCATGTGCACCGGGATGTGAGTGCGTAACGGTGGCAGGTGAGGAGCGCGACGGGGAGGGGCTGGAGCCGGAACCACTTTGGGGCTGGATTTGCCAGCACGGCAGTAACGAGAACCAGGCAGTTTTTGTATTTTTATTCTTTCGCTTCATTTTACCTTTCTTTTGTTTTGCAAAGGACCAGGTGAAAACAATGAAGACCAATGACAATGGAACTAAACATTAAAATAAAACTACTAGAGCCGAAAACCAACACATACTTACAGAAAACATGGTCCGGACTCAGGGAACATGGATATAATGGAACAGACAGGGCAGACACATTGAAAACCGAATGACAGAAAGACGGGAGAGACAATACCTCACAACAGGCAGCCAGTGGTAGAGAATCGCTTGAATGACTTCAAAGCTCTGCGGAAAAAACTCTTTACTCCTTTCTTCTGCTGTTTTCTGTCATCTGAAAGGAAAGAAAGGTAGAAAAGTTAGCCCTTTGGTTAACTGAAATGCCCTGTTAGTTTTTACATTTTCATACCCAGCACACGTGTGTGTACATTCTAGAAAACGTACCCACAGATTGCAGATCCTCATGGCTTTCATCAGCAAGCTATAAAAAAAAAAGTCATATATCAGATAGATGGTACAGTACCTGTGGTCACCAATGTTTCCTACAAAAATACATGTGGATGTTTCTACACTGTGTACAGTAGGCTTCAGACCCCCTGCTGACCTCTGGTGAGATATGTCAAGTGTCCCGGGAGATTTAGTTGCACAGGTCTTACCACTTGGAGGTTGTCTGTTGAGGACCAGTGTTGGATGACACCCCCCTGGCGACGCTTCAGTCTCGGGCTGATTTCCTGCACCTCACAGACAGGGGAGAATGATATCCTGGGGGTCCAGTGCTGGAGAAGCACCCTGCTCACCATAACTGACACTTCCAAGCAGAGCTGGTGATTGTCCAGGAAGGCCTCAGGTGACAGGGGGCGCTGTGAAGAGAACTGCTTCAAAAAGTTGGTGAACAGCAGATCTCCCAGCTGGAGCTCCAGTGGCCCATAGTTCTGGTTCGGCTCTGAGAGCTTCCTCAGTGCTCTTTGTAGGGCTTTGGTCTTAGAAGATTTGGCCAAGGCCTCCTGGACCAGGAAGGAAAGTTGCCGCGTCACCTCCACACGGTTTTCAATAACCTCCTCTGTCCATGGGGAGAAGTCCTCCAGGGGGTAGATATTATAAATAAATCTGCCAAGGGTGTGGATAAGGAGCATCTCTGGGACCATGCAGAGTGTGGAGGAAGCCTGACGCTGTCTGTGATATGGGCTTTTCTTTCTCAGCTGTTGGGCACGGTGGGGTTTAGCACTCATCATGGCAGCTTCTCTAGGGAAAAGACATGCCAATGGTGGTACAGATTGTTCCAGCTTGGTGGACTCACCAAGGGTCAATGGAGGGAGCTGGTCTGAGATGGACACTTTCATCCAACCGTTGTGGAAAATGCTGTTGGGCAACATGCCTGCATTTCTTAGAGTCATCTCAACAGCAGTGGATATCCTCCATTCACACACACCATGTGCAGTCCCTTGGCCAATAGAACAGCGGTACAATCGCACCAGTTCTTTAAGGCAGTGGATAGCTGCTGCCCTCTGACTGGCAGTGACAGGACTGGGGAGAGGAACCTGAGGTGGGACCATGGTTACCTCACGGCCCTTTGTGACCCATAGACCGTTGGACACAGCCTGCAGCCTTTCACCTATTGCTTTTGGTGTCACCCTGTGAGACACACACAGTTGAAATGGTAGTGTTAAAATGGAACAGATTACACTATCTCAACACACGAATGAGACAACATAAATATAAAACCAGGACAGAACCAGGACCAGCTCTGGGATCGGTGATGTCCATTGGAAGCCTTCCCAACACACAAAGCTAATCATTCTCTAAGGCCATTCTGGCATCCCTGTACATTAAAATATGTTCAGCTAAAGGCTTTCTCTTTCTGTTGATAAAGGTTGCGTTACACTGTTGTTAATGAAAAGGTAACATAGAAATAGGCATACAGCCATGACTTTACTCTTACCTCTCATTGAGAAAAATGGTCACCATAGTCATAACAAGGGAAAGCCATCTCTGTATGCTCCTTCTGATCCCATGGGAGAGGATAGCAGCAGAGGCCCAAGGACTCAAGATACACACCAGACAGCTTCTTTTCTGAAATATATTAATCTAGTGTCAAATCCAAAGATGACATATTGTAGTGGAATAAATGGGATGAGAGGTCAACATTTCACCCTGTATATCTTCAATTAGGAATTTGGTTAAATATGGAAAGGATATTTTTGGGTTGGAGTGACAAATATCCTCTTCCCATAAAGTTACAGGCTTTTGTTCCAGATCACCACTAACAACTCAGAATGAACTGACCAATTCATCCCATATTTCGTGATATTTCCTGGAGAGTACCTGCTGGTAGTCGCAACGGTGCTGACTCTTGACCAGTTCATCCTTAGGGGTGTTCTCGTCAGAGCAATGAATCACCTTTAACAGAAAACACTGCACATTGTTTCATCTTCATGCAGAGACAAGTCGGCAATGCTAGACAAAGACTAGCACATTTTCATTTCAACCTGTAGATATGTTTAGGTATTTAATTAGGCCATTAATAACACATCCTATAAAGGAATATATAAAAAAAGAAATCTTACCTTAGATTTTGCTACAGTGTTTTTAGCCATTTTTACAGAAATCAATTGTAGGTCTCATTCAATATGCAATTAATTCGCGGAATGAAGAAAGTTTGTAAATTGGCATGTATGTATTCTGAACGCATTCTAATGCATTTATGACGTATTCTTTAGAACACATGCCTGCGTTCATATTGTGACGTAGTATGAAGTCTATTTCTATACGATTAATAGTCCACTGTGAAGGTCTATCATATTAATAGCCTATTGTATTGTAAAATATTTACTAAAATTGAAGTAGTTTGCTACATTCTCTATGCCCTACACGTATGGTAATGTAGGCTATTCCTTGTAATATTATTGATATATCCGTGGTTAAGCTAATAGCGCAGGTTTATAATCACAGTTTATTTCTTTCATTTGCGTTTTGAAAATCCATCACTGGTGGCCATAATAATCACAGGTTACGTTCCCAATTGTAAATCTTATTTATGCTGGTGTTCACAATAGCAAAGTGCATTCGCGTGGGGGTTTCCGCGAAATGTTGACAATGTTGGTTGTGGAGCAAATCATCAGACTACTGCAGATTTAGTTTATGCGCGAAAAGCTAAGGTTAATCTTAATTTTATATACAACAATTTGAACACCCTTTTCGAGTAATTGCCATTTATTTTTCAACAATATTTTGAAGCAATTAAAAACATGAATAAAACACAAATAACAGAACAGGCTTAAGCATAATAAGATTTTGGGGTTTGTTTATAGATAAAAAGTAGTGTGTAATGTAGAGATGTAGCCCAATCATATTGAAGTAAAAAGCAATGGTTTAGAAACCCATTCACAACCAGGCCTGAACAACCCATAAGATTATACTGTTTTTCCAGTCATCCAACCAACCAAAACTGAAGAAATTTATAGCGCTTCCTCCGTAACTGAACTGCTTATATGCGTCGACCTTTGCGCGCATGATGATCACACACAGAACTGAGGCGCCCAATTGATATTTTGGTTCAAATAAGATGTTTTCATACCATTAAATAATGAACTCAAACATACAACGTGTCATAATTATATCTCTAATCCGATTAAAATATTGTTGTTGGTCACGTAACTGATTAGTTACTGATTTTCTGTAATCCGTTACTGCCCAAATCTTGCTGGTACCAAGTAATTGGCTACGTGAAATGTTATTGATTCTGTGATCTTTCTCTGCCGTTTGCAACCTTTCTTGTATGGTGTTTTTGCTTTGCACTTGTCATACGAAGATTTGTGGTGCCCCTTAATTAAATGACCAGATAGCACACTTATCCGTCTGCTGGCTATTTAAGAGCGGCATGCCTCCAGTCGTTTTGTTACGAGCAGTCCTCCAGCGGGACACCGGCGGAAAAACCGCTCTTATGTTACAGCTGCGGACTGCGAGCTGAAAGCTCTTAAACGGCTTATGGGTAAAATAGGGAATTTGAGGCTGATCGGCCCACCCCCGGTAGTTTTGTCAATGGTGATCCAACCAAACAGGCTAACTACAGAAACACTTCCTATCTTGTTAATTCTTTCAATTCCTCTAATCTCACACAATTATGCCTGTTTTTCCTGTGTAAGTTAATCGTATTTTAACTTGAAAATTGTGTAGTCAA
The DNA here is from genome assembly GCF_011004845.1 of Esox lucius. NCBI lineage: Eukaryota > Metazoa > Chordata > Actinopteri > Esociformes > Esocidae > Esox > Esox lucius. The sequence goes on along the minus strand of NC_047592.1, from coordinate 13,295,980 downwards.
GCTGAGACTGAAATCATTTTAGTCCCATTACTTTTTACATAGCATATTGAAATGACCATTTGGAAATATGTATTATATTGAACAAAATGCATGTGTATACATTATGACCTTCACATTGCTATACCATACCATCATACTTATTACTGCCCAAAGTCTCTTGAGTGCTCAACTTCAGTTAATCATGGGACAGTTGTAAGTATGTTCTTGTGTTAAAAAGGATAAATATAAAGCTATCCATAATTATTATCCAGTCACTTATAACTTAAAATTCTAAAAGACAGCAGCTTAAATTTAAACATTTATTTGCTGGGCTGACACATTGAGTATGAAGCGCAATATGCAGAGCTGATGTATAAACACACACATGCAACCAATTACAATCCTTCCCAAGGGGGTAATGGAGGTACCCATTTGAAAGGTGCAGAATCTTTAAGTTTTTAATATTGGGATATTACTTTCATTTTCTACATGATTTCATTAAGATCTTCAGCTGGAAACAGAAAGCATTCATTACCAAGACGCACACCTTTCTGCTATTGTGTGTGAGGACCCAGTCCATGCATTTATAAGAAAAGCAAAAGGTCACAGAGGCTTCCAGTGTGTGTCATGCGAGGGAGCTGCATTATTTGGTGCGGATAACATTCCTTTAAGGTACAGCAGCTCCGAGATGTGACCAAGATGTGGTCATCAAGATGACGTTCAGGTTGCTGAGAAGATATCAAAACTTCATGCTCCTATGTGCAGCCATGACCATCTTCCAGAGAGTTTCTCTCTGAACATCCACTCCCCTCACAGCCTGCTAGGTTTATTTGTGGACACCTTTAGGAAGCTGTACAGCAGCAGAGTACATTACTTATAACATGCATGGCCTACTCCACCTCTGTGATCATGCTCGAACATATGGTGTTCTGGATAAGATCTCATCCTTGACCATTCGAGCACTTTCTGTGACAACTGAAGATGGTCCGCAAATCTAACAACGTAAGGATATTCCTCTCCTGTCCTTTCCTCTTGTCCCATGCTTTTCTAGGCAGATCCTTTCACAGGGGAATGGTCCTTTCAGACCTAGCAGCTGCGGGCAAAATCCCACACCCATTTCTGAGTATGAGGAGAGTCCATCACACAAACATCTAGCTGGCCCAGGTAGGAGCACCTAGAGACAGGGACAAACAGGGAGAGAAATAAGATTGTTAGAAACAATATTTTGAAAATGTGACCCACATAGAAACAAGAGTATGTCAACCTAGTGCATGCTAGGGATTGGACGTCTCAACTCTAGGATGGGTCCCTCATCCTACCATAACCGCTTATTATGCATCCATGATCACAACCTGAAGGCTATTCTATAAGTCTGGAAAATGCTTGCCAGTAAACAGTCTGTATACACAGTGTATAGCTTACACACTATCAATGACGTTAAGGAAAATATTGTTGCTCACACATACAGCCCCAGAAAAGAGACCACTGCAACTTTTTCTTTCCTTTCCAAAAAAGTTGAAACGGAAAGTTGATTGAGGAACAGAAGTGTTCAATTTGCAGTGGTCTCTTAATTTTAACCCTTCGGTTCCTCACATTCTAGACATTCCTCAATGTCTAGATGAAAATATTTTGAGTCAAATTGAATAATGCATGTGGTTTGGCATTATCTTGCTGAAATTAGCATGACCTTCCCTGGAAAAAATAGTCTGGATGGCAGCATATGTTGCTCCAAAATAGTGATGGGCATTCACTAACATTAACTTACATGAAGGGGAGCTTGACTGGCTTTTGTACGCAACGGTTTAACTGACATTCAGTACAGTTCTTTGAAAATTTGAATCACTGATTCATCCATGCTCTTAATTCTCTCTCTATATCATGGTGGGATATTTTTTTGTTTACTCTATTGTTAACTATAATAGAACGCTGTTTAAAAACCCTTTCAATGTAAATGGACTAATATGATTTCAGCCATAACTGTCCTCTCAACACAACTAAACTCTACTGACTGTGAGTTAAACCGTTGCATGCAAAAGCCAGTCAAGCTCCCCTCATCCCTCCAAAAAAGAAATAAAATACAGAAACTACAGCACATTGAAAGAGTATGGTAATAACTGTGGTTTGGGGGTTGAATCTGTTTTTCAGGGAGGGTGTGTATCCATTGTAAAATATGGGACCCTGGTGAAACAAAACCCTGCTCAACTATTTGAATGTACCAGAGTTATAATGTACACACAGTAATCCCAATTCAGTATGTAATAGAAATCTACCATGTTGTTATTACACATAACCTATGTTAGTGATTCACACCAAAGATTGGAAGGCACTGCAGGAAAGACAAGACTCTCAGCTTTTAGCAGACTCCCTGGATACCCAGATAGGGCCTACCATTCTCGTATAAGACTGAATGTAATTAATTAACAGAGGTACCCCAGATATGGGGTACTTACATTCAGGGAGTTTTAATGAATCACAAAAATAGTAATGTAACTGAATACATTTTTTTTTTTTAAATCAACAGTTACTAAATTATTCAGTCTACAGAAAATAATATCAGAACAACAGCAATAAAAAAAGTTATCAAATCCATTGTGCATGTTTGGTTTCTGTAGTGAAGGAGCATGCACATCTTAGGCTGCAATGAAAAAAACAGTTTCCTGTAGAATCGGAGGAACTCAGATTTTTACTACAGGAACACCACCGGTTTCAGAATTGGCTAAAGTTGTAGTTATGGACACTGGCGTAGCGTGTTGATGCCGGGCTGGGGTGCAAGCTGCCTTTACAAGGCTGGACGAACTATAACAAATGCATGTGAAAAGTAAACATTAAGTGTCGGGCCCCGTGGGTGATTTGGATAGGAAGTTCAGGGATAGCCATACAGGAACTAGGATATAGGCTACTTTTCAGATCCGATGAAGACCTTTAAGATGAGGCTAATATATTGGCATCCACAATTATTTTTGAAATTATTGTTATTCAGTGGATTGTGACATCTAACAAGTGTTAAGCATTGGTGATGAAAGTGTTTCCATTTCGACTTCACGGTGGCCTAAAGCTCTGTGATTCTCTTGTGCAAAAGAGATTCACTGATTGAACAAATCTTCTAGAGAAGTGATTCAGTATGCCCAGTTCACTGAAAAGATTTGTTCAAAAAGAACAAATCGTTCATGATGTGCACGTCACTACTCCAAAACCTGTACGTATTGTTCAGCATTAATGGTGCCTTCACAGAAGACCCAGTCACCCATGCCATGTGCACTAATGCACCCCCAAACCATCAGGGATGCTGACTTTTGCACTGTCCACTGATAACAATTGTTGCCCTATTTGTCTGTGCAGTCTTTCAGAGTGGTGAACCCCTCCCCATCAACACTTTGAAAAGTTAGCAATTGCCTTCTCTGCAATTGTAACGTTAATTTTGATATCAAATCAGCAAGTATTTTGATTGGCTCACAAGAGGCACAACAGGAGATCAAGATAAAGTGGAGAAAATATATCTGATCTTTACCACAACGGATGATGAGTTCTTACCTCAAAGAGGTCCTCAGCGAAGATGAGACCAGCAGGACAGCAGATCTCTGGGAGGAAAGTACCAAAGCTAGATGTAGTCATCTGTTTGACAAAAGGTGAATAACAGTTACCACAACACCAACAACAACTGTACTTCCAGTAGCCTGAAACAATCTATCTAGCCATGTCTAGATGAATAAAATAAATCTGTATTGCCACTTCCCAAATCAACAGTGTAATCAGGGGCTGAATTAATGGTTCATGTGAGAGATCAGCATAGTGTCTCGAGCACAGTATAGTTTATCGAGCATTTATAGTGTTTGCTCGAGCACAATCTCCAACGGATAAAAACCGTTGGTTTAGTGAGCCTTTTACCACTGGAAACCGTCGAAGCATCTTCAGAACGAGAGTAACTAGTATATAGAGATATTTATTAAGTAAAGTAATTGAAAACAACTAATCATTTTGTAAATATGGCTACGTCCGTTTGTCCGTTTGACTTCCGGGGAGAGTATCTGCTGGCGTTGTTTCTGAATTGCCGCTTTTCCTTAGAAACTGTCCTTGTAACGTATTGTTTGTCTTTTGTTTTTATGAGTTTGCTTTATGTTATTGTCTTTACCCTCTGGCTATTCTGGATGTGAAGTTGGACATCAGTCGACTGCCTCGTTTTTGCCTCGTTTTGAAAAATCACTAACATCATAAAGCTAGTAGCTAATCTTGGCGTGGTTTGTGAGCTGGGTAGCCGAAACGCTAATGTTACAACCGCGTTGAACTGTGTTGAAGGACTTCCGATTTTATTCCACTTCAATGGACACCTCTGCATTTTGATAACATCAACATCACACCGGATTTCACCTGAAACACGTTTTAAACTTGATTGGCTCATACTTTCCTCCAGACTACCACATTGCTGGCTGGTTAGCTCTACAGTTCATATATCCCTCTTTGGCCTGCGTTGTGTCATCCTGGTCTTCACCTGTTTGTTGTGACCTGGGCTCCAGCAGACGACTTACTCTGAGTAAGTCACCACTGTCTTTTTGTCTGTTGTCTACTGGTGAGGGCTGTGTGTGCTGTGGGGTCTTTTAGCAGCCAGGGTCTGGTACTGGCTAGGTTGGTTTTATAGTCTGTCTTGTGTTTCCGTGTGATTGTTCTGACAACTCAACTGGATCCATAATCTTTGCCATGTATCAGCAACCATACCTCCACCTGCTTCTGCTGTTGACATTGTACCCTGGATTATTAAGGCTCACACCCAACATTCGTCCTCCTATAATATTCTACTCCCGTTTGGATCTACTAGCTTTGAATAACAACTACCCACCTCCTCCTGTTGTAACCCAGCGTGCCCGTGCGTCTGGCATTTTCTGTAGACGTCTCTATCAACATCGAGGCTCCCGACGTAACTGGTCTACCAACTCTAACACCTATAGCAACATAATCTCCATATGGTCTCAGTCCCGTCCTCCTAGATACCCTCCATATCGATCTATAAATCATTCTTTTCTTCGCCCCCTCCAACCTATGACCATCTGCACCCCCACTGCACCCTGTCGAACTACCAATCTTGCTCTCCTCAACACCCGTTCTATTAACAATAAAGCTCCACTGCTACATGAATTAATACTGGATAACAAACTGGACTTCCTTTTTCTCACGGAAACCTGGCAACTGACAGATGATTTTTTATCACTCAATTTAGCTACTCCCCCTGGTTACAATTATCTGTGCAACCCCCGTCTCACTGGTCGTGGTGGTGGCCTAGCTGTATTATACAATTCCACTAACAAATTAACTGAACTGTCATTTACCTCATTCTCCTCATTTGAATACATTGCTTTCAAAGCATCATGCTCCCTGACCACCATTCTTATATATCGTCCCCCAAAACACAACGAATCATTTGTATCTGATCTAGCAGACCTACTCACAATCATTACACCTTCCTCACCCCACCTACTCCTGCTCGGTGATATGAATATTCATGTTGACACACCAAACTCCAAACTTGCCTCTGATTTTATTGCTGTATTGGACTGTTTTAATATCACCCAGCACGTCCATTTCCCCACTCACATTAAGGGCCACACACTCGACCTTGTCTGCTCTGTCGGCCTTAACCTCTCAGATATTTCCCCTTCTGTTTTCCCCCTGTCTGATCACAAGATTTTACATTTTTCTTTCTCCTCCAAAATACCCCACAACACTGATAAGCGTCTAATCTCCTTCCGTAATATCAAAGCTGTCGACCCTCTCCATCTCTCCACTGCCATTTGCTCTGCACTACCCCTGGAACATGCTCCCAACAACCCTGATGATCTGGCAAATCAGTTCAACAGCGCTCTCTCTTCCTCCCTTAACACTCTGGCACCACTTAGAGCTAAGCATGTTTCATTCACCACCTCATCTCCCTGGTTTACTCCTGAGCTCCGTTCTCTGAAGCAGGTTGGCAGACGCCTGGAACGCCTGGCTAGATCAACGGGGCTCACTATTCACACCGAAGCATACAAACATCACTTCTCTACATACAGAGATGCCCTCAGTACTGCTCGGTCCTCCTACTTCTGCAACATTATCAGTAGCTCTAATATGAACTCACATACCTTATTCTCAACAGTCAACAAGCTACTTCAGCCTCGCCATAACAACCATACCTTACATACTCTCCCTGCCAGCACTTTCCTTTCATTCTTCAAAGACAAAATCAAAAAAATCAATGCATCACTGTTAGGTCAGTTTCACTGTTCCCTTTCTCCAACCGCTGATTACTCACTCTGTCCACCGCCTGTCCTTCGCACTCACCTTCATACATTTTCCCCCATTGACTCTGACTATATCACCAAAATTATACTCTCGTCCAAAACAACTTCCTGTTCCCTTGATCCCATTCCAGCCTCTCTCATTAAAGCCTGCCTGCCTGCACTCTGTCCCTACATCACACGCATCATTAACCTATCCCTCACCCATGGCATTGTCCCGTCCATCTATAAAACTGCTGCTGTCACTCCCATCTTAAAGAAGCCTGGACTAGATACCACCATCCTGAACAATTTCCGCCCGATATCCAACCTCCCCTTCCTTGCCAAAACCCTGGAAAGGACGGTTGCCTCTCAACTCCAACAACACCTGCTTCACAATGACCTGTTTGAACCCCTCCAGTCTGGTTTCCGCCCACTCCACAGCACAGAGACTGCACTACTCAAAGTTGTCAATGACCTCCTCATCTCTGCTGATGCTGGTTCCCTCAACATCCTGATTCTCCTGGATCTGAGTGCCGCATTTGACACCGTGAGTCACCAGATCCTCCTCACCAGGCTCAGGGGTCTGGGTGTTGAGGGAACCGCACTCTCCTGGCTGCAAACCTACCTCACAAATCGAACCCATTACATCTCCCTCAGTCACCAAAAATCTGAAATATCTACAGTCACGCAGGGGGTCCCCCAGGGCTCTGTTCTGGGTCCCTTACTCTTCATTATTTACATCCTCCCCCTTGGTCAGATCCTCCGCCACTTCAACCTTAATTTCCACTGCTACGCTGATGACACACAGATTTATCTCAGCACCAAATCTCTCACCAACCCACCTCTGGCCCATATTGAATCATGTCTCTCTGAAATAAAAAAATGGATGCATCACAACTTCCTCAAACTCAACAGTGAAAAAACAGAACTTCTTCTCATTGGCACCAAATCCACCCTTAGTAAAACTGGCACATTCTCTCTCACCATTGACAACACTGTAGTTTCTCCTTCCCCCTGTGCTCGCAACCTTGGGGTCATCCTTGACTCCACCCTCTGTTTCGAGCAACACATTAAACATACTGTCAAATCATCTTTCTTTCATCTTCGTAACATTGCAAAACTCAAATCCTCCCTCCCCCCACCTGCAGCTGAAACTCTGATTCATGCATTCATCTCCTCCCGTCTTGACTATTGTAACTCCCTCTTGTTCGGCATCAACTCCTCATACCTCCATAAGCTCCAAATGGTTCAAAACTCTGCTGCGAGGCTTCTTACTCATTCAAAGTCCTGGCAGCACATCACCCCCATCCTCTGTGAGCTTCACTGGCTCCCTGTCAAACAGCGCATTGAATACAAAATACTCCTCCTGACTTACAAAGCCCTCCACAAACTTGCTCCCCCCTACCTCTCGGACCTTCTTCAACACTATCAACCTTCACGCTCACTCCGCTCTTGTACAGCAGGCCACCTCATCATCCCCAGATCCAAGCTACGGAGCTTTGGTGATAGGGCATTTTCCAGGGTTGCTCCCCGGCTCTGGAACTCACTGCCACAATCCATCCTTGACTCTGACTCTCTTAACACCTTCCGACTCCGCCTTAAGCCATTTCTGTTTAAACAAGCCTTCCCATAGCCCCTTTGTTGTTGTATATTTTATTTCTCAGTGTTCTTTGTTTTGCTTGTTTTTGTAAAGCGTCTTTGGGTCATTGAAAAGCGCTATATAAATCCCATGTATTATTATTATTATTATTATTAAATAGCTATATATAGCAAATTATGTTTATCTAGATTTTTTATATTTTAGTGTTGATAGTCAGTGGCATTGCTAGCTACCACAGTACCTTTCTCGGCCGTTTTGCCAAATTCTGGACGTTTTTTCCAGTTTTTACTCCCATTCACAACACGTAAGTATTTTAAGGTACAAATATTTACTGGATTCTTTCAGAAAAATCCAGTGTTAAAAACAAAAAAAATTACGCAGAGTCGAGTCTTGACTTACGCCAACTAGCGTTCTTAAGCGTTTTAAACCGTTGATAACTGGCTAGCTACTCGGTTATAGCACATAGTGCTAACTAACGTCAAAGAGCTAACGTATCAACGTTGCTAACGTCAGCGCTATGACAAAGCTCAGTTTGTGTTAGCCACCAGATAATAATCTAAAATGAATGGCCAAATCATAATCTTGTAAAACTCACCTTTTAGTATCAGGAAACAAGTGGATCCCTTCAGAGCGAGACAAATGAGAAGTACCAGACAAATTTGGCTTCATTGGTGTTTAGCGGCAGTTAGCATCCAACTTTAGTTCAATTGTGCATTAACGCCACCTACTGTACTGGATTGTGGGTCAGAGACACGACAGACCTATATCCAACCAACCAGCCAGCCCCGTAGCCTTCAAGTAAATTAACAATACGCTAAAACTAATATGTTGTTCACACTAATCTTCTGAGTACCATACTCTCTTAAACTGTCCCTCATACTCACCTTCTCTCTCATAATGTGCACACTGCATCAACATGTTATTTTTGACCACTTTTTTTTTATGTATTAAACTTATTCAGACAGAAAACCTTATCTGTGAAATGAAGTAGCTACATGTCCCAATAGGAACAGGATATGAGTCGCCAAGTTCCGGATCTGGATCCCGTGGTCCCGGATCTGGATCCGGCACAAATTAAGCACTGGATGTTTCCCTATCTTTGACTTGGTGCGGTATAATCTGAGTCCGTTTTTGTTTAATACTACAGTTCACCATAAATTAATAAGTTATACATCCTAATGCAATTCGCCAATATGGTGAAGCCTTACATTTTTTTTAAATGTCCCACTTCTGCCTATACTTGGTACTTGTACTAATGGTACTAATGGTACTTCTTCTGTCTTTTCCCATATGGGACATTCCTGTCCGTTGGACTGGTCGATCTTCTCCCATACTGGACCTATCTTGCTGTGGCTGGAATGAAATCACCAGGTAATACCTTGTCTTTCTGTTTTTTATTTTGTAATGAGAAGTCTAGTTACTGGAGTAAACGTCTGAGAATTCAGCAAGGGGTGGATCAGGATTGAAACAAAATAGTGTCAGGACCTGTGGAGAGGGAGGAAGAGAGGGAAGAAGTTTTTCATCCCTTGTTAAATTTTGTTGAACTGGCAGAGACTTCCCCTCAAGATGAATAGTGGCAGATGATACTGAGGTGGAATTAGAAAAAAGCAGTGGGGAAGACCCACGGGACAGCTCAGAGGACAGTGTAGAAAAGTGCTTCTCTCTAACTGGGCAGTTAAAAAACGAGTCCCACACTCAACATTGGCCGAACTCCTAAATATTCTCTCCAGAATACTCCCTTTTTGGCAAGAAAAAAACAGAGAATCTTGATTTTCTCCATGATTTCGTTGAGGAATATCTTCATCTTGTAGCTGAAGGCATTCATTATCAAGACAAACACCTGTCTGTGGCAATTTCTGCGATTTTGTGCGATTCCCCAGCCATTTGTAAGAAATGCAAAAAGACACAGTGGCTTCCACTGTTGCCATAAGTGCCAGGCTAGGGGGGTGCATTATTTGGTGTGGATAACGTTCCCTCAAGGTACAGCAGCTCCAAGATGTGACCAAGATGTGTTTATCGATGGGGAAGAAGACCAACATTACTGTGGGGAAACCCCATTATCCTTGCTTTTGATAGGCCTGGTGACACAGTTTCCCTTAGACTACATGCACCTTGTGTGTTTGGGTGTCACTAAGAAATGAATGTATTTCTGGGTGAAAGGACCTCTGAGAACCAAAATAGGACCAGCAACTGTGAAGGAAATATCTTCAGAGCTAACAAAGTATGCACCTCAAATGCAATCCGAGTTTAACCGGAAACCCAGACCCCTTTCCGAGTATGAAAGGTGGAAGGCAACAGAATTTAGGTCATACTTACTCTACACAGGGCCGGTTTGTTTGAAAGGTCGCATCCCTATGGAAATATATCAAAACTTCATGCTCCTATCTGCTTCTATGACCATCCTCCTGAGTGTATCTCTCTGTAGACACTCATCATATAGACTACGCTCATAGCCTGCTAGTTTTATTTGTGGACCACTTCAGGAAATTGTACAGCAGAGAGTACATTACGTATAACATGCATGGCCTACTCCACATCTGTGATGATGCTCGAACATATGGTGTTCTGGATAACATCTCATGCTTTCCATTTGAGAACTTTCTAGGACAACTGAAGAAGATGGTCCGCAAACCTAACCAGCCTCTAGAGCAGGTGATGTGCCACCTTTCTGAGAATGAATGCAGAGCAATACAGGCCACCCAGGACGAGAAGTTTTCATGAGAAGCACACAGTGATGGCCCTGTTCCAGCAACAGCATCCAGAGTAAAGCAGTACAAGAAAATGAACTTCCGCCATTTCTCAGTGCAACTTTTAAATGGAAATGATAACGTGCAACTGAAGAACATGGAGGTGGTCCGTGTGCTGAACATCCTAATGGATAACCACGGACATGCTTTTATAGCTTACAAAACATTTAGGAACAAGGCAGATATTTACTCTTACCCCTTGTTATCATCAAACATGGACATTTTCCACCTGTCCGGTTTGAGGGATGGTGTACAGTATACCCCAGTCACCAATGTCCAACGGAAATATGGTCACCTTCCATAAAAAGATGGCTATTCTGCCATGCCGCTGCTTCATCTGTAGACTTCTGTATTTCTCGGTGCCGTCCTTTATCCCTGCCTTATTTTTCTGGTTGGCTGGAGAATGATTTAGTATGGTCATCCACACTACACACCAGGGCAGGCAGGCCCCATCTAGCAACCCGAACCATCAAAGCGCCCCTACCCAAGTCCCTCCTGCACTGCCAGCAGCCTACAATCTCCCAAGTTGTCCCCAACAACCTTTTGCATCCTGCCACCAGCCCTACTCAGCAAACCATTTCCATCATTTTCCAGCCCTAAATAAAAGTCAACGGCAACTACACTCTCCCAATTTCTATTGGACACGCCACTGTGACAACAAAAATTTGCTAGCTACTTAATAGTATGTGTTAGTAATAAATATCATGGTAATAAAATATAACCATTTTGAAAAGCTTTACTTAATTCTATAGGGAATACATTGTTAATTTTTTTTGCAGGTCAAATATGTATTTTGTTGTTGAGTTCCCAGAGGAAAACAACTTCACAGCTGTTGTCCCTCAGACCTGATGCACAGGCAAAACCTGCTACTGGCCTCCCTACCCAAACACAGATAAAATTAGAAAGGCATCAATAAATCAGGAGACACCCGACCTGTGTACCTGGACTAACCATCCCATCATCATAAAGAAAAGAAAAGGTGAATACAGCTATTCTTCTTCATACAATCACATTATAAAAACATAATATTCTTACAATGTACATGTTATTTATTGGTTTTAGATAGCTATACAAAAGTCCATGCCTTTTACATTCGGGCTAAAAAAGGTGAAAGCCAGGACACTGAGCCGGAGGATGGGGATAAGAAGCCACAGAGAAAGTAGGCATTCATTGAATACAAATATCTTCCTGATATCTGCTCCTTTTACCCTTTTATCAAAGTACTTTTACTGATTACATATACCCTTCATATTTATTATATTCAAATTAATTATAGATAGAATAGGCAAACACAAACTAGATTATTTTGTTTTTTGTTTGTGTAGAGAGAGAGGGAGAGGGTGGGGTGAGAGAGGGCGAGGGTGGGAGAGAGGGAGAGAGTGGGAGAGAGAGAGGGGTGAGAGGGAGAAATCGGGGGAGGTGGGGAGAGAGTGGGAGAGAGGGGGAGAGAGAGAGAGGGAGAGAGTGTGGGAAGAAGGAGATTCTTTGTTCATGCTTATGGATTTTTCTAATACATATATACAGGTGCTGGTCATAAAATTTGAATATCATCAAAAAGTTGATTTATTTCAGTAATTCCATTCAAAAAGTGAAACTTGTTTATTATATTCATTAATTATACACAGACTGATATATTTCAAATGTATATTTCTTTTAATTGTGATGATTATAACTAATGAAAATCCCAAATTCAGTATCTCTGAAAATTTGAATATTACTTAAGACCAATACAAAAAAAATATTTTTAGAAATGTTGGCCAACTGAAAAGTATGAACATGAAAAGTATGAGCATGTACAGCACTCAATACTTAGTTGGGGCTCCTTTTGCCTGAATTACTGCAGCAATGCGGCGTGGCATGGAGTTGATCAGTCTGTGGCCCTGCTCAGGTGTTATGAGAGCCCAGGTTGCTCTGATAATGTACTTTCATCAGAGAACATAACTCAGCAGCAGTCCAGTCATTTTTGTCTTTAGCCCAGGCGAGACGCTTCTGACTGTGTCTTGTTCTAGAGTGGCTTGACACAAGGAATGCGACAGCTGAAACCCATGTCTTGCATACGTCTGTGCATGGTGGTTCTTGAAGCACTGACTCCAGCTGCAATCCACTCTTTGTAAATCTCCCCCACATTTTTGAATGGGTTTTGTTTCACAATCCTCTCCAGGGTGCGGTTATCCCTATTGCTTGTGGACTTTTTTCTACCACATCTTTTCCTTCCCTTCGCCTCTCTACTATTGTGCTTGGACACAGAGCTCTGTGAACAGCCAGCCTCTTTAGCTATGACCTTTTATGTCTTGCCCTCCTTGTGCAAGGTGTCAATGGTCGTCTTGTGGACATGTCAAGTCAGCTGTCTTCCCCATGATTGTGTTGCCTACAAAACTGGACTGAGAGACCATTTAAAGGCCTTTGCAGGTGTTTTGGGTTAATTAGCTGATTAGAGTGTGGCACCAGGTGTCTTCAATATTGAACCTATTCACAATATTCAAATTTTCTGAGATTCTTAATTTGGGTTTTTTATTAGTTGTCAGTTATAATCATCACAATTAAAAGAAAAAAACACTTGAAATATATCAGTCTGTGTGGAATGAATGTATACATTATACAAGTTTCACCTTTTGAATGGAATTACTGAAATAAATCAACTTTTTGATGATATTCTAATTTTATGACCAGCAACTGTATATGTAGGACAGTGGGGATTTCTTTAAGACTGCCAGGGAAGCTCGGCTTCCCCTGTAATGTCAAAATAAATTATGGTCAAATATGTACTATTGTGTAAACAAAAAATGCGTTAAAACACGTTCATCTCTAAAACTAGTTAGTTCAGAATCAGCTACAGGTCGGCTGACTCGATTTCCTTCTCATACAATCCTGCAGCGTCACAGTGCATTTCCCTGTTGAAGCCGAGCGTCCATTGACTTCAATGGGGCTGCATAGAACAGTTTTTTTCAGTGCTCCGAAAGTAGACTGTGATTGGATAAATGCTGCGATTATGTCCCGCCCACGGACGCTCAGCGTCTGTGGGGGTGAATGAGGAGTGGGCTGGCCCGGATTCCGGGCTTCCGCATGATCATTGGAGGATCTGACGATCTGTCAAACTGCATCTCCTTTTGATTGACAGCGGTTTGTACTATAAGAAGTCACTGAAGATATTTCGCGCTCAGTCCCATCGCGGATTTCTCAAGTGTATTCGAAAGACCGACAGCAGCAATATTTCTTGATATTTGTCTGGCGAAATTGCTAGCCGATTTGCATCATACATTTCACACAATTATAGGCTACACCACAATCCTTGTTTCAGTTTTACAAAGTTGAATATATTTTTTTTAGATAGTTCATTCATTCATTCATATACAGTAGTAGGCTAGGCTAGCGTCGTACGCGGGTGAAACTGCGCACGATGGCAGACAGTGCTAATATTGTCGACCTGTTTTTAGCGAAGCCATTAATAAACAGAGTAAAATGATATTTGTAAAAAAAAATAAAAAATACAAATAAATCAATATTGTTCTGTTACAAAATTAAATGTTATTGTCTGGGGTCCAAAAGACCCCAAAGACCCCGAGTGCCACTATAAATGAAGACCATCAGAGGGTTATAATGTAGGCCGAAAATGAGCTTCCCGTCTTTGAAAGACCAGCAGCCCCCAGTGATGTAGGATAAAATCATTAAAAATGCTGAAGCATGTACAATATCTTTTTTCTCTTCTATGAGAAAACAAATATTGAAGAATGATACCCTGTCTCTTTCTGGTGATCAATTGTTTGTCCTAAATAATTTAATTCCAATATTATTCATAGGAAGAATTTGAAATATCACTTGGATAATAACAATGATGAGGAAGAAGAGGTTGCGTGGTTTCCCAGTGCACTGAAAGCACCAAGATTTGATGGCCCCACAAAAAAGAGCAAGTCTAAAAAAAAAATGTTTATGACTGTTCTACTATTCCTATATGTAACAAGGTGCATTTTCCAGCAAATAATCAGCCATTTACTGTAATGATTTAACAGAATCAAAACTACTTCCTTCTGCCCAAAAAAAAAGCCACTGACCAATCTTAAGGTAACTGCCAAATATCAACTGCCAGATATCAACTAAAAATTACCCTGTTTAAAAATCAAATCAGAACTCACACCCACAAGAATGCCTGGTCATCTGTCACTACAAATGGAAAGAAAATCTAAACCCTTTTCTTTCATTAAAACAGATTCAGTCCAGTTCCAAGCCCCTCCAAGCCCATGACCACTTCAGGTCACCAATCTGGAGGTAATTGTGTTGTGTTGTGTATGCAGCATTCAGCATCAAATATATATAAATATGAAATCTAATGCATGTCTCTCTATAATATTATAAAAGGACAAGGAGGATATAGGTTCCCCACAGACAGTGCTAAATACTAGTCAATGTTGCTCTCTTCAATATAAACATAATTTTTATAAAGGACCAAATAAGCCAAATGGTACAAATTCAGTCTTACTGCCAGACTATTAATGCACTAAAATGCCTAGATCAAGACTGTAACCTAATTCTTGCAATCATCTTTACTTGTCCTCGCACCAAAAATCACTGTATTCTAATGGAAATGTGATGTTTGTTATGATTTTAAGCAGGCTATGAATGCTCATCATTGGGGCCTGCTTTTCAGCATCCTGAAAGTAAATACAGATTCCTCATTACATCATTAACAGAATCATTGGTGTCCAAAGTTGATATGAATTGTTTTCATATCAAATTCCTCTGGAGGGTAGAAGCATGCTGGAAGACATTGAGAGAGAGCTTGGACAAAATCTGGAATTAACAGAGTAATTGGTAATTTAAAAAAATCAGTTTTATTTTAGATACCCTTATAACTAATGCAGTGTGTGAAACCTGCACATCCCTCACTTTGAAGACGCCCTTTGAAGAGCTTGAAGACAAGATGGGGAGACAGGCAATAGCTTTGTCATTAATCATAAAAGCATGGAGATTGCAATTGGTTAAGTGTGATTTAGTTTCAGCAAACTAATCAGCAGACTACTTTCAATTGTAACAAAGACATCAGATTCTTAGTTTTACATACTTTATTTAATCTGGCATGCTACCAACAAAAAGTTGCACTTTCCTGTGCAAATTACAGAACTGACAGTTGTTTTTTTATTCTACAGGTTGTTTACTTAGCCCCAAGAGGAGGCAAGAACCTAAAGGACTCAGTAAAAATAATATTTCAGAGCCATTTCACTAACAACCTCGCAATGGGGATGAACTGGACAGGGTCGGGACAGAAGGTGTCCTTCAACAGCCTCCACCTGAAGAGAGTCATCCACAGTAAGTTAAAGTTCAAACTGATCTCTCTCTGTGAAATCAATCATATGAATTGGCCACAGCAGCCCCCTGCTACTTGCAACCCCAGACTAGATAGCTCGAGAGGACGCATTTATCTGGAAATGTAGGTGTGATAAATTTGATAAACAAATTTAAAAGTAGGACTTAACTTTAAAGTAGGACTAAATTGAACAAATTCTCAGCATTAAATTGAATTCTAAGCCGCTTGACACTACAGTCCAAGGGCTAACTTCTATAATTTTCTCACTTAGGAGCGGTAAGGAAGAACCCTGCAACAAGGGAGACAACCGAAGAGGCTGTCCAGAAAGAAGTGAGACGATTCCTAAAGGGGGCATCAGACTGAGGGGGGAAGAAGAAATGTGCAGTGTGCTTGTGCAACTGAAACGCAAGGTTAGCAGCACTGAGGTTTCCAAGGTAGACACGTACCTGTAACAACCGAAACTTCCATTATCAGATTTTGCAAGGCAGTGTCAGAGTAGTACAAAGGGATTAGTGCTACAAGGTCCCTGAGAGGCAGTACTAAGCGGTGGGCATGTGGGTATGGTAAGTGATGGGTCACTGAGTCCAGCAGGGTTACAGTAGATGGAAATAAACTTTTCCAGAGCCTGCTGGTGCAGGTATGAAGAGACATGTAGAGCTTGCCTGATGGTAGGAGAGCAAACAGTTTGTGGCATGAATATGAAAGGTTGTTGTCAGCGCACCATGCCGCCAGGCGCTTGACCTCCCTGTAGGCCGTCTCGTCGTTGTCACGGATCAGGCCTAACACCATGGTGTTGTTTGCGAACTTGATGTGTTGGAACCATGTGCCTAGTGATGTTAGTTAACTCAAATGTGGTTAATATCCTGCTGCTAGAAGAACGGTGAAGAACGCTTGAATGGCCATCACCAGTCCTACCTCAAGAACTCTACTAGACTCACTGCAGTTAGCCAAATGGTCTGTGGACGACACGGTCAACGTGGCTCTTCACTTCATCCTCCAGCATCTGCACTCCCCTGGAATCTACACCAGAATCCTGTTTGTGGACTTTTCTGCATCCAACACCATAATTCCCACTTTGCTCCAAGACAAGCTATTCCAACTGGGAGTTCCCAAGTCCACATGCACGTGGATCACAGCCTTCCTGTCCAACAGGAGGCAGCATGTGAGGCTGGGGAAGCACTTGACCCCCTGACCATAAGCACCGGCTCACCTCAAGGCTGTGCCCAGAGTCCCCCCTACTCTTTTCCCTGTACACCAACAGCGTCGTCTCTACAAAACCTACAGACCTCCAGGACACGGAGGCGAGCGGAAATGATTGGGGCTGATCCCTCTCACCCTGGAAATGGACTATTCAGTGCTCTCCCCTCTGGCAGAAGGCGGAGGTCTATCAGGACCAAAACCTCTTGCCACAAGAACAGTTTCCTTCCTATAGCAGTAGGCCTCCTGAACATGCTCCCGGAGCCAAACTGACTATAGCCGCTCCCCACATAGCACAACCATCAACTAGACAAATCTATGACAACATCCCACATATACACACAACCTTCAACTGGACAAATCTTGCACCTTACATATTTTTGTATATTTCTAGTAATGTATTAAAGGTCAGTCTGCTTTTATGCTCAGTCGACTATTGTTTTTATTTATTTTGTACAAAATTGCTGCATTTATGGGCCAGAAAAAAAATGGCTAGATGGTTGTGAAACTTATTTGGCAATAAAAACTCTGATTCTGACTACTGGGTAGAACATTTGTACATTATCATTAAAATCTACAGCTCTGGAAAAAATAAGGGACCACTGCACCTTTTTCTTTCTTTTCCAGAAAGTCTAAAATGAAGGTTTTGAGTGAGGAACAGAAGGGTTAAAATTAAGAGACCACTGCAAATTGAACACTCATGTTCCTCACTCAAAACTTTCCTTTTCAACTTTTTTGGAAAGGAAAGAAAAAGGTGCATTGGTAAAAAAAAAAATCCAGAGCTGTATATCCATCTATACAAAAACTTGACAAAAGAAAAACATAGATGTAATTTCAATCTATTACAAATTTATTATCAAATACAGAAACTAAAGTGACAATGAAATTAAACAAAGACACCCAAGATGATTCTGCTACTTTGAAACAATTTACTTTCTTCATTTAGCACCTGTATGGTTTGATTATACATCATCATCATCATCTTCATTATATTCACTTGTACAAAATGGATGCTTATGCGGGTCAGTAACATACAAAATATGAAACAAAAGAGAGGATCACAGTCATTTTCAGGAACAATCTAATGATTCAATCCCAACAGTACCATTTTTGGTTTATGCTCTTCAAGTACCAATTCCTCTACTAGAGAGCCTTGGACAATGTTGCAAGGTACCTTGTCATCAGAGGGCGATATCCTTGGGCTGCTTGAGAGAAATGTGCCTGTCACCCTCTGAGCTTAGGGTACACATTAGAAATCACTATGGCGTAGTACTGCATTTACATGACATATTGTAGATATACAATGGCAAGTCCATGACAAAAAAAATAAAAAAAAATGGTTTGCACACAGATTCATAAAAAAATTTCATTTTTACTTCATCCCACCAAGGCAGAATGATAGTTATTGAATAGTGACAATTTATAGTCCATTTATTGTACGGGGCTCCTGGATGAAAATAAGGCACTCATGAATTATGTGATACAGCCCCAAATGCCATCATTACTACACAGGTAAATCAATGATCAATTTCACCTTTAAAAACTTCTCCCTTCCATGTAAAACAAAACAAGGGTAAATGGTGCCCTCTACCTGTCAAGTCCTCTCAGTACAACTGACGGCAGCTCCTTTTCAATGAAAGACAACTACTGTTACTCTCAGCCACTTGGTCAGAAAGGCATGCAGTACCAGTGAGAAAAACAAACATAATGCTAATAACTAAATCAGTTGAAAAACACAGAACAGCTTCCCAGACGGAGTGTGTGAGAGGGAAACCAGTAGTATTAAACCAAAGAAGAGGAGCTTTCCGATGGGTCCAGCAGCATGTTTGGTTTTTAGTTAGGTGGAAAGATGTGGGGGGAGTTGGGGCAACTTCAAAATATGCCAGTACCTTAAGCATGTCATGTCTTCAACGACACAGCGCCAGAATCCTTCTGAACCCTGTTCTTCCCAGACTAGAACCGAGTGCCTCATCACACCGTGAGTTAGTTACCTCCAAACCATAGACTACAGCGGTCAGTCTTCCAAAGACTGAAACACTCCTAAACTTCACACCAAATGGTCACTTACCTCACACACACACAAACACACACAGACGTCATCAGATTACATGACATCCACAAAGAACTCGCTGGGGTTGCCCATGGCAAGGTGGAAGGACTGGCGTGAGGCCGTCAGTTCGGGGGGCACAGAGCCCAGGTCACGGGTTGGGGGGGCCCCAGGTGGTCCCCCAGGGACAGGGGAGGGGCCTATGCCCGGGTGCATGGGGACCGAGGGGTGCGGGTGGGGGTGTCCCATGTTCAGCGGTCCCATGTGGGGGTGTTGTGGAACCATCATGAGCATCATGGGGTTGTAGGGGAGGGGCATTCCGGGGGGGTAGGGGGACATGTGTTGGGGCGGTGCCATGCGGTGGTGATGCGAGCGCTGGGAGGAGTGGCTATGCTCGCTGGGCGTGGCCGAGCCATGGCCCCGCCTCAGGCTGCTGCGGACGGAGTACTCTGATTCACTGCCGCTTCCCGAGCGAGAGTCTGCCCCATCCCCCCCTCCTCCTCCTCCTCCACCCCCCCCAGAAGGGGACTTCTCTCCCCCCGCGGTGCTACCCGGACCTCCCTTACTGCCTCGCCGCCTCTCGCCGCCCTCACTCCTCGTTGACCCACTGCTCCGACTCCCTAGTGAGAAAGGTCAGAGTTCAAAACAGGGATAAACAGGTCATAATCCACCAGCTCTGGCGCCAGTCCGGATATGTCTTCAGTTTGTTTCGGTAATAAAGTTACAATGTGTCGTCTGCACGTCGTCTCACGGTCTTACCTTCGCTGTGCTGGCTGCCGGTGCCGGTGCTGCCCGGGGCAAAGCTGTAGCTGGACAGCTCGTGGTAGGGCGGGGGCTGGCTGGAGTAGGGGTGCGGGTACTGGAAGGAGGGGAAGGAGTGCAGCAGGGGCCAGGGCGTGGCTCCAGAAAGGGGCAGCGGGGCCAGGGTGTCCTGGTCGGAGGCCCCGCTGGAGCCGTCATTGTCGTTCAGGGAGAGGTTGGCCATGTCTGAGGAGGTGGGGGGGAGGCGCTGCTGTTTAACTGGTTTAAGAACTGGTCTGGCTGAAGCCATTTTTGTATCATATCTTAGGAATAAACATTTTTGAGGAAGATGCACTTTGAAATTGTCATTGACAATAAAAGCAATTCTGGTTTTACTACTAACTCAAACATTACATTCACAATGACAGGTGATTATATTTTTCTTCCTTGTCTTTGGAAGGACATCACCTCAAACAAACTTCAGTTATGTGCGAAATGTTTCCATGATTTATGTCCTGTAGTGGTTGACACCAAGGTGTCAGGCCCAGGGCCCGTCGGGACTCACAGTTCTCACAGTCGCTGAAGTCTCCGAAGATGTAGTAACACTGTTCTGAGAAGGTGATCTTGTTGACGGTGTGGCGGATGAACCCGGCCTTCAGCAGGTTGCTGGCGTACTTCCTGGCCTCGCGGCGGTCCTGGAAGCCCTCGATGTGGTGATACAGCCACTCGACCACATCTGAGCCTGGGTACAGAGGACAAACACGTTACCATCCTGTACACGGAGGCTTTCAGGTGAAAACTATGTTATGGTCCTTTCTCATTCTAGAAACAGATAACAGATGAGTCGTCGATCATGTTGAAACATTACTTCCACTAGTAATAAAATGTACTTCTGTAGGCAAATATCTTATTCAACCAATAAAAAATAACCATTAAATGGTGGATTGACAGTGTATGTAACAGTTACTGAACAGTGTAGAGCAGTATTTTCTTTTCTTGATTGAGTACATGTCCTTTTAAAGACCAAGTCACCATTAAGACATTCGCTTTACTGTGCTCGACCTTTAACCTGGACCTATAACTCACCCAGAAAGGCGTTAGGGATAGTGATCTTCAGCCACATCCTGTCCCGGACCTCAAGCCCCGACTCAGGGGACGCCATGGCCTTAGCAACCGACGCCATGTCAGAGTGGAGGGACAGGTTGAAGTCATCAAAACCTTGAGAGACAGAAAATGAAGGATGGAGAGGGTAATGAGATAATGAGATCTAAGGGGAGAGAAATAAAGGACAACTGCAAGAAAGAAAAGGAGAAGCGGGAAGAAGGTGGATTGTTGGAGAAGGGACCCAAACAAGGGCAGGGAAAGACATCATTAAACACACAACACACTGCAGTCTAGAGGAGAAAGACATATGGCCAGGGCTTCCTGTTTCAGGTTCAAAAGATCTGGCACAGGACAAAAGGATGGATAGACACGGGTCAAATGAAAGATGGTAGAGAGGAAGGACGGCAGAGCCAAAGATAAGCGACAGGAAGGCTGAGAGAAAGAAGACCGTTAAGTAGACATGGACCGAGGAGAGCTGATACAAGAGGGAGTTGAAGAGACCTAAAAAGAGAGGAAGAAAAACCGACGCATTGGAGTACTGACGTTCTGTCTCGGTGACCGAGGACGACGAGGTGATGGTGCTGAGAGCGGAGCTGCCGGTGTAGGGAGGGTAGACCCCCGTCAGGGCCACCGAGTGGCTCACCCACGCCGCCGGGTCGATGGGCCGGATCGGCTCGTCTACAGAACGAGGCAGGGAGGCAACAGATCTCATTTATTCGTCTGAATCATGATTCCGTTGGCAGATCGTAGGACAAAGCATTGTGGGCCTGGTTCTAAAAAGACCATAGAGATGGATAGATGCCCTATGTTAGAGATGAAGCCCACAACTCACTGCGCGGGAGGGTGAAGTAGCCCTGAGGTGAGGGGTCCCAGCACTTAGCCACTGTCAGGATGATAGGCCTGAGAGAGAAGGGGGGGCAGTTAATGTTACCATGTCAACCGAACCAGACGCCTCACGCCAAAACATGACTGGCTTGGCGAAGCGGTGCTCCAATGTGCCACTGACCCTGGTTTGTGCACGATCTCCCTCAGCACGCGGACCGCGTCATCGTTACTCATGTTCTCAAAGTTGATGTCGTTCACCTAAAGCCCAAGGACACGCAGTGAACAGGGGTCCCATCCTAAATCAATAAAAGCTCAGGTATACCGGTTATAAAAGGCGATCTAGAGACATCCTGATGGGACCCGAATCTCCCCCCGATGGCAAACAAATACAGGTGCTGGTCATAAAATTAGAATATCAGCAGAAAGTTCATCTATTTCAGTAATTCCATTCAAAAAGTGAAACTTGTTCATTGTATTCATTCATTACACACAGACTGATATATTTCCAATGTATATTTCTTTTAATTGTGATGATTATAACGGACAACTAATGAAAATCCCAAATTCAGTATCTCTGAAAATTGGAATATTACTTAAGACAAATACAAAAAAATTATTTGCACACAGATTGAACATGAAAAGTATGAGCATGTACAGCACTCAATACTTAGTTGGGGCTCCTTTTGCCTGAATTACTGCAGCAACGCAGCGTGGCATGGAGTCGATCAGTCTGTGGCACTGCTCAGGTGTTATGAGAGCCCAGGTTGCTCTGATAGTGGCCTTCAGCTCTTCTGCATTGTTGGGTCTGGCGTATTGCATCTTCCTCTTCACAATACCCCATAGACTTTCTATAGAGTTAAGGTCAGGCGAGTTTGCTGGCCAATTAAGAACAGGGATACCATGGTCCTTAAACCAGGTACTGGTAGTTTTGCCACTGTGTGCAGGTGCCAAGTCCTGTTGGAAAATGAAATCTGCATCTCCATAAAGTTGGTCAGCAGCAGGAAGCATGAAGTGCTCTAAAACTTCCTGGTAGACGGCGGTGTTGACCTTGGACCTCAGAAAACACAGTGGACCAACACCAGCAGATGACATGGTACCCCAAACCATCACTGACTGTGGAAACTTTACACTGGACTTCAAGCAACGTGGATTATGTGCCTCTCTTCCTCCAGACTCTGGGACCTTGATTTCCAAAGGAAATGCAAAATGTACTGTGTGTGATGGTTTTTGAAGCACTGACTCCAGCTGCAGTCCACTCTTTGTGAATCTCCCCCACATTTTTGAATGGGTTTTGTTTCACAATCCTCTGCAGGGTGCAGTTATCCCTATTGCTTGAACACTTATCTACCACATTTTTCCTTCCCTTCGCCCCTCTATTATTGTGCTTGGACACAGAGCTCTGTGAACAGCCAGCCTCTTTAGCTATGACCTTTTATGTCTTGCCCCCCTTGTGTAATTAGCAGATTAGTGTGGCACCATTTTCACAATATTCAAATTTTCTGAGATACTGAATTTGGGGTTTTCATTAGTTGTCAGTTATAATCATCAACATTAAAATAAATAAACACTTGAAATATATCAGTCTGTGTGGAATTAATGTATACAGTATACAAGTTTCACTTTTTGAATGGAATTACTGAAATAAATCAACTTTTTGATGATATTCTAATTTTATGACCAGCACCTGTATGTATACATCCAAAACACAGACAAACACCCACATCCACACACCCCCACACACCTGCAGCAGCATGTCCCCTGGTTCGATACGTCCGTCCGCGGCCACTGCCCCTCCCTTCATGATGGAGCCAATGTAGATGCCCCCGTCCCCCCTCTCGTTGCTCTGGCCCACGATACTGATGCCCAGGAAGTTATACTTCTCTGTGTGGAGAGGAAGAGGTGGTGAGACATGGGCACCATGCGGCCTTTTGACCTGAGCCCACAAAGGTCACAGGACACATATGTACAGGAGGAGTGACTCCTGTGCACTCGCCTTTCATTTCACTTCACAGAACGAGGTGTTAATAGATCAGACTGGTTTCAAGGTCACAAGGACAGGACTTCTAAGACGTTTTGTTATTTTTCAAAGACCGGCAGAGTACAGGTTAGAAAGAGAAAACATAAAAGGTCACAGAACTAGGGGAGTGATTGCCAGGGGAGTGATGTTGAGGAACAGCAATGTTACAGACCCATGTTGAGCGTCACCGTGATGATGTTCAGAGACATGGTGGAATCCGTCACGCTACTGAAAGACGACGCCTGTGACAAGACATGTGGAAACCGGTCAAAATGCAACACATTCCCACGACATATGTTTAAAAAGCTGAATTCCAAACATTTCACTCAAAAGATGTGAGAAAGATTGTTTTATAACAAAAATCCACATTTACCCTCTCCAGCCTGGGGGGGCGCTGTTTCCTGCGCCTGCGGTGGCGTTTGAGCAGCCTGGACGCCGTGCTCTGCTCCGTGGAACTGCTGAACCGGCTCATGGTGTCGTCGTCCTCCGAGTCACAGAAGCTGGTGGTGTCCAGCTCACTGCTCATCACAGTGGTAGCGCTCTCGTATCCCGCTAGGTGGCGCTCCATACGGGTCTGACCGTTCATCCGCGGCCCTGAGGCACCAGAGAGAGAAACTAAGAATTTGTGTCATTGAACACTGGCCGGTAAAAACCTTGTAGTTGCAATGCATGGCAAAGCATATTGGGTAGTGTGCTCTTCCACACCCAACACAAGCTCTACCCAGCGCTGCTCCATCATGCCAGGGGGCTCACCGTGTTGCTCCACGGCCTCCCTGAGCCGGGGCCGCTCTCTCCTGAAGGACACCACTGACTCGGTCTCCGTCTGGTCGTCCAGGTTCTCCACACTGCCTGCCGCATTCGGACTGCATATGGAGGAGGAAAGAACATCGGTTGGGATACTGTTGGAATTCCACCCCCTACAGAGGTCTATTCGGTCATCCGCTACAGGCGTGTTCTTGGTCTACCAGGTCATTTGCCAGTTGAGATCACCAGAGCTTGCTTTCTTTGTGGTGTGTGAAATAGTGGATTTCGGCACCCCTAATGTTTTGACTGTGTCTATAATTCATCTGCATCAAGATTGTCAGACATCCGCAACCAATTCCAAGTGGAAAGGCTAGAATCAAGAAAAGACATTGGCAGTTCTCTAAAGAAACTGACAAACACATATTCCCAATAAGAGATAAGCCAACTGCGCAAATAGTACCCTTAAATCTAGAGACTATGTACAACATGTTGCTGTTATTTCTAAATGGTTCAGCTGATATGGATGAAAATATCCTAAAATAAAAAAAAGTCTTTAACACTGTTGTCACTGTACTGTTTCAAACCCATGGTGCTGGAAGCACAGAGCCAAAAGAACAAATCTTGTGTCCCTGTCCAAATACTTGCTCTATACATTTTATTTCCTCAAAGTTTAGTGATATCTACCATGGTCAGTTTTGCAATAAGGCGCTGTATTATTCTGGGGAGACTACTCTATTCTGAAACAAGCATATTTTTCACTGAAACCACACGATCAGTGAACCTTTTCCTGGGAGAGACGTGGCTACTTGACAAACCAAAATTACAAAAGTCAGTAAACTGAGTAAATATACAAAACATGGCCCTAGTAAGTGACAGCCCAGCAGTTTCCATCAATTGGCAAAAAAATCACCCAAAAAGCTTTGTTTTATTGCAGGTTTTTGTGCATTTCAGTGTGACCTGAGTTGAATGGATTTTAGTGCAACCTGAGTTGTCCATAATCAAAAAGTTGATTTATTTCAGTAATTCCATTCAAAAAGTAAAACTTGTATAATGTATACATTCATTCCACACAGACTGATATATTTCAAGTGTTTATTTATTTTAATGTTGATGATTATAACTGACAACTAATGAAAACCCCAAATTCAGTATCTCAGAAAATTTGAATATTGTGAATAGGTTCAATATTGAAGACACCTGGTGCCACACTCTAATCAGCTAATTAACCCAAAACACCTGCAAAGACCTTAAATGGTCTCTCAGTCTAGTTCTGTAGGCAACACAATCATGGGGAAGACTGCTGACTTGACAGCTGTCCACAAGACGACCATTGACACCTTGCACAAGGAGGGCAAGACATGAAAGGTCATAGCTAAAGAGGCTGGCTGTTCACAGAGCTCTGTGTCCAAGCACATTAATAGAGAGGCGAAGGGAAGGAAAAGATGTGGTAGAAAAAAAGTGTACAAGAAATAGGGATAACCGCACCCTGGAGAGGATTGTGAAACAATTTTAGAACACTTCATGCTTCCTGCTGCTGACCAACTTTATGGAGATGCAGATTTCATTTTCCAACAGGACTTGGCACCTGCACACAGTGCCAAAGCTACCAGTACCTGGTTTAAGGACCATGGCATCCCTGTTCTTAATTGGTCAGCAAACACACCTGACCTTAACGCCTGACCTCATAACACCTGAGCAGTGCCACAGACTGATCAACTCCATGCCACGTTGCATTGCTGCAGTAATTCAGGCAGAAGGAGCCCCAACTAAGTATTGAGTGCTGTACATGCTCATACTTTTCATGTTCATACTTTTCAGTTGGCCAACATTTCTAAAAATACTTTTTCTGTATTGGTCTTAAGTAATATTCAAATTTTCTGAGATACTGAATTTGGGATTTATTAGTTGTTAGTTAAAAACATCACAATTAAAAGAAATAAACATTTGAAATATATCAGTCTGTGTGTAATGAATGAATATAATATACAAGTTTCCCTTTTTGAATGGAATTACTGAAATAAATCAACTTTTTGATGATATTCAAATTTTATGACCAGCACCTGTAGTTGCTGTGTTTTGTTAGGGTTACCCAGGAGGTTTATTAACAGAATACCAAGATCTAGGTTACAATGCCCCTGATCTGAGCCTCATCAAGAGAGTAGCAACACTGTTGCATGGTGTATGGTAACGCTACATTGTTAGGAAACAATCAATACAATTGAGTTTTTAAAGATACATGGTTTCTAGTCATTGCGATTTAGTAAGGTAAACATATATCAGACTACAATATATATTCTTTTCAAAAGGAAAACTAGCATTATATCTGACTGATATACCGTAATTTACTCAGATTTATTGGGTATTGGATACACAGTTAACTATTATTATTATTTTAAACACGGTGTTCATTGCTGCAAGTGGTTGACATGCAGGCTCTGCTTGCGCATGACGAAATGATGAGCGAGGAACAGGCAAAAAAAGGCAGAAATTGAGAATTTGGTTGCAAAAAGAAATTATATGGAAATTGGCCCTCCTAAGCAAAATTCTATTTCGGATGCCTTTGCCAGTATTACACCATACGAGAAAGGTTCCAAATGGCAGAGAGAAATCACAGATTCAATAACATTTCAAGTCGCCAAAGACATGGTACCAATTAACACAATTACCAAAAAGGGTTTTAAAAACATGATTTTTTATTAATGTACATTTTATTAATGAGGACTTCCATCTGAAAAGTCGCTATCTGCTAACTGCATTTTCCCAGAGGATCATACAAGTGAGAACATCGCAACAGGGATGAGAGGAGCTTTAGCTGATTGGGGACTAGATGAGAGTCGTCTAGTCTGCATTACAACAGACAATGCCGGGAACATGGTGAAGGCTGCACCTGAACAAGTGGACCAGATTGCAGTGCTTTGGCCACAGACTGCATCTTGCAATTGGTAAGTTATGCTCAATTGCGCATTCTATTTTACTACTGTTGCTTTTTCTATACTATTACTGTTACATATTATTACCTAGCAACCTGTTCTGAATTGGGGCTGGGGAAGAATGAAGGATACAGACTAGAGCAGCAGAAGTCTTTAACTCAGGTCCTGTCAGGAAGACACGGTATCTAATTCCAACCTGGCAAGATGTAGATGTCCTGGAATCAGACAGTAAGTCATGGGGCCCACTACTGGACTTCACAGATGGACTCTCAAGAGAAGACTATAGGGTCTCATACAGTGGGGAGAACAAGTATTTGATACACTGACGATTTTGCAGGTTTTCCTACATACAAAGCAAGTAGATCCAGAAGAAATTCAACAAAATCACATGGTAGGATTTTTAAATAATTAATTTGCATTTTATTGCATGGCATAAGTATTTAATCACCTACCAACCAGTAAGAATTCCAGGCTCTCACAGACCTGTTAGTTTTTCTTTAAGAAGCCCTCCTGTTCTCCACTCATTACCTGTATTAACTGCACATGTTTGAACTCATTACCTGTATAAAAGACACCTGTCCACACACTCAATCAAACAGATGGCAACCTCTCCACAATGGCCAAGACCAGAGAGCTGTGTAAGGACATCATGGATAAAATTGTAGACCTGCACAAGGCTGGCATGGGCTACAGGACAATAGGCAAGCAGCTTGGTGAGAAGGCAACTGTTGGCGCAATTATTAGAAAATGGAAGAAGTTCAAGATGACGGTCATTCTCCCTCGGTCTGGGGCTCCATGCAAGATCTCACCTTGTGGGGCATCAATGATCATGAGGAAGGTGAGGGATCAGCCCAAAACTACATGGCAGGACCTGGTCAATGACCTGAAGAGAGCTGGGACTACAGTCTCAAAGAAAACCATTAGGAACACAATATGCCGTCATGGATTAAAATCCTGCAGCGCATGCAAGGTCCCCCTGCTCAAGCCAGCGCATGTCCAGGCCCGTCTTAAGTTTGCCAATGACCATCTGGATGATCCAGAGGAGGAATGGGAGAAGGTCATGAGGTCTGATGAGACAAAAATATAACTTTTTGGTCTAAACTCCACTCGCGATGTTTGGAGGAAGAAGGAGGATGAGTACAACCCCAAGAACACCATCCCAACCGTGAAGCATGGAGGTGGAAACATCATTCGTTGGGGATGCTTTTCTGCAAAAGGGACAGGACGACTGGACCGTATTGAGGGGAGGATGGATGGGGCCCCTGTTTGGTTTCCCCATATATACAGCCAAGCGTAGATGAATTCAACCCAGTCTCATCGTCATAGTCAACACGTTACGATCAACTCAAATCAACGCTTTTCCATCGGCTTTACGTGAACATATACGTTTCTAAATTGATTCTTCTCTAGTTTTTTTTGCTCTTGACCTTGTCACTACTGGTAGCATGAAGCGGTACCTACAGCCCATTCAGGTTGCACAGGTAGTCCAGCTCCTCCAGGATGGCACATCCATACCTGCAGTCGCACAAAGGTTTGCTGTCTCCCAGTACAGTGTACAAATCATATCGAAGATACCAGGAGACGGGCCGTCACACAAGGGGAGCTGGACAGGGCCATAGAAGGGCAGCAACCCAGCAGCAGGACCAACATGTGCTCCTTTGTGTGAGAAGGAACGGGAGGAGCACTGCCAGAGCTCTACCAAATGACCTCCAGCAAGCTACTGGTGCGCATGTTTCTGACCAAACTGTGACAGACCTCATCGTGTTTTTAGAGACCAGCGGCAGATGCCAAATGCAAAGCCTAGAATCAAGACTGAGAGAAATACAAATTTCATGTGTGAACTAATGATGCAAACAAATACACCAGCCAAATAAAAAGCTATGAAGCCAACTTTACAATCATTGTGTTAAAAGTATAATTTGGTTAATCTGATAAAAATGAACATACTCAAATTAAATCTGAATCTGTACTCCAGTCATTGAATCATTTCCACAGTCACTGTCCCAAAACGTGCTGTGTGTTTGTCTTTCAGCCAACCAAGAGACTAGGCGTGTACAGCAGTGTAGTTAGAGAGGTCAGTAAGAGGCATGTAAATTACCTAATAAACCACAAATAGAGCCTAACACATTAGCCCCTAAGAATACACAGATCACATTACAACCTAAAGGGACAAATAACACCATACCAAATAATCTCTATGAAATGGGAGTAATGAAACAGGCCAAGTAGAGCTGGGTTTAAAATGTTTTTCATAACTTTAAGCAATTACTTTAGTCTGTATTGAATTGTTGGAGGATCTGATTTCATTAAACACCATTTAAACCCGTGTTTTCTCTGTATTCTGATCTAAACAGACAATCCACTGAAACCTGTTCCCAGAACAGGTGCTGACTGTCAATGGGAGGCACAGGCTAAGATCATGTTGAAATGAGCCACTGTATTTAACAGCAGGTAACACGATGATTGAGTGAGGTATCCTGTCCGAACACACTAAATACACTGAAAAATACAGGTATGGACGCTGGTATTATTCTGACTGTGTGCGTGTGTGTGCATGTGTTGTACATACTGGAATGATGGGGGCCTGGAGTCTCCGATGCCCCCGGTCCTCTCCACGGGTGGAGGTGGGAGAGGAGGAGGAGGGGGTGAGGGGGGGGCCCGGACTTCTGCTGGGGGAGGAGGGAGCACTGGTGACACAGGTCCTGCTCCTCCTGGAGCGTCTGATGATACTAGCTAGGGAGGAGAGAAAGTACATTGATTTGTTTGGGGAGTTCGGTGGGTACACCCCCAAAATTAATATTAGAGTGACATAATTTAAACTCCTACTTGTGTCTCTTAAAGGAAATCTTACTAAAAAGTAACTGATGCCATTTTAAATGTCCTATGGTCAAATTCATACAGTATCAGCACTGTAAAACCTAGTTAACCTTTCACAATAGAAAAAGGCAATAGGAAAATCCAACCATTAGCCAGTATATTGGCATATGCAGCATGGGTCCACGGACCAACCCTGCCTAGCGGGTGGCGGGGGTGTAATGTTGGGAATGTGTTCCTGGCCCACTTATGGTCCCTTGATACCAGTGGAGCAGTGTTTAAATGCCACAGTGTACCTTTACATTGTTATTGACCAGGTGCATCCCTTCCTGGCTGGTTTACCTTCCTAACACACAGTCAAATCCAGATATATTGGCACCCCTCAAGAAAGTGAGCAAAAACATGAATATAATATGGATAATACATAAGATTCTAATTTTCCTCAAATGTTTGGATAATATGCTGACTATTCTTTTAATAAACATCATTCCGGTAAAAGTGTTGTTTTATTTTCTGAAAAGTTTGTCAAAAACATATATAGCAAAGGTTGAGCAGCATAGATTGGGGAATGGTAAAAAGAAAAATAGGTGTTCAATTGAAATTACCAGCAAGCATAAACAGGGCCATAGTAAAGACATTTGAAAAGCATGGAAATGTTGAAAATTTGCCAGGAAGGGGACGCATCCACATATTTCCCCCCACACACAGTGAGAAGGATTATAAGAGGCAACGAGGAGCCCTAAGATCAGTTTCACAACTGCAAAGTTTGGTTGAATCTTAGGGTTTCACCGTTTCAGAATCCACAGTGAGACGCCACCTCCATGACCAGAAGTTAGGACGAGTTCCACAAAAGAAGCCCTTCCTGAGACCAAGACAAAAATCCCAGCGTTTGCCAAGCAACATTGGAGTTACAACTGGAATCGTGTGTTGTGGTCAGTTGAGACAAAAAAATTGCTTTTTGGCCACGCACACCATCGACATGTTTGGTGACAAAAGGGGACTGCATACAAAGAACGGCACCTCATACACACAGTAAAATATGGTGGTGGCGCATTGATGCTTTGGGGCTGTTTTGCTGCCAGTGGACCAGGGGCTGTTGTTAAGGTCAGTGGCATAATGAATTCCATTCAATACCAGAACATTTCAGCACAAATCTGGTTGCCTCAGCCAGAAGGCTGAAACTGAGCCGTGGTTGGGTCTTCCAACAAGACAATGACCCGAAGCACACCTCAAAATAACCAACAAAGAAATGGCACACTGACAGAAATGGTTGCTAACACAAAATCAAGGTTTTGCAATGGCCCTCTTATTCCCCAGACTTGAACCCAATTGAAAATCT
The DNA here is from genome assembly GCF_011004845.1 of Esox lucius. Taxonomy (NCBI): domain Eukaryota; kingdom Metazoa; phylum Chordata; class Actinopteri; order Esociformes; family Esocidae; genus Esox; species Esox lucius. The sequence continues at coordinate 13,264,349 of NC_047592.1, read as the reverse complement.
GTGGTCTCAATTGAAGAGGAGAGTTCACAAGAGAAAACCGAAGAATCCCAATGAATTGGAGATGTTCAACATGGATGTGTGGTCCAAGATCCCTCCACAAGTGTTCCCCAACCTTGTTAAACACTACAGAAAGAGGCTGGTTACTGTCACTCACCAGGGGAAGTGCCACAAAATATTGACATTAGGGGTGCCAATATTTTTGGAATCTGCATTTTGTGTGTTACTTAAAGAAAACGTTATTTTGTTCCACACATCTCTGAAAATAAAAGCATGAGGCATACCCATTTGATTTAAGACCAAAATTTCACTCATTGCATGTGTGGTTCTTTTTATACATTCATTTTAGCTCATTTTTATGACACAATAATTCTGGAGTTGACTGTAGATACATCCAGACAGATAACGCACCAAGTCACAAAGCCCTTACTGTCTCAAAAGTGCCAGGAACAAGTTGATTTTCCTTAAGTGGCTTGTGCAGTCCCTAGACAACCCAGCACAGCCGACATTATGAGATTAGATGGAAATAATCCAGTCTGTTCTGGAGGCATAGGGTCCAATCAGTTACCTGATGCTGTAGCTTATATAAAGTTACTAGATGGTATAGCTTATAAACTGGCTACAGAGGGCTAGTTTGAATTTCTCTCCCATCTTCAACTTAATTTATTCCACTTGAAAGTGTGTGCATGGTCTTCATTTGTGCATGGTTTGGGTACATTTGGTGTGTTGCGGTGGGGGGGGCAAACTGTACACCTCAAAGCACAGTTTGCCCATATGATATATTTCTACTTAAATTCTCATACTATGATTGGGCAGAAGTTCACACACCTCGCTCTTCCTAAATTTTTAATTCAAAGTGAAAGACCACAAGATTGCAAGCACACAACGTTTGACTGCGGCAGTCAAATGTTCAGAAAGTCCCATGCAACCAAGGCCTTCTGAGGCATTACAATCAGACTAAACTTAAACTAAAAAGCCCTGACTTCTAGTGTCGCCTTTTTGTGGTCATTTTGTCACTATAATGTCAGTATAGAAGTGTGTATATTAAGATGATCTGCAAATGTTCCCACTCAGTCTCCAACAACAATAATTGTTTCAGATAACGAGCAGTGTGTTATGATGTAAAGCACAACGGTACTTTTCCAAACTCCATGCACCCGCATGCTAGTACAAGCATCAATATCCGAATGAGTAACTTGATGGTTAAATAGACCGGTATACAATCGGACGTGATGGGAGCGATCCTGCATCAGCTCATGCGTTGCTGACCAATTACCACTCTGGTTTCCTGGCTGAACTGGCTACGCTAATATCTTGACTGGCCAAGTCGATATACAATGCAATGCCTTACATTTGCTAAGTAGTAGGGATGCATGAAATAAGTAGTAAAAAAAAACATTATCAGGGACGGGTTGAAGTAGCAGTCCCTGTAAAGAGCAGACAGACAGAATAAAACCAAGGTCAGAATGTGATCTTCACAGGCACAGAAACATCTGGATTTTTTGTGAAAGAGGCACTAAAGGTCTTAAGACAGACCTGCAGCTGCAATACAAAGAATCAGAAAAGACATCAACCTCTTTGACACAAACACATGAATTCATTTAGACAAAAATCTCAAGGGCCAAGTGAAACGCTATCCCGACACTTAGACTTTTTCCCCTCCTTTACATAAGCAGAGTGCTTTAGAAAAGGAACAACAAAACCCTCTACGGGTGGCTGCAAGGTAAGAGGAAACACCAATGCAAGTAGGCGTCATCAGTGGCCTAGAGTTACAATCCGATGACTTCCTCCATACAGACCTCCGCCAGACCAGGGCGTGTCAAGGGAGATGTCAACAAAGCACTTGCTTTTATAGACCGAGGGGAGAGATGGAGAGAAACAGTGGGCCTTGAACCCGTGATGCAGTGGCCTGGACCACCCTGGACCACTTCTGATTCGGTATGGATACCGTGGTGACACACAAACGTAATTTAAATGCAGTCAGTTTAATGGAAATGGCTGTGTGGAACTGAACCCCCCAACAACGGTTTGGATTGAATTTCCCCACCCCAGGTAACACACAAGGTGCCGTGTATCATTTACAGCCTTTTTCTAATGAACTTCTCCCTCTCTCGCATGACTGTTTAACCATACAGAAGTTATTCCTGTGGGATCCTCCCTCCATCCTATCACGTATCAGCCCCTAAAGCCTCCTCTCTTTGTCCAAACCCTTTGAATCCTGTGTTTCCTCAACTCTTTCTTATGCACTTAGCAGATGCTTTCCTCCCAAGCCACCTTATTCGAGACAAGGAACCATGTTTTGCCTGGAGGATTGCCAGCACAAATGCTCTTTTGGGTAGGGCAATGTACTGTAATCAGAGGTGGGGAAATTGGAGGATGGAAGAAATCCTTTGTTTCTGTCAGTGTTAGGTTCACAGAGTTTATGACAGTCTACTGGTTGTTCAAAGCATCCAGAGAGATTCCTTCAAGAGACGTTAAAGAAACTCCCGCCTTGTTGGCACCAAAAAAGGCCCCATGACGATATCGTTCCAACTGGTATTCTTTGAAGATGTAATGGTCTCGGAACTACTGACAACATGGTGCCAGTTAAAACTGATTCTCGGACCCAGTTTGCCAGATTCTGTAGGCTACTCTCTCTGGCTGTGGATCAAAGCTCACTTCGGGCAGTGATACATTTAAGCAGCTCGGTTTTTCAGGGAACAGGGTGCGCGCAGACTTTTTACAATATAGTCCTGGAAAAATAGTTAGCTTGATTGAGGACATGCCCCCCGTCTTTGTCTCTGTTCTCCTGCACGTCTTTCCCCGGCCCAAGACACCGGTACATTTGCCTCCTCCAAGTTGGTTCTTACCCATGACACCACTCGTCCGTTGAAACAAGGGAGCTTCGCACTCTCGTCTGAGATCTCTTCCTTCACCACCCTGGAGAAAGGAAAAAAAAGAGATTTACTAGACATCGGGTCATGCTGAGTTGAGGATGTATTCAGGCCAAAGTGAAGACAGACACACACAGAGACAAACAGTATAAATAGTGCACACACAAAGACAGACATAATACAATCCTGTGGAAACCGCAGTGTTGGTGCTCATTTCCCAATGACTCAGAAACATTCCCCCGAACCACAAAGAAGACACGCACAGGCCCACATGGCTGAACCTCTCGTGGACCTCGGCGTCTTTCATAAACCTCCATCCAACTATTCCCTCCCTCGGCGTCCACGCCAACGCCAACGCCGGCGAGACGGCATATGTTGTACACTTCCTGTCCGGGCCAATGTGTTATTATAGTACTTACTACTTAAGGGGACCGTGCTGAGCAGGGGAGACACTTCACTGACTGCCCGGGAGACCGAAAGAGCTTGTTCGCGGCTAGCGTGTTGATGCATTCACAACAGATTGTGTGTGTGTGTGTGTGTGTAGTACGGTCTGCTCTGCCCCACTTCAGGGTTTTGGAAGCAGCTGCTGAGGGGTGGTTTTGTGGCTGAGGGTTAGCACAGGGCCAGATTGTTGTGGGCACTGGGGAGGCATTGTCACTGACAGAGGCTGGTGTTGTGTGGCTAAGGGCGCTGGGAATGTTGAATGCGAGAAGTCATTTTAGCCTTTTACACCGGCTTGCCTCCTCTTCTCCCACGATCCCCTCGCGGTTTCCCTCCCCGGTCGTCGCTTTCTCCTTCACCCTTTTCTCCTTCTCTTTTTTTCCCATTACGCTTGTGGCTGTTTCATTCTCTTTGTATATCACTCTTTTTTTTTCCTTGCTCAGAAACTGCACCCAAAAAGGGACAGATGCAACGTTCTACCACTGACAGAGTAATTGTCCGCATAGCTCATTGTACCAAACAAACAAATTACTTTGAAAATCCCAAACACATCATGAATATTCAGAAAGCCATTGGAATCTTCAAAACCTCACATTTGTCTTTGCCACCTCCCTATCCCCACACTTTCCCACTGGTTCCCTCCCATCTCCTAATCTCTCTCTCTCTTTCATACACACCCACCCACACTCCTCTGGCCTGGTTTCCAACAGAGAGATTAATGGCACACCCAAATCCCCCAGCCCCCCACCCCCCCCCCCACCCCGCTCTCCTCTTCCTGTTGATTCTGATCCAGCCAGACAACCAGCAAATGGCCTCTGTCCAACACTAAGTCCCCCCCATCTCAAGCCCAGGTCCCCCTGTTCTAACCACAAGTCTCCCTGTTCTTCTCTCCTCCATGCTACCCCTTCTCCCTCACGCAGCCAGTCAGACAGCTGGCTCCCACACCGGGGAAACGAAAACCCACGCCGAACTGACACACGCCACGCTGCCACGATTCCTTTACTGGGGCAACGTGACGGAGTGGTAGACCCTGAGGAGACTGGATCTGCTTCGATCGGGCAGCTGACTCCCCTGAGCTGGGTTAAAATGCGGCCTCCTTGTAACGGAGTCTCTGGAATTTAGTTTCTAAATGTTGTGGTTGTAAGATGAGGTAACGCCACCAGGTCTAATGTGTCATAGCCAGGGGGGAGACTTCGAAACAATCAGTAATGATGCAGGATAAACTGATTGCTTTAGCTTTTCTGATAATAAAACGGAACTTGGTTCTTTGCAATGTTTTTGGGCTTATTTCCGCTTTGTGTCCATTGGGCCTGACCCCTGAAATGGGAAAATTTCAGAGACCATTTACCAAACACAAGCTGTGTAACTGCAATGAATGTGTTTAACAGAAGCCCCAGGTCTCATCAGGTAACCTCCACCACAAACACGCATTCCATTCAATCCAGGAAAGTGCAGAATTGACAAGGAGCGACCACAGAAAGATGAATTGACAGAGGAGACATCTTTTTCTGTAAGAAGCATTTAAATCAGCCCAGCAAGGGTGGTAGCAGAGACAAAAACCTGATCCAGTTACCAAAAGGAAGAAAAGCTGAGGATTTCACAAGATGATGCAGGGAGAGAGAGAGGGGGATTAGTGATGGGAACAGCCAGGGTGAACGGGTATTCGTTACTGTGACGTCCACTGTAAGGTAGCTGTCTTGCCAGAAGATTTGTTGACCCATTTTCGGATACGAGTTCAGCCTGGTCTTAGATATGCGAGAAACAGCTAAACTGCTCTTGTGGCGTTTTGAATGCGGTCAATCCCCCTGAAGTCCCTTTCTTTTAAAAAAGCGACAGCCATTCAAAACGTATTTAACACTATGGCACGTTTGGTGACGCTGTATGTGATTGTGCTTATTCGGGTAAATGTAATACTAATTAAGTATCTTAGCTCTCGGGCCAACCACGTGTCACCTTGTTGCAGTATAAGTGTCTATAAAACATCCCTTACCTTTACAACCCAAAACGTTTATTCAGTTCAAGCCTGTTCACCTCCAGGAGTTATTTTACTTCCACCGAGACATTTGGAACATTGTGTCATGCAAGATAAGGACTGACGTGTGATTATTTCTATTGTCAATAGCACGGTTGCATTTCACCCTTTGAGAGAAATACAATTTGCAACAAGGTATCTAACTGGATTCATCTTGGGTTGGTTCTTTGAAAACCCACAACCAGATTCATCATCAGTCACTGCTGGCTCACTCACCCGAAGTCTTGATCCATGGACTTGAAAAAGAATTTGTAGTTGGGCTTGTTCAAGACTTGTTTAAAATCTAACAACGTAATGTTTTCTGCGGGAATCGGAATTTTTACCAGATACGGCGTCTCCTCCTCGTCGATGTGGTATATTATTTTGGTTTCCGCCATTTCACCAGCTAGTAACTTTTTTCAGCTGTACCACAAAAACGGTGTAAGATAAATCTACTAGCTAGTGGCTAGGCTAACGGAGAAGGGGGTGAGGTGAAATGGACTTCCAACGCCAGCCAGTAAGTTTGCCGTGGCCAGAACTAACAAAGGTAAAACATGTACTTATATCATGCGCGTATGACCTGTGTTCTATCTCCCAAATAAAATAAATATAACTCCCCTACGGCGAAGGGGTTAAAAACCCATGCTCGCGCAACATTCACACGGTCCGCTACCCACAACTTCTCCCCAAACAAAAAAAAATACGGAGTGGACGGGGGGGGTCTAAAAACTTTTCTTTGGACTGTTGCGAGCCAACGCGGCGTATGACGTGTATGTTCTCCCTTTACGTTCTAATGAACGTTTCTCCGTCCGTCTGAGGCCAATGGGACTGCTCAGTAGAAATATTCCACAATATTTGTTTACCCCCCTTACTCATGACAAACACACAGACACACACATCATTAAAATAAAAATAATGCGCAAAAGAGATTCTATGAAAAAGTTTAATAAAGAACCAAAGATACAGTCTTTTAATCATTTCTATGATACAAGTAGGCAATTCATGAAAACGTATCCACAATTCAGGTGAATTTAGGAGGACCGTGTCAGACGGCACACCAGATTAATCACATTCAGCAATTGGAAAAAAGCAACACATCTCTTAGTTGCCCCTGATGCAACTTTACTTTTTGACTGTAGAGTCCATCCACATCTCCATCACCTTCTGTTTTGGGACTGGCCGCTGCAAACTGCAACGCGTTGTACGGTCTGCAGAAAGGCCAATTGGCTGCTACCTGACCTAAATCGAGGACCTATCTGACTACCGTACAGGGCAAGGAAATGTGCAGGTAAGAAAATTCTGCCACCTTAACAGTCTTTCCTGGGCTGTGGCCCTCAGCAAGACAATAAGACTATTCTCACCATATCAAAAAACTGTTTACTAGATAGCTGCACTATACTGCATTGCAATCTCAGCTCATCTCCCAGTATCTACATTGTATGCATTTACTGACAATGCTCATTTGTACTTCAACTGGAAGTCCATGTACATTATACTCATTGCTTACACCCTATTATCTTATGCCTAAGAGTTCTTATTCCTTTAAGAGTGTCGATCGATGGAATTGCCATCACACAACCATTACACAATACCAGTCAAAAGTTTGGACCCCCACTCAAGCGTTTGAGTGTTTTATCCCACACTCATGGAATATCATTCAAAGTGATCTTAAGTTAAAAGTTGCCTATCAGACATTTTACATTTCTTATGAATTATCCTTTTATTGTCAATCTTGTGTTTTTAATCTATGTTTTATTAAAAAATAATAATAATATTTTTGTAATGCAAGGCCCAGCATTGAAAGAAACCTTGGTCTCAGCTGATTTCTCTATATATAAAAAAATGAAATAAAATATTTTGGCTTGCATCAGCAACATAGTTGCAACATAGTTACAGAAAAAGTGTAAATGTACTTAGTGATTTAATATGATTTTAATCGATGGCGCTTTAAACACAAAGGTGTGTGTTTGATTCACACAGTGGGATAAGTACAAAAAAAAATGCATATTACATATTACTGAATAACTGTGACTAACATGTTTAAGAATTATAAGGCCTATTTTCACAGTTGAGAACTAAGCCTGAATTCCACCAATAGAGGGAACCCTAAATCAGTCCATAGCAGACAAATTCTGTGCTCTAGATTTGCACACAATTTGAATCTGAGTGAATCCTCATCTTAAACCAACCATCAGTCACGCACAGTTCTCAAATTGAGACAGACTGGATATTTCAAGGCTTCGTGTCTGAGGTAGGCCGACTCCTCTTTATGTGTCCAGCCTCAGCTCAAATGCATGTATTGTACCAATACAACCTTCATACAGAAGAGGAATGAATCAAGCTGAGAAGGAAGTGCAAGTGTTGGAAAAGGCACCTCTGTTTCTCCACCCCTCAGTTGCTCAAGAAGCTAGGCCCAAACCCCACCCCCACTACTACAAAGGTCAACACAAATGACACCCAGAAAACCACAGCCAGCAGCTGCACACAGACCGGGGTCTTCCTGTGGTGCTGCAGCACCTGATTGCCGCCCCCCAGGCCCATCACTCTGCCGTGGGGCCTATCGCCTGGGTGCATTTGCTCCACCCGGAGGCTCACTGTGGGCAGGATGATGAAGCGGGCGTCCCTGCTGGCCTCCAGGGAGAGGACCACCCTCTGGGTGACGCTGGACAGGTGGGCGGCCACCGACATGGGCATGCGAAAGGCCATGGCCGGAAGCTGCGCCAGGATCCGGGAGCTGCAGGGCAGGGCGAGGGGGTTTCCTGTCTCCAGCCTGGTGGGGTGGCGGCAAAGGGGGCAGGTGATGGTGGGACAAGAAGGGATCTGGGGGTCCGAGTAGTCGGCTGGATACGGGGACAGCTGGATCCTCTGGAGACACTCGGTGCAGAAGACATGGAGACACTCCAGCATGCGAGGGCATTTGCCACACTGGTTGTATTCCTGGTAGCAGATGGGACACTCCACCTCTGTGGACTCACCCAGGATGGGGGAGGCTGTTGAGACCGGGTCCCCTTGAGAGGGCACCGGTTCCGGGGACTCAGCCATCGTGAGTGAGAGGGAGAGACCGAGGTGGGGAGGAGAGCAGAAAGACACGTGGAGTTTCAGGATCAGACTTGCTGCCGGTACAGTGAGATGTTCTCCTCGCCGGTTGGACCTGGAGGGAGTTATAAGTTACTGATTATACATTTTAATATCTAAAATAGTAGTGTACCTACAGTATAGGCCATTTTATTGTTGCAGTGTGTGAGTGGAAATAAAATAAAAAAGTCAACCTAAAACATGGTCTATTTTGGTTTCCTCTTGGTTTATGGCAACATTCCTAAGCCCTTAAATCATTGGTTTCAGGCAATTACTTAATGAAGGAGCAATGTCTGCCCTCCAGCCCCGAGCAGTAGGAGGTGTGGAAATAACCCACCTGACTGCAGGGTACATGCTCAACCTGAGTATGGTTAAGTGAACATATTCTAATGATATACACAAATGATGGAAGTGATTAAAGGGGATATTCACATTTTTTCCCCCTTATTTGTTCGTGTCTCTTTCTCACCAATAGATCACAAAAACAAAACTGGGTTACGGATGACTCTCTTCTCTCTACGTATCTCACTTCATTGTCGTGTTTTGTTATGATTCTGTTATTTCTTGCAATGGGCCAGTAAGTGCTTCAGCATTACTGAGTTTGTATGCATTTTTACTGATAGTTCACTTGTAAAATAGAGATCTGGCGCAAGTAAACAGCCCATGATCCCATTCCTGAGGATTTTTCTGTTTCTGAATAATAGCGCTAATGAGCCACTCTATTTAAATAAAAAGTTTACTGTAAAGGGGCAATACCCAATGACTATACATATCTGATTCCCACAGGTGTCTATGTGTTTTCCTTATAAAGATCACAGTGCACTTTCATAAACAGTTCTATTCTAGTCCCAGCACTCCACGAGCCTCACTCAAGAGGGCAGTTACCTAGCAATAGGGGTCTATTTTCTATTGGGCCACTGGAGCAGAGATTGTGAACATAAATATATTTAAACAAATTCCAAATGCAAATGGTCTATACGTACAAGTACAGTCACCTTCAAAATGTTTGGCAACCTTCATAAAATAACATATTTGCCAAATTTGAATGTAGTTTGCCCAAACAAATATTATCAAAATGGTTTGTAGGCTGCTAATAATCTTGGACATTAACCCCAGCAGACATAACAGACAAATGTGGTCACCGACTAACTTGTTTCATTTAGCTGACAAGCTAATTATTTGCTCACATACACAGTCGGAAATGGGATGTTCCTGAAGGGGAAAAGGCATACTGTTATGACAGCCTGTGTATTAATATAATACTATGCTTTATCTAGGTAAGTCAGTTGATATCAAAACACCAAAGGAATCAAACTCACTGACACTTCATCACCATGGAGTAAGTTGGAAAGATAAGCAATACTTACCTCACACACACGCTGTCACATACCCCTCAGATCACAGACTTTTCAGCACCAAATTTCCACCCAACATGTCATGGTTCTCCCTAAGCCATACATAAATAATACTCCTTATCTGTCCACCATGTACAGTAAACATCAAATACATAATCTACCTCTCTCCCAGCAAGCTCTCCCTCTATTTCTGTTCTTTCTTCTGTATCTCCTGCCTTGCTTTACCTGTCCCTTGACACCATCACATCTCTCCTACCTGACCCAGGGGTATCTCCTAGTTGCCTTGACATCCATTAATCTCCAGGTGATGTGATGGTAACTAGGGAAACCAAATTTGAGGTAGAGTAGTAGCTACCTGATCTTACCCTGACACCCTGTCTCACCATACAGACAATTTATTTGTAAATGTACAGGGTATTCAGCCTAGGAAATACTACTGCATGTCCAACTACTGTGGATGTCAATCAAGCAGGGAATACGTTTTTTGAATTATAAATTATGAATAAAAAAAAAAAAAAAGAGAATAGACTCTTCCAGGTGAACAAAACAGACATTAGCCACCCTGTGGTGCCAGCATCCTCTGGGTTATTCCATAGTTCCAAAAATCTTCCAAGTCACTACAAAACTACACACCATTTGAAAGTGCAAAGGCATTTTAGGGAGTGCCTTACATACATATAATTTAGACATTTAATGTGCTAATGAGGTTTGGGATGAATTATGTCTCTGCCAGACCGCGTAAGCGGAGCCGGCCAAGAAGAGCGAATGTCTCTTTCTGAGTGAGTGACTGACTGACTACCCCTTGTTAAATAACGTAGTGGTTAGAGATGTGGACTTCCATACAATAGGTCCCTGCATTAGGATTTGTTGCGAATAGAAAAAAACTTTGCTGGCTACAATCTTCAGTAGCTATGTTATAGCTAAAATGGCACTCACCATCTTCACAGTCTGAGTCTATCTCCCACCAAGAGCTTGACTGCTATGGCTGACTGCTAAAGTCCCGCCCCTTATAAGCCTAAAATAAAACTGTTTGCGGTTATATAGCACCTATTTCTGGTTCGATTTTCAAAGTATGCATCTGTGCATGCTTTTTGGGGTAATATAGGCTAGATCACAACCCCTTGTGCAGTATAAGGGAAAGGTAGGGAATTGCATGATTTCCTCATCTTTTCACGTGAAGAAAATGTCAGTTATCGTCTCCTATATTGATAGTTATTGTATCAATGTCATTCCTGAATGAAAAATGTATGTTGTTGTGCCATGAAATGAAATAGCTTTGTCAGTGTAAAGTTCATCTTCAGTCTCGCTAACAACTGCTAAATGTTTATGACTATTCCAAGAAGTAAGTTAGTAGATACTAGTAAGCCTATTACTGGCTAATAAGCTGTTAAAACATGAGGAGGTAAACTTAATAAGAAACATTAGTCAGTTTAACATAGTACTTAATGGTGTCAAGCTAAATTTTCAAACTTGGCGTTAATGCATTACACAATTATTTAATGTTGAGATGCTGTACTGACACTTGGCAAATTTATATCTCTGTGGCATAGTGGTTAAAGACACAGCTGCTCCTGTGGAAGACCAGGGTTCAAATCTGGTTAGGGTAATGACTTTCATCACTTTCAATTGCAGGCTAACTGAGTTAGGTTTTTCTGGTTTATAAATATTATCTGACACCTTCATCATCCTAAACCATCTCCCAGAGTGGTTTTTGGACCTCTGAGAATAATGAATAGGAGTGTCAGAGCTTTCCTCTGTGTATTTTTGTAATAAACAGCTTGAACACAATATGTAATGTATTTCCCTGCATTTTGTAATAAAGTGTTACATAATGCAGTGATTGTTACAAAATGAGGGAGTTGAACTTTTTTTTAAATAAAAAATGTAATAATATGGTGCATTATGTAATAACCAACCAAACTAGATTACTTCATTCATTAAAATCATTATAACATAACAATGTTTATTTTATGCATTCTAGCATGAATCATACTGACTTAAAATTCATTTGAAAAGATGCTAATCTACTGAAATAATTGTATCTTTCAATGGCCAAAACTACATTGTGTCACTGTATTCCTTAGCTAAACAGAAACTGTACTTGAGGTTTCAACTGCACAACAATCAGTGTTTTACTGACACAAAGTATTGGTATACACACAAATGTCAGGGGACACACACACACACAGTGCTGCCACAGTGCTGTCAGTGTGTGTCAGTGCTTGAGAGTTGGCAGCCCTGGTGATCACATTGTAAATGTATGTAGGCTTAATAGGCCTACTGTCTAACAGACCTGGTAGATATTGCTAATAAGTGAGGCAATTTATACATTAATAGACTATTTTTAAGTCTATTAATACATTTTTGTAATTGTCTTTACTTATTTGTAAGAACAGACAATTGAAAAATTAATAAATAAAGTGTGGTGTAATTAAAAACTAGATTTAAAATAAGTTTACATTTTAAAAGGACTCAAATAACTAAAATAATTAATGAACAGTTTTAGGCTACTTTTAAGATAGACAGGGAGTCTGGTCCAGAGAGGTGCAGCATGCGTTGCCTCACTCAGTTTAGCCCTGGCACTCACCATGTTTATCCCCAAGCAGCTTTACCTTGTATTCAATTCTGTGGCTGATAGGAACTCAGTGTAGTGACTTGAGAATCGGGCAGTTTATTACCAAAATGCAGGGGTTATTACATAATAAAGTGAAAATATATTAAATTTTGTCAAGATATTACATAATGCAGTGTTATCAAATAATGTGTTGTTACACACCATTTCAAGAATGGGCTGGCTCACAACGAAACACTTCAATTTCCTAAACAAATAAAAACTCTGCATTCCCTACGTAAAAAATGTAGTAGGTATTTACAGTCAAATTTAAGAATTTGCCTAAAAATGTGCTTAGTATTTAAAACTGTTTACTAACTCCACAGGTTGTCCTCTGACAATAACTGATAAGTTAGGGGAAAGTTCTTGTCGGTACATGTTATCATATCCTTTGCTTTGCTAACATTGATTTGCAGAGTACTGGCAGCAGTTCTGCAGAGACATGACAGGATTAAAATGTACATTTTCTTTAATGATATTCCTATTATAACTATAGCAACCTGATTAGAATAGCTGTTTCTGGTGCTGGTCTAATCAAATATTGTTTTCCTATTCATATGTATTTCTGTAAGATCCTAGAAAACAGATTGCCGCATATGCACTATCTGTGCTTTATCTACAAAAAACACATCTCTGATCATGCAGAAACTCAAATAATGACCCGATACAGATTACGAAAATTAGGTCACCCAAAATTGCACACAAACAGATCGGCCTTTGCTCATTTCATGAATGTATGCGCGAGTTAGCCTGTGTGTCTGTGGAAATGTGGTTGTATGTGTGCATGCCATAATTAAAAATATACAGTATATATCAATTTTTATATCAACTGGACATGCTGTTTGCCTTAATTGCACTTGGCGTCAGAGCATGCTGTGATGACATGGCTTTACACATAAATGAGGACCACATTAAATACATTTTTGTTTTGGGTAATCCATTGTGGCATGTTGTGTCTGGTGTGGTAAGACACTCAGTGGATCAAAATTCCTTGATTCCCCATAACCAGACAATGCGCAAATTTACTCACTTGATGAAAACAACTCAAAATATTTCTCAGTTTGTTTAAAATCTAATTTCAGTTTTTCAAGTCTGTGTGGGTATAATGTATGGAGGACCAAAACTGCCAAAATAATACATTGATAAATCAATAAATATATTTATACATAAAAATATATAAAAACTGTAATGATAAATGTATTAATCAATATTATTTCCTTATTTATTAATTTCCTTGATCATTATTTCCTGTATTTATTTCCATTTTTATTTATTTATGTATTTCCTTGTCCTTAAGCAAATGAGGGCCTGTCAATCACAAGTATGTCACACCTTACTCCAATTGGTTGATCAGTATCAGACTGCAAAGATTGACTTTACATGCCTTGATTGTTTTGACTACATTAGAACACAAATGGCTACATACAGGCAAGATATTTGAGACTTGACTAACCTAGCTGAAAATGCTAGGGCGGAGACTCTGGTTGGCAATTTTTTCTATAGTTTTTAGATGCTGACACAGAGGTTGACCATATAGTGTTCATAAATTTGGAGGAACGATCATCGGAACGATTAAATCCACAATTCAGATGACGCGGAGCAGTTAGACCGTTTATACAGCGTATAACCTTGTTGGGCTTAACATTTTGACAACAATTTCATTTTTATTAAGTAGTTTACACTTCCGCGGCTTCGTTAAGTTAGATTACATTTAGCTTGATGTTTAAACTTTGTTTGATTTCGTAGCATAATAGTGTAAAATCTTTGCCTTTCAATATTTGTAGTTGGCAATATCATGTCAGCCTAAAAGCTAATCCTAATGCTTAAAGATACCCTTACTATCTAGTTAAATAGTCTCAATGTCAACAGTGAAGAAGCAAATCTGGGATGCTGGCCTTCTAGATAGAGTTCTTTCTCTGTCCAGTGTCTGTGTTCTTTTGCCTATGTTAATATTTTCTTTTTATTGGCCGGTCTGAGATATGGCTTTTTCTTTACAACTCTGCCTAGAAGGCCAGCATCCTGGAGTCACCTCTCCACTGTCGACATTGAGACTGCTGTTTTGAGGGTACTATTCAATGAAGCTGCCAGTTGAGGATCTGTGAGGCATCTGTTTGTCAAACTAGACACTCTAATGCATTTGCCCTTTTGCTCTGTTGCGTACTGGGGACTTCCACTCTTCTTTCTATTCTGTTTAGTGCCAATTTGCACATCATTCTATGAGATCTTCATTTTCTTGGCAAGATTTCTCATGGAATAGCCTTCATTTCTCAGAACAAGAATAGACTGATGAGTTTCAGGAGAAAGTTATTTTTTTCTGGACATTTTGAGCCTGTAATCAAACCAACAAACGCATATGCTGAAGATACTGAACTAGTCTAAAGAAGGACAGTTTTATTGCTTCTTTAAACAGTTTTCAGCGGTGCTAACATAATCGCAAAAGGGTTTTCTAATGACCAATTAGCCTTTTAAAATTATAAACTTGGATTAGGAAACACAATATTCCATTGGAATACAGGATGGATGATTGCTGAAAATGGGCCTCTGTATGCTTATCTACACTGAACAAAATTATAAATGCAACACTTTTGTTTTTGCCCTCATTTATCATGAGCTGAGCTCAAAGATCTAAGACTTTCTCTATGTACACATAAGTCCTATTTCTCTCAAATATTGTTCACAAATCTGTCTAAATCTGTGTTAATGAGCACTTCTCCTTTGCTGAGATAATCCATCCACCTCACAGGTGTGGCATATCAAGATGCTGATTAGACAGCATGCTTATTGCACAGGTGTGCCTTAGGCTGGCCACAATAATAGGCCACTCTAAAATGTTATCTTAATGGACAAAAACA
The DNA here is from genome assembly GCF_011004845.1 of Esox lucius. Lineage (NCBI taxonomy): Eukaryota > Metazoa > Chordata > Actinopteri > Esociformes > Esocidae > Esox > Esox lucius. The sequence goes on along the minus strand of NC_047592.1, from coordinate 13,249,134 downwards.
AGGACATTTCTAAATGACCCCAAACATTTGAACGGTAGCGTATGGTAGTGGAGGATGTCTTTTAGATTTCCGAAAATAATTTATACGTTTAGCGCATTAACTCAACCTTGTATGTATTGCGGTTAATTCGGGTCTCTTCAAATTCCTTCAAATTATTAGTAACATATTAATTTGAATTAAAACAATAATATCCATAATATCTTTGCTACCAGTAATGCTTTGCCACATTTTCTGTCTGGATTTGTTTAAGCAGGCTTGCCTGACATGATCTAAACAGAACTAGTCCGCTCTTGAGAACTCTACTGAATATTGATTGTGGAATATTCAACACATGCGCAACATGGGGACGGGCCAAGGATCTAAAATGGCACTCACCATCTTCACAGTCTGAGTCTATCTCCCACCAAGAGCTTGACTGCTATGGCCGACTGCTAAAGTCCCGCCCCCTCATTAGCTTAAGGACAAGAAAATATGGAAATAAATAAATACAAAAATAAACATTTAAAATACAGAAACAAAAACGTTTGAGATCAACCCATGTGGCTTGATGATATTAAGTCAGGAGACTGTGATGGCCACTCTAGAACCGGCTAGTACCACTGGAGGGTCAACTTGTCGTGATGGAAAGTCCAAGAGCGTCCCATGTGCAGCTTTCGTGCAGAAGAAGGCAAATTGTCTGCCAGTATTTTCTGATAACATGCTGCATTCATCTTGCCATCAATTTTTAAGATTCCCAGTGCCTTTAGAGCTCCCCCCCCCCCCCCCCCCCCCATCAAAACATCAGTGAGCCACCACCATGCTTAACAGTGGGGAATTAATTATTTTCACTATAGGCCTTGTTGACCCCTCTCCAAACATGCACTTATGGTTGTGGCAATAAAGTTGTATTTTGGTCTCATCACTCCCAATTACAGTGTGTAAGAAGCTGAGAGGCGCGTCAAGGTGTTGTCGAGCACATTGTAACCAGGCCTTTTGTGGCATTGGCGCAGTAAAGGCTTCATTCTGGCAACTCAACCATCTTTTTCCAGAGTAGCCGGTATTTTTCCAGAGTAACATGTGGGTTTTGTTTTGTATCCCAAACAATTGTCTACCTGACCTAGGCTTGGTATCAAGAGATCCTCGAATTTTCTGAATTTCTAAACAAATTCAGAGGCAGGGCCTTCTCTCATAGAGCTCCACTACTGTTGAATGATTTGCCAATTAAGGTTAGAAATGCAGACTCAGTGCAAACTTTCAAGTGTCTACTAAAGACTCATCTCTACAGCATGGTCTATGATTAAGTGTGGTCTGGCCCAGGGGCACGAAAATGACCAGAAAGGTTTGATATTGTCCACCCTTGCTGTCTTGCCAGGTGGGCTCTCATTGCCACTGGGATACCCTCCCTCCAGTGCCATTCGTGGGCAGTCACTGGCTTGTTGTTGTCTCTCTCTTGTACAATTGGGCTGTGCTCTGCTGGCAATACTCTGCCCTCATTCAGGGTGGTTGCGGTTGGTGGGTGTCCATTTGGTTGATGTTTGGCAATGTGGGTGGATTGATTTCCTGCCTGTTGGGCCCTTTCCGGGGGCCTCTCCCAGATAGGCCCACAGTGTCACTGGACCCCCCATCTCAACCCCAAGATATTTCGCTGCCATATTATTGTGCTGTGGGAGTAGGGTCAGTTCTCCTTCTCCACTATAAATCCTGGTAGATCTAAAGAATGCTTTTTCTACATTTTCCGTCTCCTGCCCTGTTTTAAACATAGGAGGACACGAGGTCTTGGCCCACACCTCCTGAGTACCAGGCTTGAAAGACTTGTTGCTGTCCCTGTCCAAAGTCCTGGTTGTGGTTGTGACCCCCTGGTTGTGACCCCCTCCTCGCCCCTGTGTTGTCCCTGTCCTTGTCCATCTGGTCATGCTTCCGACCTGGACTAAGTTTAAATAGACTCTGGACTCGGCACACATGCATTTATTAATTATTAGAATGTGTAATCTTAATATGTTCACCTGGCACAGCCAGAAGAGGATTGGTCACCACTCTGAGCCTGGTTCCTCTCTAGGTTTCTTCCTAAATTTCGGCCTTCTTAGGGAGTTTTTCCTAGGAACTACTGTTGTTTGCTCCTTGGAGTATAAGGACAGGTCTTTTGTAAAAGCACTTTGTGACAACTGCTGATGTAAAAAGGCCATTATTAATACATTTGATAGATTGATTACTGGCATTTGCAAGCTTTGGAAATCTTTTTATATCCTTTTCCAACTGTATAAAGTTACCTTGTTACGTAGGTCTTGTGACAGTTATTTTCTGCTCCCCATGGCTCAGTATCTAGCCCGCTCAGTGCATCCACGTGAGAGCTGACAAACTCATTGACTATTTAAACACAGATACTAATTGCCATTTAAAAAGCCACAGGTGTGGAAATTCACCTTTAATTGCCATTTTAGCCTGTGTGTATCACCTTGTGTGTCTGTAACAAGGCCAAACAAGGGTGTGTAAATCAGGGCCATTTGGGTGATATCTGTTATCTTAAATAAAAGACAGTTTCTCTGCATGATCAGTCATCCTTTCAAAATAAATGCCAAAATTTCACAATTTCCGCCACGGTATGCAAACTTACGAGCACAACTGTATGTCAATTGCTTAACACAATCATTTTGGCAGTTCTGGTCGTCTATAGTTGTGGTTTCCAAGAAATGTATTTGAGTGCATCTCACACAACAAAGTGTTAACAAACAGCTCAACTGGAAAATAGAAAGGGGTGACAAGGTGGGTTAGAGGTTGGAGCATCTGACTGGTGCTTGGAAAGTCCCTGGATCTAACCCCCTTCGCCACGGCGAAGGCTTTGTTGTTTTGTCCATAAGAAAAACAGTAAACTCTAATCATTCCTCTAACGTTCTATCGCAAGTTGTTGCTGTAAATAGGAATTGTCTCTTAGTCAACTTGTTAAAATACAGCATAATTTTAAAGCAGGAATGAGGTAGAAAGTAAAATAACGTGTAGATTATTGTGTTTGTTTAGCATTAAATAAAAAAGGTTATGGACTGATTTCAAAGACACAAATGCTGCTCAATGCTTACTACATAAGTAGAGAAATGAAAAAGGTATGGACTGATTTCAAAGACACAAATGCTGCTTAATGGTTACTATATAAGTACAGAAATTAAAAAGTTATGGACTGCTTTCAAAGACACAAATGCTGCTGAATGCTTACTGTATAAGTACAGAAATCGGTTTTATGTGGGTCAAGTGATCAATCACCTTTATAGAAGTACATTCACACATATTCAGACATTAACATGGTGAAAGGGTGCTAGTGGGCCACAACATGGGACGGAATACACACAGTCTACTTAAAGTTGACAGACTCAAGGCGGGTTTCGCAGACACAGATTAAGACTAGGTCTAGGACCAAAAAACAAGCTCAATGGAGTTTTCATTTCTTTTTTAGTTCTAGACTAGCGAAACCGGCCCTCAGAATCCAGGAAACAAGTTTTATGTCACATTTTCATATGAAGTTTGGAATTGTTTTGTTATTTATGCTAACAACAGAGTATCCACAGGGGCGGGGGGAAATGATCTTATCCTGTTGCTTCTGTAGGGAGAATGAGGTAGGAGGTGCATGACCGTAGAGACAAATGACTGTCGTCATGCCTTTGACCCAACACGACCCAGGGAGTCGGGGAGTTCTATTAATGCCCCGGGTATAGCCTGGCGGAAACAAGTTATCGTTTGTTGCATTCGATTTTTAGACCGGCCCCGCGGAGAACGACCGTGAATGGCACGTTTTGAGATGACAGGCAAGGAAGCTCAAAACAAAAAAAGGATAGCAGTAAACAAGTGAATGGCTTGTTAACAAATTATGACGCGAATGATGTGACTAATTTCACTCTACGCAAATGACGCAGAAATTATGTATTCTTTTATCAGATAGAAACCAGTAGCCTACTACAAGTCCTCATCTTCACTAAATTCGATCGAGGTTCCGATTTCAATTTCAGTGATAAAAGCAGCGATCGCTAACTCGTCCAAATTGTGTACAATGTTTATGTTGTACAAGCCGCTCGCACATAATCCTCTTTCCCCGCTTTCACTCGATGACGGGAATAAACCCGGTTCAAAACTGTTTGTCTGAATAGAACTCTAACGCTGTCAGTAAGAGGGAGGAGCTGGGATAGAACTGGATACAGCTCCTCTACTTTCCGTAAAAGGGAGGAGCTGTGATTGTAGGGGATGGATCAGACTGTAGAGTCCCAACAAGCAATATAATCTGTTGTTTTTCAGAACAGATTCTGACAGTGAATTTATACAAATCGGATACTATTATGGTTTACTAATTAAATGCATAGTATCAAACGAGTGTACATGTAGGAAGTTATTAATGTTCATTTCAATTCACGAATCCTGAGTCAGAACCTTATATTTATCTAGATTCTGTACTGCGACTACAAAAAGTGACTATTTTGCTGGGCCTGCTATAGGCCAGTTCTATTCTTTGAGGTGCTTTAACACCGTCTCGCCCCGGCCTAGGAGTGAACAGTGCTGCAAATATGGCTACATCGAAAGCTAAGCAAGTGTTAAAAAGTTACTCGCAAAACATGGACTTTACAGCGCATTTATCAGCATTAAAGCCATTACGCATGCACCTCTAAAACAAGGGAAGAGTAAAAATATTTGAAGGACCACTTTATTTCAAACGTTGGGGCACAAGTTATGTGGGCGGGTTAAGTTCGTAGACTGAAAATTAATTCTCAGGACTTTATTTGTAAATAAAGACGTAGTTTGAAACAACCTTTTCACCAGACGTACACATTTGGGCGTTGGCTAGGTGTCTGGGAAAATGTGATAGTTGTCAAGAAGTCGAGGGGAATTTTACTTAAGGGATGAATAGTTGACTTGATAGTTGTCAAGTCGAGGGGAATTTTACTTAAGGGATGAATTATTGTCAAGACGTCGAGGGGAATTTTACTAAAGGGATGAAAAAAGGGAGAAATCCCATGAAGGCAGTTGCCAAAACACAGACATAAAAGTAGGGATGGCAGGAATTAAGGCACTCCGATGACAGTCACACACGAGTTAACATAACACATTATGTTATGGCTTTGAATGTGGTGAAAAAAAACACATTGCGGTGATCAAAACCATTGACTACTTTGAGCCACTATAGGTTACCGCCTTCTTCCATAAAAGGTAAACGACAAATAGGTGATCTCCTGTTAAGTGTGACAGTCTTTGACGATGACATCACTTGTTTGAAATATTAGTCATCATTTGTTTCTACTATTTTGGGAAAGATGTCAAGCGAGTCTAACCCTCCCACTGGTTTCCTCTGATAATATAACAGCCGAAAAACAGCAGCCCATTCATTGGTAGTTCGATCACCGAAAGGAACAGCAACATGAGTTTCGAAATTGAATGTGGAATTTGTTACCGAAGCTACAACACTGGTCGCCGGTGTCCTCGTGAGCTACAGTGTAAACACAGCTTTTGTGAGCGCTGTCTAATTACTCTTTCCAGACCCTCAGAAGTCGAATCTGCGAAGGAATACTCGCGCCAGGACAAGACAATTGTTTGCCCACTTTGCCGATACCCGACCTCAGTCTCGGGTAAATTGAGGACAGCGCTTCGGGTAGACGAAAGTGTTTTAGAACAGTTGGTGGTTTCTGGTGAGGAAAGAATGACAGACGACGATGATGAGTACGAAGAGGAGACTTCTCATGAGACTTCAACCGAGGAAAGAGACTCATCTTCAGGTTCCAGGAGTGGAAGGTTCCGCAGATCGCTTAGGCGCGTCTGGGGCAAATTGACAGGGAATCGTCCCCAAAGGAGAGCTGGTAAGTTGCACTATTCTATAACATTACTGTAGTCACAGCAAACACTCGTATCCAGGTCGTTTCTATTCTTTGTTTGTTACGATTTTTTTTAAATAATTGCCAGCTCCCTCACGACCACTGAACAACAGGTAAAATTGTTAGGCTACTGTTTCTCAGTTGTTCCTTTGTTCCCACAGGTTGTTTGACGGATGAGGAAGTGCGTGATCTGGCCATGATGTCATGCTACATAATTTAAGGTGCGCTCCTCTGGCCATGCGGACGGATCTTACAATCCATGGACAGGTGTCCATGGACAAATGAGCTAACCACATCAAACATTCCAGCAGTCTGTTACAGCAAGTCCTCTGAGCTGGGGAAGGTGACCAGTAAGCGCATCGGTTTGATCAGAGAGGATATGTTCCCCTTCATGAGCCGAGATTCATGAACTGAAGTAAAAGACTGGCAGGTCCAGACTGAAGTTGGGGCGAACAGAAATATGGATTCCATATAAATACCAAATGTTTGAATTTATTTTAAACACAGTTATAATTTGATGGTGACCAAACATAAATATATGGACTATTGTTGAAAAATGTTTAGGAATAAAATAACGAATAAAGCTTTTCCTTTAGCCTTACATTTCCAAAGGACTGTTTAATATTCTTGGTGCTTCGTTTAAGAGAACAAACGTATTTTAATGTTATTCAGTGTATTTATTTAATTAACTTTAATTGTGGGATATTTTGCACTTATGTATTTTTGTTGTAATAAAATCACAGTTACGAATAGAATTGTCTTGGTCATATATTTCCATCCATAGCTGAATTGGTAGGAACAGATTTACTTTTTAACTTAATTAGTTAATTCTTTTGGTTAACAAATTATGACAGTGCTCATTTGCTTGCAATTACATTTAACCATATCATATATATATACAAAGCTCTGAGGAAAAATGAAGAGACCACTGCACCTTTTTCTTTCCTTTCCAAAAAAGTTGAAAACAAAAGTTTGTGAGGGAATAGAAGCGTTCAATTTGCAGTGGTCTCTTAATTTGAACCCTTCTGTTCCTCACACAAAACCTTCCTTTTCGACATTTTTGGAAAGGAAAGAAAAAGGTGCAGCAGTCTCTTCATTTTTTCCGGTGCTGTATCTATATAAAGAGAGATTTTGCATGAGAGAGAGAGATAGCAAGAGAGGGATGGTGCTAACATGTTAAAACAATATTTAATTTCCTATTCTAAACATGTACACAATTGTTGGCGAGTGTATAGGTTTAATAAGATTTACTCTTCTGAACATTATATAATGTTCACTCTTCTGAACAGGGCCCAATTTGAGATAGCAACAGGTGCATCTAATTTGTTGATGAAAGGGCACTGGCACTACTACCTGTACCATGCATTCAGGAAATGTTTGCTTACAGCTTGGTTTTTCTTAGCCAGTTGACAATCGACTGTAATCTGATAGTGCTGTATGTCAGTCTTTTGATTAGTTAGTTGGTGGATGGTCAGCAATGATGACAAGTCAACTAAGTCTTCATTCTATGTAAGTATTTCTTGATCAAGAATCCTCAGCATTCTTTACCCAGCACTGTGGACTGTGATAACATTGAGAAATCTTTAAGCAATATATCTAATTAATGTTATTACTGTTACCTAATTTTCATAATAAAAGTTATGGTTGTCATTAAAAGGAATATACAAATGTTATAGTAACACTTTGCCCATAAGTTGGGCCCCTTATATAATCACCCTGTCTTGTCCTGCAGATTTCTGCTTGTATGTTTGGTGCTATCTGCTGTAGATGAGAGTTGTTCATATCCATCTAGTGGTAAGAGGAAAAAACACTCATGCTTATCTATTGCACAAAAATAAACTCTGTGTTGTTTCTATCATATTAGCCCATTAATGTAATTCGAGAAGTTCTGTGAGCCTTACTCCTTTAATGTTCAAGGGCTGTGTTTCATTCAGAGGAAGACTGGCTCAGGTATGGCAATCAGCCAAAGACTTAATCTAAAAATCAACTGATTCTAAAAAACATTGAAAACATATCACATTGAAAAAAATGCCAACTATACATTCACAGTGTGTCACTGTTTCAACACATTTATGGCAATTTAAAACCAGTTGCTTTCTGTCTTCATACACAAGTACTGTAACATCACTCTTGTGTGGGAACTCTAACCCTGTAAAGGTTTGTAGAAATTGTACATTTTGAATTCTTAAAAAAACTACAACCTAGATGAAGAAAATCAGTCCTACTTTCACTGCTCTCTCTAGCTAAATAAAACAAATATGCCCCATAACAAAATTGTGATGAGATCTGTCTAGATTATTAAAGTGGACTTCCAAAGTGTTCCATACCCTACTACAAGCAGTTTTTTTTTTTATTTATTATTGTGGACAGAGTAATGACACCTTGACACCTTGTGCCATAAGCAGTGGTTCAACCTAGAATCAAAGAGGAATGTCCTCTTTAATAACTCTGAATACATTACAGTTGGACTAATGTTAATCTATATCCACTGTATTGTTATCAATACAATGTATCCTTCCATGATTTATGGCTCAGAGTTCATGAAATGACTCATGCTTGACAACAAGCTGTTTGCCTTAGCTTAAGACTGTTTGAAAACATCAACATACCAAATTAACTTCCATAGCTACCTTATCTGACTGTCAGTGACACATGACTATGACATGTATTATGTAAGGGCAAAAGGACTTCAAGGAGAACTGCAGTCATGTTTTTATATGGCCTGATATATTTATCTATTTTTGGTAATGGAAATTGTCCTATTTGCTGACTCATCCCGTACCATTGATTGAATGGCTTATGAAAATGTCTACAAAAACATCTTAAACCAGTCCGTATCTACCTCAGAACCTCATTCTAGTTAATTTCAGAATGTTCCACAACTGTGCCTCAAAACCATGTTTAAGTGGTGCTATTTACAAAACATAAGCAAATATGTATTTATGGGTGTTGTAAATAACTTTATTATTAATAATTAAATATTAACTTTTTTTTATGACACCTTATCCAAAATGAGACTCCTATGACATTTAGTTGCTTGGGGTGTTTTTTGTTACCTCCATAAAACATTGTCACAATGTAGTAAAAAGGTAAGGAATATGAGATCCAGTTTTCCCTAACAAAACTAAATATTTAAATATGAGATTAACCACATCAACTACAAGTTGAGAAAAAAAGACGGCATTTAGGAAATACTGGTAAATGTCCCTATTATTGTGAGGACAAATGTTACATAATGAAAAATCAATGTAAGTACAAGATGCACAAGAAAAACACTTGCCACAGAATCAGATGCACTGCTGAATTCAACATGAACTATCACAGTGTTGTATAAATTAATTGGCTGATGTTTTAGTATTTAGACAAATACAGCTCTGGAAATGTTTTTGACAGCTGCGCATATTTCTTTCCTTTCCAAAAAAGTCAGAAAGGAAGGTTTTGAGTGAGGAACAGAAGCGTTCAATTTGCAGTAGTCTCTTAATTTTAACCCTTCTGTTCCTCACTCAAAACCTTCCTTTCTGACTGTTTTGGAAAAGAAAGGAAAAAGGTGCAGTGGTCTCTTAATTTTTTCCGGAGCTGTATAATTAAATACATTCAATTATTCCACCATTCTGATCCAGACTCCTATTCATTTCCCTGTAGCCAGAAGCAGGAAAACTGTACAGGAGGAAAGAATTTCCCTGGAAACGGAGGAGCCAAGAAATTGGAGACTTCCATTTTACCCCTTTACACCGAACCTGAGTCTTAGTCCGAGTCAATCCTTCCCCAACCATATCCAACGTGACCAGGCTCAGAGAGTCTTCACCCTGAGACGTGGAGCCAAATCAGGGACCAAGCTGACAGAAGTCCTCTTTGATGGAGAGAATCTTGAGCCTGTCAACAGTGGCCAACAGGGCATGGTACAGTCTGTGCGTGGTGACTATGTCCAAAAGGAGATCCATCACCCCCAGCGTCGGACTGTTTTTAGAGTGAGCAGCAAGAACCTTGACAAGAGTAACTCTCCAGCAATCCTCAGTGATGACTTGCCTCACAAACATTTCCCAGGAGATGTTTCCTCTAACGATGCTTTCAATAGACCCCCGTTTCACCCTAGTGCTCCCCAGAGAGAAAATGGATTGGAGACTGCAGACCCTCAGGAGTCTGACCAACTGTATATCCAAGAACCTAACTCTGTGAGAGCTGTTGTTAAACCTATTCCTGTCCCCATAACCTCTCAACCTTTCTCGGATTCTCCAATATCTTTCCGGAGGGGGACATTTTCAAGTACCTCTGAACCTATTAAGGTAGCTCGTTACCACAGCACCTACTCATTGAGTGACCTAGGTAGCCCAATTGTCCCGGGAACCTTAGGCACCTCTGGTAACTTTCAGCCTGTTAAAACCCCTGTGATCCAAGGTGGCAATGTTGTAACCAATAGTTTGCACCCCGCTGGTGAAAGACGTGGCTCTCCTGTCGCTGATCACCCCCACATCCAGATCCAATGGTCTGAAAACCCTTTGAGCAAGACGGCTATTGAAGGAGAAAAGTCAGTTAACACACTTGCTGACACCTCTCCTACCCAAAGTGAGAGAAACCCCAGCGTTGGAGAATCTGGTTTGTCCACAAATGTCAAAGGGGACTATGGCCAGACTGGTTCTATGGGTTACCCTAGGTCCTTTAAGTCTGGCAATAGACAACAAGCACCAGAGCACCAGTCAGCTGTGAGCCAGTCAGCTTCTTTGGAAGAATCTGAACTTACTCCTAGTGTCACACAACCCTTCCATCGCAGTGCTAACTTTGCCCACACTGGAGGTCTCCCTGGAAACTATTCTTCCAATAAAATAGCTGGTCCTCAGGCTAGAAGTGCTTTCAGCAGATTTCTTCCTGGTAGTAGGTTTGGCTTTTTCTGGAATGCATTAACGAAACCCATGCAAAATATGCCTCCAAAAAGAAAAACTGCTCCTTCTATCCTTGCCCCAAATCAATCAAGAACGAAGAGTAGGCCGGTCTCTTGGGGGAATAGCCTTGTGCTAAGAAACTCATCCAGCTCTCTGACCAGAGGACCCACAGGCAATTACAAACTTGGAAAATCCACAAGCATTAACACACTGTTTGGGTTCAAAGGGTTCCAGTATCAAGCTCCCAAGATATTGGCATCTATTAAAAGTGAAGAAGACCATCCTGTTCTTGTGGTCAGAGATTCCATTAACACCAATCACGCAAATAATCAATATATTGGCTGGAGAGAGAGTCTTGGTACATCTAGGGGCATAAATATGGGTTCTGTCAGTAGGTATCCACCTGTATTAAAAAAATATGGTTTTCGCCCTATTAATAAAGAAGTTCCCATTTCAGATTCCCCTGTCCCAAGCATTATTCTAACCACAGCCACATTCAGTTCAGAACCACAAAAAGTGCAATCTATGTCAGTGGAAGACAGCCTAGTCTCTAGGAATACTGAGTCTGCACATGGTGACAGTGACCACAGAAATGTGCAAGGTAGCCTTGATGTGGTAAAGTCTGACACAGACTCTGTGTATGTGAACCACAGCTCTGATTCCCCAGCTCCCAGGCAACATGTGAGCTCCACCCAAAACACAATACCTGATTCTATAACCTCAACTGCTTTCAAGCCCGAAGTGAGATTCAAAAAGTTTGAGTTTGTAATGAATAAAGAGTCCAACGGTTTCAGGAACAAACAGAACAGAAGTAGTTTAGACATTAAGAGTGCAGGGGAAACGAAACCCTCAGTCAGGCAGGTTGAACCAACCCCTCCTGAAATCCAGCCAACCTCCATTACTACAACAGCCACACAGAGCCTATATGTCCACAGTGGTGGCCCAAGTGGTGATACATCTCATAAAACTGGAGATGACAAGTCATATGATGAAAACAAGTCAACTGCACAGTACACAGAAACAGAGAAACTTTTGAGCAAACACTTTAGGTATAAATCTGGTGCCCTCTCAAAACGACCTAATGGCTATGCTGATATGGGCCTCCAAATACTCAAAAACAAAGCGGGAACAACTCCGGACAAAGATGCTGACCTCCGTGGCCCAACGGTTTCTCCCATCACAGAGGTTCTCCCTTTGTCTGGATCAAAAGGAGACCCCATAGAACATCCACCCCGAGGAGCATTCAGTTATTCTGCCAACGTCCACTTGGGACCTGCCAACGTCCACACGGGGCCTGCCAACGTCCACACGGGGCCTGCCAACGTCCACACGGGGCCTGCCAACGTCCACACGGGGCCTGCCAACGTCCACACGGGGCCTGCCAACGTCCACTCGGGACCTGCCAACGTCCACTCGGGACCTGCCAACGTCCACTCTGGGCCTGCCAACGTCCACTCTGGGCCTGCCAACGTCCACTCGGGGCCTGCCAACGTCCACTCGGGGCCTGCCAACGTCCACATGGGACCGGTGAGGGTACAAGTCCTCCCCCGTAGTCGCAACCCCACCGGCAGGGTCGTAAAGGGAAAAACATTTAAGGAAAATGTCCCTTCCTCCTCCGTTGCCCTCTCTCCCCCGAACAACGCTGCCTCCCCATCCGTCCTCAGGCTGGGTGAACACGGGCCCATGAGGTTCAAGGCTGTTCAGTTTGATGACATCCTAGGAAGTGCCTCTTTCAGTGGGGTCCGACAGAGCGGAGGCTCCAGGCCCACTGTGCAGCCGACAGCCAACACCTTTACGACCGTGTCAAGTCACGGCGGAGGTGCCCGGGACCGATGGTTGGGGTCAACACAAGGTAAAGGGGGGAAACCCAGAGATGTGCCACTCCCACCCGTCCCAAGTAACAAAGATGCTGGTCAGAGTGGGGAGGGGCATGCCAGCAACGTCCAAGAAAACGTCCGAAGTATGGAAGGGTATTTCGGTAGCATTAAAGGAGGGATGGGAAGGAAAGAAAATCCCAGTAGGTCATATGTGTCCTCTGTAGGCTCTGCTGATAATCCCTCAGGGAATCCCAGTCAATCAGAAGATTTGTCTGAAATGAACTATTTGAGGACATCTGCAGGTAATCTTTTCTTCAAGTCAATAAAGTCTGCTTTGACTGCATGAAAGATGTGACCTGACCTCCCTAGACCTACTTCTAAGTATTTATTCAGAACACGGTTGAACTTTATAAATTTGAGGATGTATAATAAAGGTTCTTACTTTCATTGTCTAGTGTCCAAAAGTTCATTTTTTCTCTTCTTTTATATTTGAAAAGCAATATACCAGCCATACATGAAGTGTCCTCATTGCAATTTGTACCAACAGCAGGCATTCCTAAAAACATCTCCAATGTTCTGGTATAGTGGGAATCTGTCAAAAGCCCCCCTCTTGCTTGGGGCACAAGCCTTTCCCACCCATACACTACACTTGCTTTCATGACGACCCTGGACTACCCATTGATGTGACTTAAGTAAAGCAGTTATTGAATGAAGTGACAAGACTTGCGAAAATTGGTAGTGGTGTTAACAACTCAGCTGTGTTCAATTTTGTTGCACGTTTTACTTCGTTTATGGGTTTTTTGTAGTGGCTTTTTGATTCTGCACATGGAGGGAGGTAGAATGTAGCTTACATTTGCATTATTTCATACAAAGAATTAAATGACAAAATTGTGACTAAAGGTTTGTTAGTTTAGTGTATCGTTGTAGTCATGTTTTTCCCACTTTCATCATGTGCGGAATCAGACAGCCATGTCCAGCTACAGTAGACCTTCTGTTCAGAGTTATAGTAGACCATAACTAAAATGGCTTAAAAGCTGCCAAAATTAATACTGCTACTCTGAGTAAATAACAAATGTACTACTTTGGTTTTAGACCTTATTATTTAGGTGTGAGACTCTCCCCACTTCTTCGGTTAACTTTTCAGCATGTACTGTATTAACAGTAGGTTTGCAACATAGTAAAAGGTAGGAAAGGTGACTCCATAGGAAGTTGTATTTATAATGCTAGTTATACATTTAGATATATCAATATGTAATGCATGTGTGATCAACTATATTCATACTTTGACTCCCTCAGTAATAACTTCTTATTCTGTGTTTATCTACTCAGATAAGCATCTATTTAATTCTCTATATTCATATGGCACAGCGAGTATCCACTACAAGCACAAACAGATACAGAATGTAGACACCATCTTAGATGTTTCTTACCCCAAATCTGCGTTATGCTTTCTGGTCTGCATCTGCAGTGTGTTTAATAGTATAGACTATTGATTTAATAGTGTACAACTTCTCACCACATGGCTGCTGATGGAGGGCAGGGAGTAGGCTGCTATTTTGGGTCACCTTAACATATCAGGGTTGCTTGGTGAAAAAGTTGTCATGGTGAGTATTAGGCAACATAATGGAAGACAACGTTTAACTTCAATCAGTAACAACTGTCAATTTTCCGTCTCTCTCGTTCAGGCAATGGATTGTCTTTCAACAGTCTGCTGACAGACGTTCCACTCAGGGCATGAGGACTGTGGTGTGTTGGCATACCGGTCCCTTGCTTACTTACTAGTTTACTTTAATGTCACGTTACCTGATCACGAAGATGTGTGGGCAATGATGGCATGATACATGGAATGGCAGCCATTTTGAGTGTAGCAGAGACAATGTAGAAGTCAAGACATCCCACTTGAAGACCCCCCCCCCCCATTATTTCTTGATTCAAGCAGGTCCAGTCTGCTTATTTCCTCCTCTACCCAGAGGTTGCCTGAAAATGAGACTCCCAACAGCTCCCATTTAACTTTCATCAAACCCACTCATTCCAGTCATAAAGGTTGCGGACCCACCTGTTAAAATAGTGGGGTTGTAAACATATTTAAAAAACCTTTTCCCATTGGGGCAAAGCAGGAACTTAATGCAGGATATGACCTCATCCGTCTGTGTTGGGATTTGTTTAATCAACTCCTATGACTTAACTTTGCATGAGTCAGCATTACATTGGAAATCATTGCATTACAACAGCAGGCATCCTTGGTGAGACGACATTAAGTTGAATGGCCCACACTGTGTGGATCAGGTTAAAATAACAAATACAACTTGAAACTTGATAGTTTGCCATAACTATTCACTTAGTCATGGTTCGAAGTTCCAAGCTGGTTCTATTCATTTTATTTCAATTACCCGCATTTCATGGACCAGATGAGGCACTGCTGATTATTACAGCTTTTTACAATCGCTATGACAGTTTTTTCAATACATTTAACACGTTTCCTAAACTCTTAACGCACCAACACACCTAAAACACACAATTGGCAAAACGGTTAATTTCATGCTCAAAATCACACATTGTAAACTAAACTCCAAAACTATTTTACAAAATACAATAATACACTAACACAATACACTATGTCTAACAAAACACTACAAACATGTTTCAAAATCAAATAATTATTCAAAACACTAACACATGTTCTCTTCCAACAGGAACATTTAGTCAATCATAACACAATGACAAAAAAAACACTATCATCAGCTGAAATTACAGAAACTGCATTATTTTATGTATCAGGTCTGCCCTTATACAATTGACAGTATATTGTATTGATCATAGATTGTGTTTTGCACTGCAGTTTATTTTGATGCCTCTACATTTTTGTTTTGTTGGGTTTAGTAAATGCATGCATTTTGTTTCTTTTGCTGCAGAAATTCAATACAAAAAATTAATGACCATCTTAGAGTAGCTTTATAGAATGTACAGTTTATGAAAAAAAAAAAAGACAGAGACAGAATTGCTGCAGTAAAGACTTTATTTGCAAAAGGACATTGCTGCAAGATATACAAACAGAAAAAGCACTGGAATAATAATAACAAAAACAAAGTAATCTTCTAATCTGCCCGGTCTTCTGCATTTGGCCACATGTTCTCATCCACATCACACCTGATATTTTCATTGGCAAGGCATCGTGGGAAGAATCGTTTGGCATGCCTTATCCACCCCTGGCAGTGTTCCGCTGTGATGTCTTGGCATGCAGCATCCATTGCATCCAGGAGGGACATTTGGTCATGTGGACGATGGTCAAAAACTTTCCATCTCCAGGCTAAGAAAAACTCCTCAATGGGGTTGAGGAAAGGGGAGTAAGGGCCAAGTAAATGGGACATCATCCTTGGATGGGCGTCAAACCAGGCTGTGACTGCCCGGGAATGGTGGAATGCCACATTATCCCATATGATCACATATATTGGCAAGTGGTCTCCCACCTGTCCCCTTTCTACCTCTGGCACCAGTCTTTCGTGCAGGTCTTCTAAAAACAGGAGAAGGCAGACTGTGTTGTAGGGGCCAATCTCTCATTTATGCAGGAGTGCACCGTTGTTGGAGATTGCGCCGCACATGGTAATGTTGGCTCCTCTCTGGCCCGGCACGGTAACTGTGGCCCTTTTGCCAATTATGTTTCTCCCACGGCGACGCCTTTTTGCCAAGTTGAAGCCAGCCTCGTCAACATAGATAATTTCATGTGGGACTTGATTGGCCTCCAACTCCATGACTCTCTGAAAGTAATTAGACACAGTGTATGTAAATGCTGTGCTGTACTGTATATCTACTGTATGTCCTAATGTACTCCAGGTTTATAGAGTAGTTTACTGCAAAACACACTGTGTATAGTACAGTAATGACTGTATTGCATAACCTTACCTGGACGTATTGGTGACAGAGTTCTTTGATGCGCTCACTGTTCCTTTCAAAAGGAACTTTGTATAGTTGTTTCATTCGGACTCTGTGTTTAGCTAGAGTCCGAGAAATGGATGTTATGCTGATTGCTGCAATGTTCCCAAAGACAAGGTTGTCCTCTACAACTCTGGACTGAATGTCCTTCAGTTTTATTTCATTGTCAGCAATCACCATGTTGACAATAGCACGTTCCTGTTCTTCATTCAGGAGCTTTCCTCTGCCCCCTGAGGGAGGTAGACGTTGAATCCTTAGAGGGACAAAATACAGTTACATTTTAGAGACCGGAGGCATACAGTCACTCTAATACTGTAAATGGTAAAATTACTGTATTTACACTTTGCTTTAGGAAAAGCAATATCCTACCTGTTGGTTTCTCTGAAAATACGGACAATGGATGCCACTGTGTCCCGGCTGAGATTTGGCTGTACTCGTTCACCAGCCTCTCTGTATGATAGCCCGTGGTTTATGACATGGTCAATGATAGTAGCTCTTATTTGATCAGTTACCCTAGCTCTGGTCCTTCTTTGAGCGCCACCACGCATTCTAACTCCTCTCCCTCTACCTTGCCCCACTCCTCTCCCCTGTCCTTGCCCCACTCCTCTCCCCTGTCCTTGCCCCACTCCACTCCCTTGTCATTGTCCCACTCCTCTCCCTTGTCCTTGTCCTTGTCCCACTCCTCTCCCTTGTCCGGGTACTCGTCTTCCTCTCCCTCGTGCAGGCATTTTTTTCTTTCTTTCTTTCTTTCTTTGTGTTGCTCCATATTGTTCCTTTTCCACACAATATCAGCCCAAAGAGTACTCTTTTAGAATATATGATCATGCGATTGAAAGAACCTCAACACCTGAGTGTGCTTCCTAGATGGGAATCAGCTGTGATTTATATATTTGCATAACTTCAATAAGCTGTTTCTCATTAGCAATGGAATAAGATACAGGGAATATATTTGTGTTTCAATTCACAATATAAACAGCTGTTTACCTTGACTTTAGCCTGTAAGGTTAGGTTTAGAACATGGTGTTATCTGTTCTGACATACAGTGTGAAAGCATTTGTAGATTTGACTGTAAAATTACATTGTTTTGGTCTTGGTTGAGCTTGTGTGTAAAAGAAGTTCAAGCATTTTAAATTTGTGTTAACTGTATGCATTTTGTGTCAAAGCAACAAGAAATGTGTTAATTGTATAGCCTACAAAGATGGATGTTGTGCTAGCCGTGTTAAGAGTTTAGGAAACTTGTTAAATGTATTGAAAAAACTGTCATGGCGATTGTAAAAAACTGTAAGACACAGTTGAGATATTGTTATTGAATGAGAAAAGAGAGGTGTATAGGACAACATTGTGGACGGACATGCGTTTTTCCAAATGCATAATTGGCCCACTAGGTGGCATGCAACACCCATTAAACTCTACAGAGGTGTTTTTCCCCAGTCACAATTCCCTTTGGTATTTCTTCTAGTGGAAGAAGTGTCATATTATGTTGCTTACTGGACAAATTAGGAAAAGAAAATCCAACTAAAAAATAAAACAAATTGCATTTCCTGGGTAGCAGGCATTTCTAGTATAGGCCTAGGCTATTTTTAAGTGGGTGTTTTCGACAGTGTAAATGGAAAAACAGAGGAACATTTGACGAGAACAGATACGCTGTTGCTTTCCTCCGTCCACCAGTGATTTACGGTTGCATGTGTCCATGCTAGGCTCAAATCACACCACTAACAGTCTTATTCCCGGGGGATGACCCTTCACCTTTTCCCAGGATGGGAGCCTCACTGAAATATCCACCTCTTCTCTTGTCCTCAACTGCCGTTCAGCATCCAGCGTGCGGTGGGGGTTGGGGCCAAGGCGAGGGGGAAGCCTGAAGGATCTGTCAATCAAATGTAAATACATTGTACATTGGATTAACACAACTCCCTTGCAGCCCCCCCCCCCCCCGGCCCCCATATTTAGTACAAGAGGAACAATCCATTTTCCCATACGAGTTGAAACCCGTCAAATCCATGTTGTGCGAGTGGATGTTTTTTTGGTGGTATCCCAGGACCTATGCCTGCCTGATTTAGAATGATTAAAAGTGAAGTTGTTAGACGCCATTAGCTTTATTCGACGCTCTCTCTTTCTGTCCCTATTTGTGTCAGAGTTTCTGACTTGGCTGCAAAAACAGGGGTGAGAACGTCCCCAAACTGTGGTCAAATCCCAAAAAGTTGATTAATGTGCATAATTGTCCTGTCACCATTTTTAACAAGGTAATTTTTGGGTTTCACACGAAAGCTACAATTAGGTTTAGGGTGGGTACGTGTGTAGGTGTCCCTGTGTCTCTTTCTCACATACCTCGGGAATGTGTGCCTTGTGTTGTTGCGTGTGTATTGTGTATCTCTGCGTGTGACGTGTTCTCTGTAAAACGGAGCCCCTTAGCCCCCCCCCTCTGTCCCACCGTGAGGGGAATTCTGTACCATGTCTGCGGTTTTCAGGGAGCTTTGAAAGAAAATAAAGCATAGAGGCCTCACAGTCATCTCCCCTCACACCCTCCTCCCTGTCTCTCCTCCCCCTTTCCCTCCCCCACCCATGCTCCATGTGGCAGTTTTATGTTTTCTCACTCAATTCGCTCGCTCCCCTGAAACATAAACTATAAAGAAACCCGGGCTAACAGCATACAGAGCAGTACATAAACTGGACATCAAACGTTACGTCCACATTTCCCCTTGAAGCACAATTGGGGGGGGGGGGGGGGGGGGGGGGGGGATAAAGAGAGAGGCTTTTTGTTTGGCTAAGTACACTATTTGAGAGAGTGGGAGGGCCAGGGCGAGGAAAGGGGTTGAAAATATATTAGAAATGGTCGAGTCTGCTGTGGTATTTGCAGATCAAGTTACTTCAGATGCCAGAAGAGTTGGTTTCGCTGAGTTTGACTGTTTCCACACTACTGTGTTGTTGTAGTCATTGTGCTGACTGATCTGCAACGAAAACGTTACCTCAAAACCTTACCCAGTAAATGCAGCTACCACGCAAATAAACACAATACACATTGCCATGGATTCAAATAGGTAGCTGTCTGAATGCACCACCCGAGGGACGCCGCTTGCCCCCTGGGACGCGTACCCCACAAGGAGCTGCGGGAAAGCCGCGAAGATCCCTGTGGACCTCTGAGCCAGGGGCAGTTCCGGCTGCTACCAACTAACAGAGACGGGACGGTAGAATCATAACCAGGACAGAAAGATTGAAATAAATCCTTCCACCCTCAGGCAAACGGGCAACCCTAAACTGTGTAACTGCCAGTTGGCCGCACACTCTGATAGCTGACTTCGGCACACTCATGCTCTTAGACACGCTTTCACAAGCCACCACATTTAAGAGCACAATCAATCATACACTCACCGTGGACACACACTGTCTTTCACACACCCACACTCAACATACAGACACGCATTAACACGCGTCCTACCCCCACACGGATATCCATATCCAGTCCATGTCGCAGTCCCACACATTTCTGATTGTACTAGTAATTTATACTTTCGCATACTCTCTAGTTCTATGCGAGTTATTTTACAGAGGACCATGCACACCCACGACATCTGACATGGACAGGTTATGCAGGCAATAAAAACATGAAACTCTGTAGTATTTTAAGTATCAAATGTATTATGAATCTAGAGTTTAGATCTTCATTGATACATCTCCTTAATGCAAACGCGCAAGACCAAAATCTCATGCACGATAATAAGGTAGCTTTAGATTTGTGGATTGAAAGGAATGTATGCCGACATGCTTTTTGATTAATGTGGACCAGGTCAAAAGGAAAACGGAATGTGGGTCATATGAGGATACGAAGTCCAACCCCTATGTATTTCTGTGCATATGGTTCTGGAACTCTGGCTATTTCCTTGTCAAACACACAACGAGTTTCCTGGCTGTGCCAGAGAGGAAGTTATAAAGCAGGAAGACTTCCTGTGTTATTGCCAATTCACCAATGGATGTGAGCAATGAGCTCCGCTATGCTACTTACATAATGCAGGTTTGGAGCCTAGTTGGTGATGAATGACAGATGGGAATCGGGTCATTCATAAATGTACACTTCTTTTAATAACCCCATCCACCGAACAAGTACAAAAGCTATTTAAAAACAGGAGTTCCAAATCTTTTTCCACTGGAGCGTTTTTTAAAATGTTGTTAGTAATAGTGGAATGAGAGTGCTTTAGTCACCAGAAATGACTTTGGGTTGATGCAAAAAAAAAATAATGCATCCTAAAATGCTGAATTTCTAATAATCAAATCAAAAAGGCAACACTCTCATCTACTGATGTCACTAAGACATCATCTCCCCTTATAGCGCACCTCTTATAAACGAGTGTGCTATAAGGGGAGAGTTGTTTTGAATGCATACTGTTGCTGTAACTAACTTCCACAAGGTGGGGGGGGCTAATTAGGGATATCGCCTTGAAGTTTTCATTGTGAGACTTTTGTAATAACGGTGTTACATTAATAAGATTAAAATTATATACGCAATTACTCATGACACTCCCTTTGAAGGTCCTCAAATCATGTAGCTCATGGCTCCCTAGTTTGGGAATCCCTGTAATCTAAAACATAGTATTTTCATAAAGCCTAAAGGATAAGAAGCACTCCAAAAAATAACAGGAACCTAGGAAAGAACAAAGAGAGGAACTAGGCTCCAAGGTCATCATCTGGATTTGCCGGTGGAAAAGTCATCTGGATAGGCCGACAAGTCTTGATCTTTGACTCTCCTGGACACACAAACAAGTTGCTGTGTTGAAACAAGGCCAGTCGCAAAATGGACATAATGAAATGAAATGTTAATGGATGCCAGGTCCAGTCCTAACCAGGGTGGTTATAACGGGTGTAACAGTTTAACACATTGGTTGGCTTTTCCCAGCAGAGCAATCGCAGTTTACTATGGACTCTGCCCAATACCACAGAATCTCTGTTTGTCTCTACAGCCTACTGGTTGACATAGTAAACAGACACACCTGCTGTTTGGGTTAAAGGTGTGTAACCTGCCCTACAATGTCTAGACTGTACTTGTGTGTGTGTGTGTGTGTGTGTGTCTTGACACTGGTGGCATAGACCTAGTTTGGAAAAAGATGTGGCTGTACAGAAGTTCCCCCCCAGGTTAGTTTTATCTGAGCTAGAATCGGATTCCGGTCTACCGGGTCCTGTTTGATTGTCATCAGGTTTGGGATAGGTGTTACTAGCTGTGGACCCAAACACAGCTATCCCCAAGCCTATAGAGATGATTGATTTTATGCAAATAAGTTACATTTACTGACGCTAATTAGGTACATTCCTTAACAGATTAGAAATTCACTATTTGTTCTCATTCTTGTCCATCTGGATATGGTCTACACCATATCTCGGTTCTATTCTGGGCTCTGATTTTTCTATGGTCTGGCCGGGTTTAGGATCCGTCCCGGTTTTAGAATTGCCCGTTTGGGGCCGGGGTCCAGCGTGTTGGAGCGTGGAGGCCGCTAGTTCTCAGGTCACACACACTCCAGATGGAAGCTTGGCCCACAGCCCAAACACTACTGATACAGGCACACCTGTTGCCTTCTGTTGGTCTTTGAGCTGCTCTCACTCCCTCTTCTATTCTGTCTCGTTCCCTCGCTCCCACTCTTCAAGGCCTTGCCTTTCTCCTCCCCCCCTCTCTTTCTCAACCCCCCCTCCCCCCTTGGGTCTTTCTATCCCTTCCTTCCTCCAGGTTCATGACATCACTGTCTCGTCTGGGTGCCGTCTCGGAACACTTCTCCCTCAGAGAAAAGGGGTGAAATGTGGTGCTGCCACCCGCGCAATGGAACACAGGGAATTGACTGCATCTCCATGACAACCAAACAGTTCCCAACTCTCTCGATGCCTCACTGTCCTTCTCTCTCTCCATTTTCAATATGTAAGGACCACATCTCGCCGCTTCTTTTCTGCTCCTCTCTTCCTCTTTACCCATGCATCTCCAAAGACCAATCCCTCTCCCCTTGGCATTATTGTCCCTTCACCTGGTCACAATGGCAGAGACATAGAAGTCATAGAACATAGAAGTGAGTCAGTGCACTTGAGGTCAGCTCTTACCTAGCGGTTATGTACTGTACTTCTTCACCTTGCTTCTCTGTGACCGCGTGTTCACGTCTCCCCCTCCCAACCCCCATCTAGAGTTGAAATCTAACGGCTGAAGAAGCCTACAGGAAAAGTTAGCTGAATTTGGGAATTCAGTCTTGATAGAGAGAGCATCTACCTCCTCCTTACGCAAGTGGAGGACATCGGTGTGTGTATTCTCATTCCTATTCATCCAAAAGGAGTTTCAGTACACTGATCTCCTGGGGTTGAGTTACCTGGCCATCTGGAAGGGCCCTGCACAGAGAATAATCACAACGGACAAGTCGGGGGAACAAAAGCGTGAAAGAGCAGAGAGATGGAAGATACTGACCTCTCCCAGATAATGACCAATAAAACAAATGTAATTGCCTGCGAGCCAAAGTGAGCCACGCACAGGCGCGCGCGCACGCACACGCACCGTTAACCAGGCACAAACAAAGGAGTTTGTCATAATTGTAATCAGATTAGTGTTAAACCTTGTTGGCATCTTGCCAGTGGGCACATTGATCTTATCACTGGGAAGAAACAAGATGGGTAATATCATTCAAATGCTTTGTGTGTACAGTAATTAAATCACTGAAGAGCTTTCATTAATATGTCATCAGAGTTATGGTCTTCGCAGTGTTTGTGTGTGCCTCATGCCTGAGTTTGCAGAACAGTATTATCACAGTGCGAGTGTTGTCTCAACCTGTTGCTACCTACAGACGGAGACATTCATCCCGATCGGTTATTTTTATCAGTGACATTTGATCAAATAAAACGGATTTGATCTGTAGAATCACAGCACTGCTTTTTTGCTGGTTGCCTTTTTAGTTGATTTTTAAAGCCACAAAAGTGTCATTATTTTAATACCACAGGCAAATATGACCATTTCCCAATTCAGAATTGTCCCTGTAGACAAGACGTTTTTTTCCCATAATCCGTCCTGCATAGAAAATATAGAATTTTCCTATTGTCAGGGAGACTTTTCCAACAGAGCTTAACAACAACAGCTTAACAACTTAATTTCATAGTAACACAACAGGGCTCTGCTGTCTGTTTGGAACAGGGCAGTGGGTACGTTCATTGGAAACATGACACTGTCGCCTCCAAGCACTTTGCTTCTCTGAAAAAGAAGGCAACAGGTCACTTTAAAATATTACTTTGTCATCTAGATGCATCTAGAGCGCAACATTGACCAGTGTTCATGATCAGTGCCCATTTTATGGCCTGAAATCAGACCTAACATTGATTTCAGTGTGAACTCTTTCACTTTAAGGTAACTAAGCTCTGGTTTTAGTTTGGAAACAAACAAAAAGAAACATTGGAACTACTCACTCACGTTTGTGTTTAAAGTCTGTGTGGGCCGCTGACTTGTTGAATGTGCCATTGCATGAACCCTCGTAAGAAACAAACCTGGCACAGTTAAGATGTAGTCCAACTACTTTATTAACCCCACCTCTGCATTAGTAACTATTTTGGCCAATTGTCCTGACCACAGATCCCAATCTAGTAGGAATAAAGCCACTTTGTTAAGCTCTCACTCACTACAGTCACATGACATGAGTGAGAAGTGCAGCAGATTGCCTGATTCAACGACTGAATATACAAATGTGGCAGTAGCAGAACATGGACAGAGAAATCTTTCAGTTTTAAGGGTGTATTATTTTCCTTCTGCGATTGCTCTTGACAACTTACGGTAAGCCCAAGTATTGTTCATGAATTGTCATTTCTGAAGTCCTTCTTCCCAAGCCCTTCATTTCATAATTGTCCCGGAGGAAAACTGTGAGTCAAGATGTTTCAAAGAATATCCAATAATATTTTTTTGTGTGTGATTCAAACAGTGCTAAAGAAAACAATGAGAGCAGGCAAGGTTATAATAGTGTTTAACAAACAACAAAATAAAACGTCAGATCTCATACTAGCTTTTTCAGAAAGAGTCACAGCATTTTTTGTTTTGTTTTGGCACTGATTGGGCCGGCCATAGATGAGGTCCTGGACAGGGTCCCTGACAGGCCCAAACATGTCTCTGTGGGCCCAAAGCGGAGGTCAGCATCAACCTTGTATACACGTTTAGGGGCCATTGGTCAAGTCATTTGATGGGTCATGGAATCCTTAAACATAATCCTTGAAACATCAATAAGGGCAGGATACCTTTAGTTCAAATTCTTACTGGTGTACAGCCAGTAAGAGAAAAAAACAAAAATAGACTAAGTATAGTTTAGGAGGACAGTGCTAGTAGTGCTAACGGGGAAAGCAAGGAACATACAAACACACAGGCACTTTAGTGCTAATGCATAGCATAGAGTTTAAAGTGAGAACCAAATAGAAAGACAGAAGAATGACAAACAGAATGGAGGGCTGTGTGCCTATCTTTAGCCCCCAACCCCAATACTTTTCAAACTAGGCTAAAGTTAGCATGTTCCCCAAAGCTAGCGAGGCCAAAACTAGACTTAAGCTAAGCCAACATTAGCAGGGGCTATTATTAGCACAGCTAATGTTAGCGCCTCCTTTATCCTTATGGACACTACACCATCCTAACAGGCTCTTGATACATGGATTCAAAGACATGTCTTTAGCTAATAAAAGCTTTAGCTGATAATTGGATTGTGTTGAATATCCATGTGGATCGCAGCTCTGATTTACAACAACACCAATCAAGTACCGCCAAGCAAGCACAATGCTATAATAATCTGACCCATTGAGTTACCACACTCTCTTCTATTCTGGATGGAAACGTTCAAACATCCATGCACGCCACTCTTACATTAAGCGCCAAGTGAGATTCTCTCTCAGTGTGTTAAATACATACTTCCAGAGCCACTGTTTAGGGTGAAGGATGAGTGTCTCATTGTGCAGAATGTGGGTGTGTTGGTATGTGATATAGAATTGCTCTGCATTCTTGGATGACAGGTGTTGGCTGAGAGAGAGCTTGAAGGAGAGAGATGTATATATTATAAGAAAAGATTAGAGAAAGAAAGCAAAGGGAGACATTGAAGCAATCGCTCACAGTATGACAGTAAGGCTAGCTAATTGCTATCATCATCATCATCATCATCATCAATATTTATATTATATAGCAGTACCAGTGCTCTCTCTTGTCCCTGTCTTTTACACCTGCCAAAACATATTCAACACTTCAAAACTAGCACAAAAACCTTCCTCAGTTCCTTAGTCGATACTAAGTTGATGTTCACTGTGAAATGGCTACAATCAAAAAAAATGAGGCACTTTTGTACATATGTATATATATATATTTTGTTAATACACTATGTTTATTCAGCCATCATTAGATTAAATCCAGCTTTTTTGATTGAATAATTGGGTTTTCATTTAAGCTGATGATCGAACAACATCACTGGCTTCGAGCCGGATGTCAGCAGTCTGTTGTCCTCTCGGATTGACTTGGAGGCCTTCTTTCGCAGGCTAACAACCAATAGGTTGTTTAGAGTAAAATTGGCACACGTCCCCATTGGTTATTACAACCAATAAACTGAAAGCAAAAATAAAATTAGGTTTTCCATTAGTCTTTCCAAAGTGCTTCAGGGACGTGACCGGTGCGACTCCTCTCTCCTCCCATTGGTTGTCATACAAGGATAAAGAGCAGGACCTTCTGATCTCCTATTTATTTCCCAGAATTCCAAGGGCTTGGACATCAGCATTCTGGAAACAGAGAAGAAATGGAGGGGTTAGAAGAACAATAAACAACAGAATATGATATGAAGATGAACCAAATATTATGACATAAATCCACACCTTATCATCGTTATTGTTTTATATTCTACAGTAAAATATCAACAGTACGACTCTATCAATATAGGAACATGGTGTTCTTTAAAGATGTTGAAAATACACACACAGAGACAGAGGGAGACAGTGGAAAGGAAAGACAGAGAGAGTGAGAAAGATCGAAGGAGATGGAGAGGGCAAACACTGCTGCAGGGATATAATCACGGACACACAGGTCAGTGTGCTGTGCTTGTTGTTCGTGTGTGTGTTTGGGTAAGGACATATCCTGTCATGTTCCGCAACTAAAGCAAGTAGGCTATGCCACTGAGATCAAATCTGTATTTTAATGAACCTGAAAACGTTGAGAATTCAGTCACACGCGCAAACATGCCTTTGTTATGGAACCTCTCGTACGATTGATAGCGACTTAGAGGGTCGGACTGACAGGATATTTAGGCTTCAGATGGGGGGAAAAAGGACAGAAAATACCAGCGACCAGGGACTTTCATACATCTTAATCTCAATCCGCCAATTAAGGCGCTGATTACTTTAATAGGACAAACCACCACCAACTTGACAAACAGAGATCAACAATAATGATGTCATTAAGGGATTCATCAGCCAGTTTACATACAAGGAAACGTTGTGCGTTGTCCCCATAAACAGAAGGTTAAAACACACCTCCGTTCTCTAAATGTCCCGGACATGCTCTCCCTGATTGCCCAAGAAAAGAAAAAAGGTCCTCCCCTATATTTTTCTCAGTCTTCCTGGTGCAGAGCTATATTTAGTGTCTGGGCACACACAGTGCCTGCCTGCCAGCCAGCGAGCAGCAGCTAAAGCGGCTCAGCCTGAAAGAGCCACATAAACAAACAATCAGCACGGCAGACCCAGGGGAATGAGGGTACGAGACACTCAATGGCACACACACACACACACACGGCACACACACACACATGCGCGGCTTGCACACACACTCCCAGACAGAGTGTCTAAGGAAACAGTGACTGGGTGTCTGTGAAAACAAGAGAGCATACACACTATTAACAAACAACCCATTAGGTCAAGGTCAGGAGTCATCCCTTTTTGGCTTTTTTATGTCCGAATTTGAAGACACACACACACACACACACACACACCACTGACATCGGCGCAGTCAAACACGTGGCCAGAGAGGAAGCGTTTCCTTTCCTAAACTGCTGTAATCAGATATCTCTCTCTCCAGCCATCCTTCTCTGCCTATTGATCCCATTCATTTCCCTGTGTCGTCTCTCTTTTCTGGGGTCTAATCGATGGGGATGATGCTTGTAGGAGTCTGCGTGTGTGTGCCTGTCCGGCTCTGCGGGCTCTTTAACTCCCGAGGCCAGATCTGCTTGAGACAGTGTCTGGCCAATAAACAGTTCTCTCTTCAGGTCGCTCGGTCCGCCTGTCCTTACAGCCGGGCCCAATCGATAGGATGATTCACTCAATGAAGCAGTCCAAGTGGCGCACGCGTGCACACGTGTAGCTATGTTTGTGAAAACCAGAACTCCTCAAAGGAACAGACAACCAAGGGATGATTCTGAGAAGGTAGGAAATGTTTGCCAGTCCCTAGAAGGGCTGTTCTCAGGTCACGCACGGCCGTCTGCGTACTCCATCTTTCCGTCTGTGTACTCCATCTTTCCGTCTGTGTTCTCCATCGTTCCGTCTGTGTTCTCCATCGTTCCGTCTGTGTTCTCCATCGTGCCCAAGTTGATTTGGTCTGTCCTCACCAAGGGACAATCATGATATTCAGGCCAAATAACAAACGTGAAGAAACATGCATTAAGCATTGATGGATATTTAAATAGCTTCCTGCTGCTCACAATTTGACCTGGAGATAAACATTGATTGTTAGATTTATTTTTACCTTGCATGCATACAGTATACTGCTTTTTGTAAGCTGGATCTTAGTAGAATGTTGACTCACACAAATTGTTATGTTTCTCAACGCCAAGGATTTATCCACACATAAAAGGTGAAAGCTACGTCGGTTTTTAGTAAAGTATCTATATAATTTCTCCTAGTTTATTTTTCCATGATCCACGTGGGTTAGAATACTTGAGTAGAAGGAATTGAAAGCGTCTCAAATGAAAGCAGGTTCTATCTATCTCTATCTGACAACTCAGACACTTGTTGAAAACGGGCAACATGTCCGGTCTAGTCATGTCATCGGTTAGGTATATGGCTCAGCAGTTGGGGTTAGAGAAAATAGCATTTTCGAATGGGAATAAAAATGTTTGTAGTATATGCCACTCATGTAGTAAAACAGGGATGTGTGTGTGTATTGGGGATTTCCATATCGGTTTCTGTCAAAGCTCGCTTTGTAGATCCATGAAGGACAAGACGTGCTGTTCTCTGTGTGCGTGTGTGTGTGCGTGTGCGCGTGCGTTACCCTAACATCTGTCAGTCGGACTTGTCACTGCTCACATAATACAACTTGACGACTGCTGTTTGACTCGCCCACTAATCTGTCCGTCTGTATGGGGTCACTGCACTTTAGATCTGCAGCCTTCGAGATGGGGACGCATTCAGCGGAACTGTGCACGAAACACTCCTCTTTGTCACACGCGCCCGCTGACACAAACCCGCCCGCTAACCCCTCCGACTGTTGCACTGCCAATCGCTTCCATACTCCGGGAGATGTGTATGACATGTTCCCGTGCCACGTGCGCACAAAGCTGCAGCCTCACACCATGAGAGAGAGATAAAGAGGGAGATGCAGAGAGAGATGGACGGACGGATGTCAATTAGAGTCTGAGACAGATGTCCTGGCTATGGTTGAACGTCTGGTGTATGCAGCCCGTAGCTGCTGCGGCTGGGCGTGACCTAACGCGGCCAATGGAAAGTGTGGCTACCACAGAAGGGGAGGATTGCCGGGGAGTTCGGCATTCGTTTGAAGGGGAATGACAGACAAAAAGCATGTCAATGTGTGTATCTGCCTGCACACGTTTTACTGGTCCTCCTGTTTTTCTTGTGAGGACCGGAACAAATTGTTAACCAGGTCCTGCCTTTTAAAAACGCTCATTCGGGGGTTAGGTTTAGGGGGGTACGGTTATGGTAGAACAATCAAACGGGTAAACAGAAGATAAATATAGGTGGAATATCAGTGTCACCACAGAACAAGCCTCTCTGGGACCGGGTTCCAAAGGTGTTCCGGGAAATCACAGATTTAAACATTTGTGTACAGTCCACTTTAAGCAGATTCAGTTTTACCTCCAGGCCATCTCACATTTTTGAGCAACTCTACAAAATGTGTCCAACCAGGTCTGAAAACCGTAATATGCAGCCACAAATGACAGGTGGGAGGAGGGCTCTGGAAATCTGACATCCAATAAAACAACACTGCATTCCAACTGTTTTGGAGCTCCCCAGAGAGGCCAAACCTATGCATTGTTGGCAGCACGGCTATGTGAAAGACAAAACGTTTACAGCGGGTGGACGAAAAACAACGGAAACAACTAACAATATATGAACATCAAGATCCTAAAACAGGACCAGGTGCACCCTATGGCGCAAACACTGTTCCCTCACGTTGTTCCAATGTTCCAGGGTGACAGTGCCCCACCGGAGACACTGATAAAGAAATTCAAGAGTGGTTTTATGAACACTAAGAGGACGCCAAGCGCCTTCCATGGCCACCCCAATCACCACATCTGAACATCGATGAACCATTACGGGAGGTTCTGGAGCGCTTGGAGAGAATTAGATTTCCACCCCCTTCATCCCTCAAAGAACTGGAGGCTTTTCTTCTTGAGAACTGGTGGCATTATCCCACTCCACACAGTTCGGGACTTGTACGACAGCATTCCAGGGAGGATTGGAGCTGTTCTGAAGGCAAAGGGTGGCCCCACCGAAATGGCCTTACAGCTCTGGAAAGAACTTAGAGACCACGGCACCTTTTTCTTTCCTTTCCAAAAACATTGACAAGGAAGGTTTTGAGCGAGGAACAGAAGGGTTAAAATTAAGTGACCGCTGCAAATTGAACGCTTCTGCTCCTCACTCAAAAGGTTCCTTTTCAACTTTTTTGGAAAGGAAAGAAAAAGGTGCAGTGGTCTCTGAATTGTTTACGGAGCTGTATATTCCTTGACCGTTATACGACCATGCAGAGCAACCATCAGACCCAAAGACTCCCAGGAGGTTGCCCATACCAATACAGATTCCCCACCGTCTTTGGTGGCAGATACTGTGGGCTAAAAGGCATCCTTTGGCTTTCTCTAAACGTAAACACGTCCGGATGTAGGAAATAGGGTGAAAGATGACTCATCAGACCATATGACTTTTTTCCCCCACTACTCAGGGTTGCAGGTTTTGTGCTCCTTACACAAACGTATTCTTCTTTGTGCATAAGGCCTTGTATACAAGCCGTTTTCCCGAATGACAACCCAGAAATTAATTCCAGCATTGTGAAGCTCACCATGTACAGTTTTTGAAAGGGCTGGGTCGCAGAGATGCCGAGATGCCGATTAATATTGTAATGTCCAAAGCTGTATTTTTGTGGCTTTGAGCAACTATCCAGTTCATTGTCAGTGAGCTTCGACTTGTGAACACTGTTCCTCTCTGCCAATGCGGTTTGTCCACGTTCGCCGTCATGATTTTTGAGACTGTTCCTCTTGACGCGTTGGATAATTCTGCAGCTTCTGCGGCCGATGCGCCTGCGATTTAGGCACAGACGACTTGGCCTCTTTGGAACTCTGTTATTTGCCTCGTGTTACACTGTAAACTCAAACATCAAAGAGCTAATCGTCAGACCTCTTTTATAGCTGACACGTACTGTATGAACTGCTAATTGGCCATCAACCTAATGTGACCTCCGCGCAGCTGCGTTTGTGATTTAGTTACTTCAAAGTAACAGTCCTTTTCCATGTTGTGTTTCCACCCCCGTATGTCTCCAAAAACTCCCAAGGCCAGTAAGACATGCGCGTGTCCTCATGTGTGCATGTATAAATGTATAAATGTGCCAGACTGCCAGACAGCTATAGGGTGTGCCTGAGTGTGAACATATACTCCATTTTCTTCAAATCTGGATCTGCTAGGGACATCTTGTCCTTGGCTAAAGAATGGGAGAGGGGAAAGCCAAAAGGAGCAAAGGGTAGTGCGCAAAACACACACACACACACACACACACACACACACACACACACACACACACACGCAAACTCAAAAGAGGATTCGAAACAACAATGGTTATGCACACAGTCACAAGATGGGCCCGTCCTTCCTTTACCTTACATGCTAAATAACTGTTGTAGGGCGTGAGATATGTTCCCCCCAACAACAAGTTCTGCCACTTTCTGCCAGTGTTCTCAGTAAGCTCCAGAACACTATTCCAAAGAGTGAGGTGATTTACTACAATAAGGAGAGGCGAGGCAGATTTCCAGCTACTCCGCAGTTGTTCTAATGCTCTTCCCGGAAAACGTGGTGCTTCGCTGCTTTTAAAGTCGACCATAACAACAGCCATTCCCACTACTGTTGTTGTGGAACATGCAATGCTATGCAGTGCTGTTAGAAAGACTTTGTGTGGTAGATTGGGGTTTTGGTCCACTGAGCTGCAATCGGATTTTGTCCTAAAGAAGAATATGATCCTTGTTAGGTTTTGGTCCTAAAGAGAAACTGAGTATAGGTCCATTTTGTTTCTCATTGAGAATTAGAGTGGGTGAGGTTTGAGAAGACGTTTACTACCTTTTTAGGAACATGTAGTTTTGCAACAGATTTCTTGAAATTCAATGTAGTTTAACAAGACTCATTACATATTTAGGTAGGCTATTCAACAATATTGGTAATTACTACATTATTTCCTATGAACAGTTATAACTACTATAACCCGCTGGTCCCTCGGTTCATGGGCTGTAATAAAAGATGCTAGAAACTTTTCATACACATAGAAATCGCAACTTTTATGCACAGATTAGTTTACATTTACACCTGGCGAGCACTGCCCCTTTGCCAAGACAATCCATGTACCATACCATTTTATTATGAACAGCCTGATCCTTAACAGAAAGTGATCAGATCAATTGATAGAGCTGGTCACACATTGTAGAAGATTACGTCTGAGAACAAAGTCCAATTGATATGACTCTGCTCTTATTCCTATGTACTTCATGCCTTCCTCTGGCAGTTCATTGCTTAGGCTATTTCGAGCCCAAATCATTGCAGATGTGTGTGTTGTTTTAAATCAATACAAGCAATTGTGAATTCTAAATAAAGGTAAGGGGAGGGCCATCTCATTCTGTCGCTAAGAAACATGTGTACCTCAGAACAAAGACGAGGCACGGTTTGGGTCTATATCACATCCCGTTTCTTTGTTCCACCCAATATGTATTTTGAAAAATATAGATGTTGGCGAGATACTAGACAAAAGCCCCAAAGGGATTGATTGATAAACTTTTGGACTTCCGACCAACTTTTTATTACGAAACACTGTTGTATGACTCAAGAGTCAGAAACTGCAGTGTGTGTGTGTATATATATTTCATTTGTTTGTCCACGTGCCAGGGCCATACCCCTTTCCTTAAATATCCTGATAAATGGCGTAATTATTAATAGAGTTGTGAGTGGAGTCCCATCATTCCAGTTCCCCTCACGGTCCCTCCTCCCTCCCCCTGTGGTGGGTCCAGTTACTATTTGTAACCTTAGTTCCTATATTCACAGGACCACAGTTCTGTGAAATGGGGTGTTCAAGAGAGAAAGAGAGTTTGTGTGTGTGTGTCTGAGTGTGTGACACAAGTGGGTGTGGGTGGCAGACGGGCGGACGGCCAGGCGAGACCCAACATGGCACCGCAAATATTTATCTACGAACAGAGGGAATGCTGGGATCTGGGGCCCTTCTCTTCTTCCACCAGGAGAAGAACAAAAGAAAAGAAAAAAGAGAGAACCCTTTCCTTCGATCATTTTCTGTTCCTTTCTTAGACCTCCCTCTGACTCTCAGTCACTCGGATTGTTCCTGGGCCTCGTTCACAGGTTGACCGATTTACAGAGTGATTTTCATCAGAATAGTTTTTTCGCTCCTCTTCCCTAATAAAATGTCAGTTTTTGGAGTCCGGTAGTGAACGGGCAGACTGGTCCGGATAGCATAGACAAGGTGTAGACTGAACAATGTCTCCGTCTGTATGTATTAAGTCTGTGTGTGTATTAAGTCTGTGTGTTTATTAAGTCTGTGTGTGTGTATTAGGTCTGTGTGTGTATTAGGTCTGTGTGTGTATTAGGTCTGTGTGTGTATGCGTGAGTTAGGACTGTGAAATTAATCAAATTCAGATCGATATGACAATACTGTCATGAGCCATATTCACATCGAAAGAGCAGGCCGTTTCATCCTAAACTCCAGGGGGTTTCTTCTCTCTTCTTGTGGCTGCTTCAGTTGATTGTTCCAAACAAGAACCATCCTGCAGGCTGCTTTGCTTTTCAATATGTCATTCTATATCTCTGATTCCGACAGTTAACCCAGGTGTTTTGATTTACATCGCACACAGACTCCCAATATTCTGTCGGGAAAATCACTCTGTGTGTGTGTGTGTGTTTTGCTGCGAGAAGAGAGCTGGAGAGTAGCATATTAAAGTTGCAAGCTGGTTGTCGAACTGTGTGTGTGTGTGCGTGCGTGCAAGAGATCAGTACGATCCAGTGGTCATGCAGGACAGAAGAGTAACAGTAGCTCTGTGTAGTCAAGGCTGGTCATAAAGCATGTGTCACGGCAGCACTGGTGGCTTTAACATCCTGGAAGGATATGTCCACATACACACAAACTGACAGACATGCATGCAAGGTTTCCCACGAACACTGAAATCACACAGTAAGCGCACGCTTACATGCAGGTGGACATTCTCGTTTCACACACACACTCAGCCAACAACACAAGCACGCTCAACCAGCAGCGCGCACACACACACACACACACCCCCTAAACCAAAAATGCAAGAACACACGGCTACATTTTAGTAATTTTGCGGACGTTTGTATCTAGAGCGACTTACAGGAATACTTAGGGTTTGGTGCCTTTTACTCAAAGACATATTTTTCCCCTTGTCAGCTCACGGATCATCACCAGCTACATTTTAGTTCCGGGCCCACTGCGCTAACCACCAGGCAACGCACAGTCATGCATAATGCAAATGTTACCGCTCTGCGGTCGGCCCAGCCCCCGGACACAGTCTGCACTGTGCAAATGAGCGCTCACATGACGTGCGTCAGTGGTGCCTGACGCCTCTCGGTCGGTAATAACGATTCATATTCATTTTATAAGCCTCGCTGTGAAAACAACACGATCCCTCCGCCGTCCCTCAAATACGCGCTCACGTCGCCATCTCCAATATCCACACTGCGAACAGGCAGGCGGATAAACGATCAGAGATACAAATTAATATGAACTGGCAAACAAAGCCGGGGAGGGGGTGGCGTGCTCGATCCTGGTCTTTCAACCCTCGCTCCACTCAACAGTTGACGTAAGCACTCGCTCAATCACTATCTCTCACACGGCATTTTCGAGTCATTCCAGGAAGTGTTAATAGGGCCGTATAGTGCTCATTTCCTTTCTCTCCCTGTGTGAGTCAATCCTTTTATAAGGCCTAATGCACCAAAAATGAGGTCCCATGTGCTTCCGTGTTCTACGCGGGCAAGGGGAGAACGCTGTGTGTGTTCTCAGACGGTAATTACAGATGCTGGTTCTCTGACAAACAAACAGACACAAGGCAAATGTTTGAGACAGAGACCCTGTGACCCCATTTTAATATCAACCCAACATATAGGGCTAAAAATGGATGCGGCCTAATCAACTACCGATGTTACCTTTTTAATTAGAGCTGAGTGTCAGAAAGGATTAGTCTGATTTGTAATTGGATTTAAATCGGAAGGACGTGTGGTTTCGAATGCATCAGGAATGGATTGGGAAGTTCAGGACAGTAAGGAAGACCATCAGGCAATTATTGTCCATGACTGTCTTCACGGAGTATGTCCTTCACCCACACCTACCCAACACGCCCACAAAATGTGTAGAATAGGAAGAAACGTGCTTTAAAACCGTAAACTGCCCGGTGGCATTCCGTTAACGTCACACTACACACAGCCCCCCCACAGCGACATGGACCCCCCCCCCCCCGTTTCAGTGGCAGAATGTTGAAGGTTAATGATCGTTCCAAGCCGCATAATGGAGACAGAGCAAACATGTTCCTCTACTCTGTCTGTCCATTACCTCTCGCTTTCTGACACCTTATGACATCATTCGGCTGTCTGCCTCAAGCTGGACCACGCTTGGTTCTTCTCTCTGCGTGATTTGAACAGTTTGTTTAAACAGTTTACACAACTAAATGTTTACCACATTCTTGGCAGCGTGCACATTCTGTATTGTCACTCTGGTAGACAGAATGCTGAAAGGTGCGGGTTTGAAAATCACAAATAGGCCATTAATTCCTACTTTATACTACATGGATGGGATGCCACTATCTATGTAAATGCAGCACACAGTTGTTTCTCTTTAGCCAAAGCTAGCTAGCTACTGTTGCAAAGTTAGTATCCGCTATCTAACATTGTTATGAGTTTTCACAAAAATTGCCTCCTTCCTGTTGTTGCCATGACAGCTGCTCACCCTTATGTTAGGGGCTTCTGTGATCAGCTGATCAATACTAGCATTGTAGGAAAACTTTTTAGATATATACACAATAGCAATTATTGGAAATGGGCATACTTAACTTAGAGACAGCATGTCTAGTACATTGTTAAAATGTATTCAAAATATGTTTAGAAATAACATAGCTAGTGTAACTAAGAACCTACAAACCAGCCAGCTTGACTGCAATGCAGCATTAGCTCAGCTATAAACGTGCAGACTAACAATAACGTGTATTTAGTTAGCTATGTTTTTTAAAACAAACATTATGAATTTATAGTGTTATGTAAATGTGCCAGTGCATCGATGATTAATAGTTACAGACTTAATGTTGGATAAGATAGTTAGCAACTGGCTTAAATTATGTATTATTGGTGCTGAATATAGAACTAGCTAGCGTAGACAGCTTACCCAAAAGTATAACCTTATGCTACAACCTTGAAAATTGGTTAGCTAGTGAACATTTCTAACTAGCTATTGTTGGCTAATAATGTTAGCTGGCTTGTTAATAGCTATATAGTATTCTGGGCTTATTGATTAATCAAGTAACGTTACACAGTTTGGTCTTAGCAGTGTCCAGGAATGTCAACAATGTAACTAATCAGATGCACATCATAACAGTAAAACGTTGTGATTCGTTCATTCAGGACAGCGGTGTGCACCAGGACCTCATTCACAGTGTGTAAATGCTACACCAGCATTATGGCACCATTTATATTAAGCCAGAATCATAGGCGGAAATCACGGGGGACACGACCCCCCATCCTGGGAAAACTATGATTTGTCCCCCCCCAATATATCACTGTAAACATAACTATGTCATTTTAATAAGATTAATAAAAGGCAATGAAAGCACTTGTGCTGATTATACACACTTAACAGCGGGTTTTTAAGTTTCAAAAGATTGCGGCCCCCCACACTTCGCCTCACATTGGTTTGATCCACTGCCCCACCCCCAGCCCTCAACACTGGCACATCATGCAAGTGTGTGGGAATCAGACGTTGGTGGCTGACTTTCAGTAAGTTGTTCAAACCAAGGATTTGTTAGACATTTCTTTACTTCTACCACTCAATACAATAAGACATGTTTAACCGTCACCAGTCTTCATTTTCACTGCACTGAATTACTGGTCACACTTTTTTAGCTAATGGTTAGCTGACATTTGCCAGCTAGCTGGAGTAACAACAACCAGCGTTTGCAGCTGTCTGAATTTGAGTCAATGAGAGAAGCTTGCAATGCAACGTATGTAGTGTTCCTTAGCTGACAAAGTGACAGTGTTCATGTCTACCATCTGAAAGGCATTCAATGCACACAGCTAACGTGAGGTTGTTTTAAGTTGGTAGGGTTCACACACAATAGCTGAATTTACAGAGATACAGTAGTGAGCAAACTGATGGCGCAAACTAAAACAGTAATACAGCACTACTTCTGAAGTCCCCCTCAGGAATTGCTCTTGAGAAAAATGTATGTAATTGTCCCCTCCAAAGTTGATATCAGATTTTCGCCTCTGTCCAGAACGGATAACTATATCGAATTTATCACCAGACCCAATGGAGATAAAGTATTGGCTAAACTGCTTCCCAGATTTAAACATTTCAGCAAATTCATGGCATAGACAAATCGGCAACGTTTAGGCCTGATATGAAACGCATGAGAGTGCAGTGTACCTGTTAGATGCAGAGTCAGCCGTGGTCGCTGAACCATGATATCTCACAACCCTAACCCTAACCCTGACCCTGACCCTGACCCTGACCCTAACCCTGACCCTGACCCTAACCCTAACCCTGTCAGACATCCCACCTCTCTCACACCCTGGCTTGATCTTCTGGATGCTCTATAACTCCTGACCCCTACATGCCCTTTACAATTCATTCATTTCTCCCACTGACCCTCTGCCTCAGTAGTGACCCCGGGCGGTGACACACACACACACAAAGTTTGTATGACTATCCTCATGGGGACCAGAAAATAGAAATTGCATGCACCCTTGCCCTAATCTTAACCCTAAACCTTACCCTAACCCTAACCTTAACCTAACCCTAATCTAAACCTAACCCTAACCTCAATAAAGTAACATATGCCTAAACCTTACCTAGATGTAATGCCTAACCTTAACCCTAAACTTAACCAACAATGCCTGGACCTTAAAGAAACCCCAATTCTAAATCTAAAATGAATTGTAAGTTTGACCGTACACCTTAACCCTGAGCCGGAAATTGATTTTTGCCTCATGGGGACTGGCAAAAGGTCCATGAGTCAAATTATTTCTGGTTTTACTATACTCATGGGGACATTTGGTCCCCATGAGTATAGTTAGACCTAAAACACACACACACACACACACATCTACGTCTCCCCTCCCCCATATGAGAACCATCTCATTAGCAGACGGTAATCAGCTTAGTGTTTGCCAACACCCACCGGCGTTAAGCTCTTTACAGACAAACCCAGTTAGAAACAGAGAGAGAGCAGGCAGGCGAGCAAGCGAGAGAGACTAATAAGAGTACCGCAATGTCCAGACTGGCCTAGAGACAGTAAAGCACACATAACTGAGGTCAGCAGCAGTCCTGATGACGACAGTTACCCAACCCTGGGAGAGCAGGAGGTGCTGTTGAGAAATAGAGGAGAAAAATGGAGAGAGCGGAGGCGGCAATGGGGAGAGACAAATGGAGAGAGATTGATGGTAGCTGGAGAAGGAGCAAGTGCAGGGGGGGGGTGGGGGGGCAGCGAGAGTGAAAGGTGGTAAGAAACAAAGTGTGAGATAAAAAACAGAAAACCACAAAATGCCCAAAACAAGGGGGGAGAAAAAGAGATGAAATGCATTAAACAGTGTGTGTGTGTGTCAAGGAGAGTGAAAAGAGAGAAACCCCTTTTCCGTCAATAGATGTGTGCTCCCATGGACTCAATGACCTCTCCAGGCGGGTCTACAGGCATACATAGCGTACCGCACAGAGCGCATGCTCGCGCAGACACACACACACAGACATACCATACTATGGCAGACAATCGCTGCTCTGTATGGAACACCGATGCCAGAAGTTCCTGGCACTCTGCCACAACCATCAAGGAACTGCATACCCGTGAAAGAACACAAACACACTGCTAACACACACATCCTCTAACACACAAACAAACAGGAAGTTCCGAGCTCCTTAATCCACAGAACATGACTGTAAGAAGGAAGGGACAGAAGGAGAGTGAGGAGGAGAATAGGAGTGACAGGGAGAGCGAGGGAGCAGGGAGCGAGAGGGAGAAAGTGCAAGTGACAAGGGGAGAGAGCGGGCGATGAGAGAGTGTGTGGGTGAGTGTACTGCCAAGAAAGCAGCCTTAAGGCCTTCTGCAGACTTTGGGCATTAGGTGAGAGGCTTTTCACCGATCCCCTTTTCTTTTTTAACTTGATTGGCTTACGGTTCAGTCTGAGCCTTTTAACACATGTGTGACTATGTGTATATATACACAGCAACCCCGGAGCTTAATACAATTTAACAGCTTTGTTTTGAGAAAGCTAACACACACACTCTTGTTCTCTCTCTTTGACTTGGTCAATGTCCGGTGCCCCATTGACTGGTTTGGCTGCCAAGAAGACCTCTTTCCTTAGTGCTGAGTGTGTGTGTGTGTGTGTGTGTGTGTGTGTGTGTGTGTGTGTGTGTGCACGGGCAATTTTGTGTTTCAGTGTGTATGCTCATGGGCGTTCGCCAGCCAATCTGAATGAATCACAGAGCAGTCAAAACATAACTAGCCACTGAGTCATTGACTCATTAGAATCCACACGATGGCAGACAGAGTGACAGGCCTTCATATGACCACGTGTCTTTGTGTCTGTGTCTCTGTGTAAATGGTCTTATTATTCCGTGAACTTGATACAGCCTCCTCATGTGCTTAGGGATGAACTGGGTGTCTGTTACCACACTGAAACCTTAAGGACAGTGGCCAGCGGGAATTAATTACACACACACACACACACACACACACACACACCACGCTTGCATAACATGTTTCTAATGTACACACGCACCCACATCTCAGACAGACACCGTATACAAACACAGGTCTGTCGTGACACCCTCCTAATCTTCACTCTGTCTCTCTGGAATGAAGCTAGTCAGGTCTTTGTCTATGACCCCCATAAAGAACAAGGTCACACATTGCCTTTTCCACTCAGACCAAGCCGTCCTGTTTACGAGCTGAAAACAGCAGATTGTATCACTGATAAGAGGGATTGAAACCCGGCGGCTGTACCGTAACATGTCATCTATGACGTCAGCTTTCAGGCTGTGCTTAACAGCACTGTATTGGTTTCGACTGGCTGAGGATCTAAACGTGCGCACAGCACATCCAACCAAACCCCTGCCCCGTTTGCTAAATATTTGGTTGTCCGGGACAGGGAAATGGCATAGGCCTGGATGGAAAGGAGTTGATGTGTACTGAGGAATTGATGTGTTTTACGAGCGAGCAGAACAACCACGTCGAAACGGGCAATTCACATTTCCGTACTTGGAAACACGTGTTGTTTAGGAGGCAACGGTCATGACCACTGTGTTTGATGTAGTTACAAGATGACATGGCATTTTACCCTTAAACATTGGTTGTTAAACATTTGTTATACTGTGTTATTATGACAGTTATGCAGTACTTTGCGAAGGAGTGGACATTTACTGTAAGAGCCATAGTTCAAGAAAAATGTAACATGTTTTAATATACTTTAAAAAAAAATCCAAGGCTTTTTATTGACAGTAGGACTCCGAGGGAGACCATTTAACCACGGAGACAGGATGGGAATACTCATTTTAAAAAGCTCCAAGTGTGGGTGCTTCTTCAACAGCACAGCTAGGAGAGCTCAAAGGCCTATTAGAGATGAAGGCCCTTTCCTCATACACGTTCTTTGAAATTGTAAAGGGAGAGAATGAGAGGACAGAAGGAAAGAAAAGAGCAAGATGTATTGATGGATAGACAGAGATTTTACTTCTTTCATTTGCATCGCTAAGGAAACAGCACTAAGCTAAAACCGCTTCCTCTCCTGCAGGCTAACATCTGTCTAAGACAACATTGTTCTTTATCTCTGCTGCCCCCCCCCACAATTCTGTCTCACTCCATTCTCTAGCCTGTGTATTAGATGACAAACACAGCAGACTGTTCATAGGCTTTATCAATCCTCATCCACTCTCTTTCTCCCCCGAATCCTCCCATTTCCTCCCCTATCACTGCACTCAGTGTGAGATTAGCCCCGCGAATACTGTACCCTGGGTATGACTAAAGGGCAACACACACACACACACACACATCGTAATTTCCACTGGTAAATAGGTGACGACCCGGAACAAACACGACATTTACGGGCTGATTGTTCTGTTCTGCTGGCCCGGGTGCTTTCTGTTTCCATGTCATCAAGGTCCTTCTCTCCACTGTTCACATTTATGATAAAAACCTCAGTGTGGGTTTTAAACAGCCCCCCCCCCACCACCCCCACCACCCCCTGGTCTGTGCTCTGTTCCAGAGTGAACTGGGGCCTTATTATGCCCTGATGTTGAAAGCTGCAGCGTCACATTAAGTTTCGCTGACTCTGGCTGCACTGGCCCAGATCATGCCCAGTTACACACAGGGGGCCGAATGTGTGTGTGTGTGTGTGCGCCCCGCTGAGCTGCTGATTCGGGTGGTGGTCCACCCACGCGGGGGCCATTCCACAGAGCGACGTCCACCGACGGACAGACCTCCACCTGGGTGTATGACCGGACGACCACGCGGTGCAGGGAGGGAGCAGACATCTGCTACATTAAAGCCCTGCGGCGTCACACAGCAGTGATCTCACCGAGTGGAATGTGATGATCGGGGGCCAATACGCAGTCGTCCCACCCTTGGAGTCTGCCTCTCCGTCGGCCTTCACCACCCTCACCCCAAACAGAGCTGGAAGCGAACAGCAGCTCATTCCCCGTCTCTGTGGTCTAGGGACTGTTTGTAAAGGACTTATCGTACATCTCATCCCACCGACTTATTTATCCGTATCATCAGATTGCTAGTTGAGAGGACTGGCTGTGGCCCATTTAACATGACTAATGCTGATACTTATTTACTAATATATATATATATATAGTGACTTATGACTACACATATATGGTCTCACATATACCACGGCTATCAGCCAATCAGCATTCTAGATTCAAGCCGCTCGGTTTATAAGGGACTGTATACCACAGGTGTGACATCACATCACTTTAAATTGCTTTGAACTGCGATGCCCGGGCGATAATAGCAATAAGGCATCTGGTC
The DNA here is from genome assembly GCF_011004845.1 of Esox lucius. NCBI lineage: Eukaryota > Metazoa > Chordata > Actinopteri > Esociformes > Esocidae > Esox > Esox lucius. Next base: position 13,207,012 of record NC_047592.1, on the reverse strand, counting down.
GGTTTGTGGTACATTGCCAATATTACATGGCTGAGCAGTGAGAATAGGCACTCTGCGATGAGTCAGTGGTAGAGGCCATAACACAGCTCACATCCTAACCCAACACAGGCTGTGTGCAGTCTGTGGTGGGTCACTGAGCGGTTGGCCGTGTGAAGGCCAGGCACGTGGCGGTGAATACATTACAGTAGGCGTACATCACAGCAGGAAACCGAACGGGCAGAAATAGACAGAGGATTACATACATAATCTCTGTCTCTCTTCTCCTGACCTGAACCCTTTCCGAGCCAGCGACAACAACTGGATCTGGTCCCTAAGGATCTCCGGGATTCTCCGCTCCCATGGCAACCTAACACTGCAGGCGTACGAGAATCGCCTGAGCGATGCTTCCAAAATAGCGGGGTGCTAATATTTGCCCGGTTTCACACGCACGTGTGTGGTTACATTGGAAATGTTTCATTCCCAGATATCCCACTGACTCCCTCCGGAAGCGGACACAACGCATCAAAAGGTGTACTTCCATTTGGTCTGCACCCGACCGTTGCCGATGGCACCCCGAGTTATCCCGTGGCCGTCTCCGCCGTCGAGCAAAACCAGTCAAACCTTTATTTAAGAGGAGAATGCGCGCACCAAACTACAGTTGGCAGCCTACCCATTTAGACGGCGAACATATGAACTGAACATATCACACTGCCCAGCACCAGTCGTTTAGTAACCTTTGCGACAACTACGAGAAGGCAGCATGTGACGCATATGATGCAAGTAACGAGCTGTAGAACATTCAAAAGCGGAAACTTTTCTGAGTATTTCTCTGTTAATTACCTGCATATTTACAGTAGCCAGCGAAATACTCCACTGAACATCCAGTCAGCTATGGTTTGTATTGCACGGCAGCTATGTTTTACACTACCAAGTAAAAAAAAGACTAGTATTTTTACACCAAACAAATGCATATATTGCACTCGCTGTGAACTGACTGCAGTCGGGATCCAAGGAGTACAAAAGGAGAGCTAAAATACAGCTAGCGTATAAATAAGCGTGGTCTGGCTAGGGTTCCGGGTCAGGGATTAAATGACAGACTAGACTTGTTGTCTGTCCAGCTGCAGTCAGTATTCTGTCCGGTAATCCAGTAGCAGAGTATCTTGTTGGGTAAAACTGGAAAGCTGCATTGCGTTACGCCAAGTAATGTTCAGGGCACTGATTCTGTGTTTATTGTCTGTGAGTTCGTCTGTATGTGTCTGTGTGTGTTTGTGTGCGCGCATGTGTGTGTGTGTGTGTGTGTTTGTGAGTAAGAGACAGAGATAGAGTGTGTGTGGGTGTGTATTGGGTGACATATCTAATATAACTCCAACAACAAGGAGAGCCATTCTTTGTGGCAGGGGGTGAGGAGGAAGTGTTGAGACGGGGGAGAAGGGGGAGACGGGGGAGACGGATTAAACGCGCACAAACTGCACAGGCACAACTTCAGTCCGTCGCTCACTCACTGAGGCACTCTCAACAGCGTGAGCAGTCACCGCAGCAAAGCAAGACGTGTGTGTGTGTGTGTGGTACATTTCAGTGAATGGAGTCTTATTGTTCCCCTTCCTTGCAAATCCCAACAATGTGTGTGTGTGTGTGTGTGAGTGTGTCTGTGTGTGTATTCCAAGCATCGCCCATTGCTGGTTAAGCACCTCTCCACACGTGGCACAGCGCTTCAGGGAGCTGCCAACATGCCATGTCTCATCAGGCTTGCCAGAGCGCAGGCTAGTGTTTCAGGTCAGTGCGATGGAATAGCAAAAGGTAGCCCAGCGGCTATAAGCGTCGGGCCAGGAGCAAGATCGAATGCCCAGTTAGGCCCGGCGCCAAGGGTGGGGCAGAAGAGGGCTTAGCCCCCTCAGTTCTAGTTTGATGTCCCTGTATAAGAATAGCAAAAGAGGTTCAAAGGAAGGCACACGCCTTGGAAGTGTGTGTGGAGGGGCGCTAGGTAGTAAGGGATGACCTTTTGGGGATTCCATACATTTTAAAATAAAATGGCACGCCTGTGATACTTGATTTATAATAGCGGGGTGAATTTTACCACTACACTCAAATCTGTCACACGCAGCCCATAAAATAACCCTAATTGTTAGCAAATAGACATATCCTAATACCTAGCTCAAATTAGTTAATTTGCCTCCGCAATAACGGATAGGATAAATTGTTTTTGGCAATGTAGCCGTACAAAGTAAAAGAACAATGAGCAGATGCAGGTCCATCAGACCACAGATGGCGCAGCTCATGCCACCATCACAAGAGGGCACAAGGATGCGCTCCACATAAACTCCACCCACTCTTCTACAAGCACCATCAGGATAATGGCTCTACAGCTCCTACACCTCTGATCTTGGAACAGAGGAGCCAGCTCAGGTACCCCATAAGGTTAGCCTAAGATCCAATTCCGGCTGCAGTCTTTCTGTTCAGAAACATTCATCTAATATGAACTGGTTCAAAGCCCTGTTATGGCTTCATTGATTATGTAAACAGTGTGGATTTGATTCACAGAAGTGTATTGTGCCACATCACACCTTGTGAAAAATACCAAGTTGGCTTGATTTTCCATGTTTGGAGTGGGCCTACTGGCAAATGTATTTTAGCCCTTCATGGACTTTTGGGGCATGGATGTCCTGAATCCACGAAATATGAAATATCTTTAAAACAGTTAATATCACTATATTTCATGAAATAATGTACTACAAATGTGATCATTATAGATAGTCTGCTTTGCGTATTTGGAATCAACTAAAATGTTCCACATGGTTATGTGGTCGGAATTCAATGATAATGCTAACCAAATGCTAACGCACAGCAGGGTTCCAAAATTATTGTCTGCTTTGCGTATTTGAAATGGGAGAACTGTTCCACATGGGTGTTTGTGGCCTGGTATCACCTGGTAATCAATGATAAATAGAAGAATGGGTGTCAAAAGCATATTGGACAGTTTGCACAAAAGGTGAATTATTTCATTGTTCTGTTCACATTTATTGTGATTTATTGATCTAGCCTTAATACGGAGCCATTTATCTGATATTTTGTTTCATTGTATTGTTTGTATTCTGTTCGTTTCTTATTCTTCAGCATTCCATTTATTTTAGTATTTCTTTTGCATGAATATATGTTACATTAGGCATTCTTAATGGGTGACCCTGTATCTTATCGCCTATATTGCCAATAATGTTTTAATACTTTGTTTGCTGTACATGATGTGTAGCTGAGATAGAGCTATACAGGTGCTGGTCATAAAATTAGAATATTATCAAAAAGTTGATTTATTTCAGTAATTCCATTCAAAAAGTGAAACTTGTATAATGTATACATTCATTCCACACAGACTGATATATTTCGAGTGTTTATTTCTTTTAATTTTGACGATTTTAACTGACAACTAATGAAAACCCCAAATTCAGTATCTCAGAAAATTTGAATATTGTGAATAGGTTCAATATTGAAGACACCTGGTGCCACACTCTAATCAGCTAATTAACCCAAAACACCTGCAAAGGCCTTTAAATGGTCTCTCAGTTTAGTTCTGTAGGCAATACAATCATGGGGAAGACTGCTGACTTGACAGCTGCCCAAAAGACGACCATTGACACCTTGTACAAGGAGGGCAAGACACAAAAGGTCATAGCTAAAGAGGCTGGGTGATGACAGAGCTCTGTGTCTAAGTGGTAGAAAAAAGTGTACAAGCAATAGGGATAACCGCACCCTGGAGAGGATTGTGAAACAAAACCCATTCAAAAATGTGGGCGAGATTCACAAAGAGTGGACTGCAGCTGGAGTCAGTGCATCATGAACCACCTCGCACAGACGTATGCAAGACATGGGTTTCAGCTGTCGCATTCTATGTGTCAAGCCACTCTTGAACAAGACACAGTGTCAGAAGCGTCTCGCCTGGGCTAAAGACAAAAATGACTGGACTGCTGCTGAGTTATGTTCTTTGATGAAAGTACATTTTGCATTTCCTTTGGAAATCAAGGTCCCAGAGTCTGGAGGAAGAGAGGAGAGGCACAGAATCCACGTTGCTTGAAGTCCAGTGTAAAGTTTCCACAGTCAGTGATGGTTTGGGGTACCATGTCATCTGCTGGTGTTGGTCCACTGTGTTTTCTGAGGTCCAAGGTCAACGCAGCCATCTACCAGGAAGTTTTAGAGCACTTCATGCTTCCTGCTGCTGACCAACTTTATGGAGATGCAGATTTCATTTTCCAACAGGACTTGGCACCTGCACACAGTGCCAAAGCTACCAGTACCTGGTTTAAGGACCATGGTATCCCTGTTCTTAATTGGCCAGCAAACTCGCCTGACCTTAACCCTATAGAAAATCTATGTGGCATTGTTAAGAGGAAGATGTGATACGCCAGACCCAACAATGCAGAAGAACTGAAGGCCACTATCAGAGCAACCTGGTCTCTCATAACACCTGAGCAGTGCCACAGACTGATCGACTCCATGCCACGCCGCATTGCTGCAGTAATTCAGGCAGAAGGAGCCCCAACTAAGTATTGAGTGCTGTACATGCTCATACTTTTCATGTGCATACTTTTCAGTTGGCCAACATTTCTAAAATTAAAAAAAAAATTGTATTGGTCTTAAGTAATATTCAAATTTTCTGAGATACTGAATTTGGGATTTTCATTAGTTGTCAGATATAATCATCACAATTTAAATAAATAAACATTTGAAATATATCAGTCTGTGTGTAATGAATGAATATAATATACAAGTTTCACTTTTTGAAAGGAATTACTGAAATAAATCAACTTTATGATGATATTAAAATTTTATGACCAGCACCTGTACATTTCAAACCAATTTGTCACATCAAAATAACACTACAGTCTCAGCATTTGAGCTTTATGGTTCTTTTGTTAAGGCAACGATAAGCTCAATTCAGTACAATTGCAGTGCTAGAACTGAAGAAAAACTTTCCCTTCACTGATTTCATCTGCCACATCAGTGACTTTATCCTTCAGCCAGGCCTGTGCCCAGTGCCGACAAAATGAAAAGAAATCTGCTATTCAACCTTTGAGCGAGATACCTAACCCAACTTTCTTCCTCACCTCTCCAGAGTTTGGGATATAGGAGTAGCTCAAATTTTGGTTGGAAAATGTGTGCATTAACAACAAAAATAATGTAATCCTTTAATAGCACATGGCCAAGCTATATGAATGGCCACATTTAGAGTAAGCAAACTGTGGCTCTGGATGAAGACGTATTTCAGTGTGTGGAACAAACTCTGTTTGGAAAAGGGGCGACTTGGGCATCTTGGCCTTAAGCAGGAGTCATTGGTAGGAGTCAGGGTTAAGAGTCAGGGTTAAGAGTCAGGGTTAAGAGTCAGGGTTAAGAGTCAGGGTTAAGAGTCAGGGTTAAGAGTCAGGGTTAAGAGTCAGGGGCAGGAATCTGGGGCAACCTATTTCAGTTTATATAAATATATCTCAACAAAAAACCAATGTCACCTTGCAATTATCGATTGATTGAAGTGTCAGTGTGCTTTAAAATATCAGACAGAACAAAATGTCAATGTGCCATTTTCAATTCTTTACATTTCGAGAACTGTTCAAGGGTCTGAATTATTTTGCACCGTATATACTTTAGTGTATTTCCTTTGGCATATACCTCCATAACATGCAACTGTGCATTCCAGATAGATGAAGCACTGGTAATATGAGTCCTGACCTAACTTGTCTGAAGACATGTGGTTTTCAAATTTGTAATGGACGACAAGGTGCACAGAGTTCTCCGAGGCCGTAGCAGATCAAAGTCATACCACAAAGGCCTGCGCTGATGGTCCTCATCTTGGAAATATACAGGCTTCAATTACTTTCACGGCTCATACGATCGTGACGACACCCTGAATGCGTCACACATTAAACACCAATAAAATAACTAGATATTAGAAATAGATTTACTATGTTCTCGTCCTTTTCTTCGCTGGTGCCTCTTCCCTGGGACGGACGTGTTAAGAATGCTTCCAGCTGTGGAGAGTCTACGTATTTTAGGAGCAAAGAAACACTTCCGAGGTGCAACACATTCGTCTTGGAAGATGAGGGGAGCAAGATGCTATCTGGAAATGTTTGTGTAATTAAGGAAAAAAAAGTCAAATATACTCTCTTTTTTAATGCACACTAGCTCCAAATAAGTGGAAAAGATCAAATGGATTGTGGTCATTTTCTAGTAAAATAAGTGGAGGTGCAAAAACATAAGTTTGCGCCCCCTATTTTGAAATGGCGTTTGTAGCCACTGTGTCTGGCCTGCTGGTGAGGCGCCAGTGACTACAATTAAGTTACTAAGTCTTAATCTAAACACCCACAAACCATCTCTAGGCAAACAGACACCCAGTCACCACAGCTACACACACACACACTCCTGCCAGAAAGAAATACCCACAATTCCCATGGATCAGAGTTAGTTTACCTAAAATCTTAGGACTAAATAAATTCACAGATGAGACGATTAATTGCTTCCAAAACCACATCATAACACATGCACACACACCGGCCTGCCAGAAGGATCAGTTAGTTTACCTAAAATCTTAAGACTTAATAAATGCACGGATGAGACAATAACTTCTTCTAAAACCACATCTTGATCCAGAGATCAGTCATCTGGATCATTAATCCTAATTTCATCCTTCCTTCAGTCATTCCCTCTATCACAGTTGATTTCCTCTCTTCTCCATAAGAGGGGGACTTCCCATGCACTCTTAAAATCTATTTTTATCTGCCTTCTCTCATAGTTCTGGGACATACAATGCAAAAATGGAGGGAGGAGAGAGGAAAAGAAGACAAAAGGCAAGTTAAATGAAGAAAGAAAGTAGAAAAATATGGAGACAAATATATAGTGTGAGAAAGAGATAGAGTGAGTGTGTGTGTGTGTGTGTGTTTGAGAGAGAGAGAGAGAGAGAGAAAGAAAAGAGACTGTGAGAGAGAAATGGGAAATGGGGATAGAGAGAAGGAAAACAATTTCAGGGGAAGAGGAGGGAAGCTCAATCCAGCCTGGCCCAGATGAAGGGTGCTGGCAACCCACCACGGTAGAAACACCCGAACAAAAGGATCATTTATTGGAGGAGGAGAAAGGGGGAGGAGAAAGGGGCTGGAAGGATGAGGAGCAGGGAGGGGACACTGTAGAGGCATTTGAGAGCAGTGTGAGCCAGTGAAACACTGGCCCGTTCTCAACATTCAAAGCCAACGTGTAACATTCTCCCCCACGCTGCCTCTCTGACGCGACCATGCTAACACGCAAAGCCAGAGATCTACCCTCAAGGACCCATTGTGGTGGGCTAGCGCTAACATTCTACATAAACACCCACTGTGGTGGGCCAGCTCTAACATTCTCCATAAAGACCTACTTTGGTGGGCTAGCGCTAACATTCTCCATAATGACCCACTTTGGTGGGCTAGCTCTAACATTCCCCATAAAGACCCACTGGTGTGCTAGCGCTAACATTCTAGATTAACACCTACCATGGTGGGCTAGTGCTAACATTCTTCATAAAGACCTACTGTGGTGGGCTAGCTCTAACATTCTTCATAAAGACCCACTCAAATGTGCTAGGGCTAACACTCTCCATAAAGACCTACTCTGATGTGCTAGCGCTAACATTCTCCATAAAGACCCACTCTGATGTGCTAGCGGTTAACATTCTTCATAAAGACCCACTCTGATGTGCTAGCGCTAACACTCCATTAAGACAAACTGTTGTGGGCTAGCTAACAATATTCCATGAAGGCCACGTTTTTGAAAGCTAGCTAAAGCTAAGACTACTATAGCCTTTTAAATCCCTAGTCAGGGTATGTCACTAACGAAACAGCTCAGGTAGAGAGGAAAGTGGGTTCACTGATATTGAATTGTTTTCTTGTCCTCAGAAAAGTTTGGTTTGTCAGAAAGGTGAGGCAGTTCAAAGCTTCTTGTGTCAACTTGTCCGACTCGTCCAATGATTTATGTTAATCTACTTATCTACAGTACTGGTCTAAAGATAGCAGTAATACCTCTGATTTAAATTTATCTTAACAAAGATCTGGAGAACTTAAAATGTGATTGTGTGAGAGTGTGAGTCTGTGTGTCTGCATGTATTTCAGTTTGTGTGTGTGTGTGTGTGTCTCTGCTGGGTAATCCGGCACCAGGTGGGACTGCCTCTAACCTTATAACCATAGATGGACAGAGCAGCTTGAGTCCATTGGATTATCTAAATTACCATTGTTTATATCTGAGTAATGTACAATATGCCTCAACACATCTCAGAGGGGGGTTTAGAGGCTGCCAGAAAAAGGGGTTCTGAATACTTTCCGAGGCCATTGTAGATACAGCTGTAAACAGAGATGGGGGGTAAAGAGAGAGACAGATAGACAAAAAGACAGAGACACATAAGGAGAGAGAAAGAGGGACAGTAAACGAGATTAAAAGAGAAAGACAAAAAGTGCTATAGGGAAGATATTTAGAGTGATATAGTATTCAAATTACAAAGGTGTGGTGAACATCACATTGGTGGGAAATCCACGCAAGTATGTCAATAGGAGTAGAGATAACCTCTGACCTGTACCGTCTTTGTTTCCGTTCTGATGTGTCCTCAGTTCCTCAGACTTGTAGAAGTCGATGCTGGCGTAAGTGTTGAGGTTGGAGCCTCCACTGGCCTGAACTCCGGCCACAGACAGCCCCGCCCCAGCCCCCCCATTCACCACGGGGTAGAGGCGAGGGAGGACAGCCTGGACACTCGAAGAACCGTCCAGAGCTGAATTAGGGCTCTCTTTGTTTGCCAAGTCCAAGTCTATGTAGTTGAGACCTTGCTCCATGGATAGTGCCTGGGCAACGGGTAGGCCAGGCCCAGGGTGAGGGAACTGCGAGGAAGGGAGATGCTCAGCCGATGCGGCATTCCCCCACAATATGCCCTCAAACCCCAGCCGGCGGACCACGGCCTGGGCCTGCTCTGGGAAAAGAGAGGCAGCGGATGAGGAGTTGGAGGAGGAAGAGGATGACGAGGAGGTGGGAGGAAGAGAGGGGGAGGTGAGGAAGGTTTCGGAGCAGTGCCGTCTGCGGCCCTGTGGGTCGGCCCGGATCACTTTAGCGCCGTGGTCCGGGTTGGGCCCAGTTCTGGTCAAGGGAAAGTCCAGATTAAGGGTGAGGATAGGCACAGGGGGTTCGGGCCTGGCTGGGGAGGGGGCCTTTGGGGAGGTGCTGTTAGAATTGGGTCTAGAAACGGTGTGGTTGTCCCGGCTGAAGGCCATATCTGTATAGTCCCCACAGGGAGGAGACTCGCAGAGGGGCACCCCAACAGTGGGGGTCTGTCCGTTTTTTCGAGGTCCTGCTTCAGCTGCCTCGGGCCCCCTTTGTTGTTGAGGGGCCACACTGCACTCGTCACGGGACTTGGGGGCCAGGGATTTTGGCGGGGGCGTGGGAGGGACAGGGAAGGACGGGAAGCCCAGTGGGGTCAAAGAGAGAGGCGACGGCGAGGGAGAGGGCCCCAGGTCCATGTTAACGTACTCGGAGCCTGACGGAGGGGTGGGGGGCGTGAGTGGGGTTGACGGGCTGCCGGAGAGGGGCTGGAACCCCCCAAGACAAGAGGCTGGCCGATGTGAGGGGCACTGACTGGGACTGTGAGGGAGGGACATCCCTTGTCTGAGGCCCCTCCCTCCCCGAGCTCCTCTGGTGTCCCCCTTGAACTCGATGCTGACATACTCCCCGGGGCTCTTGGGCTCCGGGGGCAGGGGGTTCTCACGCACCCTTGGGAGTGTGTTGGCCTTGGACACGTCCACGAACAAGCTGACTGGCCGCGTCCTGGATCCTCCGTGCTGGCCCTGCTTGGGGCCCCCCCGCCTCTGCTGGAGGAGCCCCATGTCTTTAGAGTGAGCCCCCCCACCGGAAGGGCCCGCCCCTTGAGGCGCTCTCTCCTCGTTCTCCCCTAGGCTCTCGCTGCTGGCCGAGCTGGAGGAGTAGGAGGAAGAGGAGAGAGACAGATGGCGGCCTTGGACTGCGCCCAAATTGGGGTCTTGACGCCCCCCGGTCTCCCTGCCAACTGCTTTGCCATCAGCACTCCCATTTGGCCGCCTCCCTCGACCGGGGCCGTCCTCGAAGTGTCCAGCAGGCGGCGTGTGTTTGTAGGAGCGGGGCAGTGAGTAGTACGAGTATACCATCTTGGGGGCCTGCTGTAGGGGGTGGGGGTCAGGGTGAGGGGGATGCTCGGGCGGGGGGGTGCTGCTGCTGACCGAGCGGGCGCTGATGGGGGACATGTTCATGTAGTCGCTGCCGGCCCGGCTGTCGGCGCTGCTGCTGCCTACCCAGGCCCCGCCCGCCAGGCCGCCGCCGCCTCGCTGGTCCGGGGAGCAGCTGCTGTTGGGTGACATCATCATGTAGCCGTCGCCGGCGGGGGCCCGGATCTGCTGCGGCGGCGATACGCTGTTGTTGGGCGTCATGGCCATGTAGTCGTCCGCCGGCTTGGACTCCGAGTCGGCCAAGGCGACAGAGAGCGGGTGGGTGAGGGCGACCGGAGGTTGGGCCGCTCCTCCCGGCAACATGGACATGTAGCCGTTATCACGGGCCACCACACCACCTCCGGCCAGCTCGCCGGCCACGTCCAGGTAGCCCCCTCCTCCGCCCCCGCATCCGGGGCTCATCTCGGAGTCCCTCCGTGATGACGAAGAGGAGGAGGTGGTGAAGGACTCCCTGCTGGTGCTGCGTGACATTATGGCATAGTCGGCGGCCTCCTCCTCCGGCTCCTCCTCCCCCCTGCGAGGCCGAGGGGCCAGGCGTTCCAGGGCCATGGGTGGCAGGGATGCCCGCTTGCTCAGCAGCCGCCTCTCGGCCTCACATTCTCGGCTAGAGGAGCGCCGCAGGACCCTCCTGGTTAGAGGATGCTGGGAAGTGGTGGAGCTCGATGCTTTAGCTGACTGAGAGACGGATGTGGCAGCTCCCCCTTCTCCGCCCGCTCCACCACGCTGGCCCATTAGGATGTAGTTAGCAGCATCGTCGTCCAGAGACTGACCGTTGCCGCCCAGGCTGCCCGACCCGCCGAGCATGTTGGGTGAAGGAGCCAGGAGGGAGTGGGACGAGTGCTCCCCAGGGCTGGAGCCGTACTCGTCCGAGGAGCCGTAGTCGCTGGGGGAACCCGACACAGAAGCACTGTGGGAGGGGACGCGGCTATAGGCCCCGGCACCCGCTCCTCCAGTTCCACCAGCAACGCCTCCAAACTCAGAGCCGTGGCCGGAACTGGAAGATAGGCTAGGAGCTGGGGAGGGGGCCGGGGTGGAAACAGAACGCATCAAGCCCAGGGGGTTGTTCTTGGCCGGGGTGGTGGCAGAGCGGGCAGACTTGGACCTGAGGATGGGCGTGGTGGAACAGGACCCGTTGGCGGTCGGACTGGAACTCTGCCCCGTGCCGCTGCATGCTCCCTCGTCACTTTTGCCCCCATCGCTGACTGTACCTGACCTGGGGAAGCTGTGGCGCGGGGTGGGCGACGCGTTGGCACTGTTGCCCCCAGTCCCAGTGCCTCCGGGCGGCTCAGTGCGGGGCCTGCGCGTAAAGCCCACCTGGCTGGGGGGCGGGTTGGGGTGGTGGCGCCGCGACGGGACGCTGATGGGATTGGAGGCGGTGGCCCCACCGCCTGGTCCGGAGTTGGACTGTGATTTGCTGCGTTGGCGGAACTCCTCGCTCAGGGCCTTCATAGCTTCCAGAAGAGTCTCGTGCATGTTCTGGGCCACCACTGAGTCATCCACCTGCGTAAGGCAAAAAGAAAGTTAACTAACAGCAATATTTTCTCATCTCTAATCAATCACCTTGAGCTTTAACCTTAACCAACCTGTAGCAATCCCCTCGACTTTCATCCCACCTTTGAGATTAAACCTTGAATGGTTGCCAGTGAACACGCAGATCTCACCTGCATCCAGAACTCGCCGGGGCCTGTGACCGCAGACCGACCGACCTCCACGAAGAAGAAGTTCTCAGAGTGGCCACAGCGCCGCACGTTCATCAGCTGCAAGACCACGGCGGCCGCGTCCGAGTTGAGCTTGACAAAGTTGACTGTCTTGTCGGTCAGGCACAGCCGGTAGACGCCCACCAGGTTCTTGGCCTGGCCCAGCCCTTTAGGCCACACCTTCACCTGCCACACCTCCTTGAAGGCGGGGCCTGGGGTGGGCACGCCGTAGTCCCCTCCAGCAGCCGTGTCCGTGGCGGGAGTCTTACCTGGAGAGACAAAGAGAAAAAAGAGAGAGACAGAGAGAAAGAGAGGCAGAGAGCGGGAGAGAAAGAGTTATTCATCGGGGTTGTGAGGAAGTTGACAAAAGGAAGAGACGGGTACATTACCGTTGTGGAAAGGACCGACATTATCGTTGTGCATCAGTTGCCAAACGGAATGTGATGTGAATGCGCCACTATTTACCCGGACCCCCAGAACAAGCCTCTGCCATTATTACACTGTGCTGATATCAGGCTTTTTTTGTGCACGTCCGGAACAATCACGCAAGCATGCAGCGGCTTGTAGTCCGGTTCTCCCTGCACCTGCATGTTCCAGCGCTGTGGCCCAGTGGTACCACACACACACACACACACACACACGCACGCTCATCTGTATTTCACACAGACCCACATCTGTATGTTCAAGCGCTTGAAGAAGACAAAGATTATTAAAAAACGACTCGCAATGCCTCAGGCGACTTATAGATCCACCCATCTATCCACCTATCCCTGTGGCTCTTCCCTCTTTCTATACACTTGGTTGGTGTTTGGAGGTTTAAGTTGTTGTTAATACATCAGTGGCTTATAGAACAGTAGGTTCATTTACTGTATAGATTTCCCTTGACATTATACAGAGACACATTTTGAGAGCACCACACCTTATTTGAGACTAAGCTCACTGGATCTGATAAGGAACAATGACTTCTGTCAATGGTCTGTAAACCAGACACCTGTTCATTAACGGTTTTAATACAAATGGGGGGAGCCAATCAATTCTTCACAGCCCAAAACGCTTTGAAACTGAAAATGTTTAGACTACTAGCTCATAAACAGGCATACACAGTCTGCCAACTTTAACCAAACACGAGAGAACTGCTTCTCCTCCCTGAACTCCTAAATGTTATTGTCATTCTTGAGAGACAGAGTGTAGGCGCGTGTCCGCCAAGTAGAACAGAGACTCCGGAACATTCAGGGGAACACAACCTATCTCCGTGCATGTGTGCGCGCGCGCCTTGCCATGTCTCTACTGCGCCTTCTCATTAACCCGACAATCATGACCAGATGTCTATACAAAACCTCATGCAGGAACACACACCGCAACTCCAACCCTAACCCTCGTTATGACTAACATTTCCACGCCCGCTTCCAGAGCATTTAGCTGTGGTCGTAGAATGGGAAACCTGCATGTGTGCGTTCCTCTGGCTTTATTTCCCGCTAAACGGACGATGGAACCAGGACTTTAAAGCGTACCAGAATAGCTGTTGTGTCCTTTTAGAAGCTATGCCAGAGGCTTAAGACAGTAGACCAGCGGCTGTGCACAAGACATGCACTTTACATTAGATGAGTCACTCTGGACCACGCAGGACTATTTAATAGACTGCTGCCTGTGTGTTTACTCCAGGAAAGATATTGAGGCAAATGGACACTCTTTGAGGGAAAGAAGAATGACGAATAAAAAAATGAAAGCAAAGGAATGAAAGAGACCCAGCAAGGCTTTTGGGCGGTGCTAACTGAAACTGAAAACCTGGTAATGGAAGTAAAAATAGACCCTCTCAGTTTCTTCACACTCATTTTCTTTCACCATCTAGGCTACCTCACTAAATCAATATCTAGGCTAACTCACTATTTACGCTACCTCACTATGTAACTATTGACACTACCTCACTGCGTGACTATCTAGTCTACCTCACTGGGCCAATACCTACACTTCCGCACTGTCACTATATAGTCTACCTCATTATGTCCCTATTTAGGCTACCTCGCTGTGTCACCATCTACTCTACCCCTGTATGTCACTATCTAGGTTACCTCACTATTTCCTGGCTCATCACCTTAGTATCCCACTCAACAGTTCTTCCCACACGGCCTCAGTTCCAAGATAATTCCTCAACTATCAGACTGTTTATGAATACATCCTCATAAATCAGCTGTCATGTTTCCTTCTTCCTCTTTGATCTTGGGTCTGGCAAGGCCGTGGTTTTCCCTCCTAAACCTACTAATGTTACATGCACATGGAAGCCTGTGCACACACGTTCACCTTCAGCAGCAACCACAGCAGCCGGAAACGAGATCCACAACGTTGAGAACTTCCTAACCTTAAAGTGTTCATGCAGGCTATGTCCAACTAACCTACCCAACCCAACATCATATTCACAATGTTACATAAGGTATTTCACAGAAGTGTGTGAATTATAGATGGGACTGCAGTTCCCCCCAAGGTAACTCTCCCTAACAGAGCCAGCGATGGAGAAACCGGGTTATAGCTCACGCAATGCGAAGCCACCAGGGTGACTGTACCATTCAGTCCAGCACACCAACGGGTGGCCGAACACCAGGACAGGAAATGTGAGAAGTGCCGGCAGCAGCAGTCCTGATGATTCATAAGACTATAGCACGCCAATAACAGTCAGCGTGACATTGGGCACCTGTGCTAGATGTTGCATCCCTCTGGGGGAACAGTATGTTCCTGTTAGCATAATGAACGTAGAAACGTAACACAGTCTTATTGCAACATTCGACATTAGGGTTTTGTTCCCATGGCTAATCCGGGGCTACAGCCGACAGCAACACAAATATAAAATGTTCTAGTCCTTCCCTAACACTATTGTATTTCAGCGTTATGATAACCTCATTACAACCTTACAGCGACATTCCAATTAGATGTGATTAATTGCGGAAACCATCGGTGGCTGGATCGCAGTAGACTTTCTAAGCAAAATAAGTAATCTGTTACAACCTATTTACAACCTTGCCACAGCCCTTCGCATGGCAGCTACAACCAACTGCAGTATGAAGTCCAGCGCAAACTCCACACTGCTCTATTCATTCAATATTTACTGTACTTCTCTGTCCCCCCTTGAGAAAAGTATAAGGATTTATACTAATTACACACACATGCACACACACACACGCACACATACATATATACTGTTTATTTATATACACACAGACAAACAGACACACATACACGCATATATACATCACCAAAGTACATGCCTTAACCTGAGAAGAAGTCTTAAATTAAAGGGCCTTGTAGGGTGTGTTGCAGCGAAGAAACCATTAGGGCTTTTGGGGAGAGGCAACAAGCAGAAGAGATAGCAGTATGTTGATGACCATAAAACATGGAAGGGCAACCAGTGGCGGAGAGTCTTTTTAAGTAGTGTCCAAATTTGGATCACAAAGATGCCAGTATGTCAGAAGATTTGCTAAGAAGTACACTGACGCTTATCTGCAGCCTTGTATGAAGCACGCACCGTCCCTGCCTGGTTTGCGGGTGCAAAATCATTGGCATTATTATTGCAGAGAAGCATAAACAGATTGTAATTTTAGCCCTGAAAATGTCCTTGGTAGCTGAAGCACTGGATTGGAGGCTATTGTCTGGCTGAATGATGAGATCCGTCACATCATTTTAGAGGCATTTGGTTGTATTTGAGCTGGCAAGACACAGGACACTTCAGAAACCATCCTGCTCCAGTAATCAGCAGTTACATCATCAATGAAGGCATGCCAACCAGTTCCAGTGGCAGCCATACAGGCTCAAATCACAACAACCCCTTCACCATATCTCAAAGACTAGGTGCCATGTCTTCCGCCACACTTTTCTCTTGCCATAACTCTGGTAAAAAAAAAAAAAACATTGACACTGTACTTTAAACCCACAGTCATATCATTTCAAAATCCAAGGTCCTGGAAATGCAATGTGTCACTGTCAAAATAACCTTTGGAGTTCAGTGGTGGTCTGTGTATATATTATATACAAATAATAATATATATATATATATATACAAATAATAATATATATATATATATATATATATATATATATATACACACACATACATACACACATACATACATACATACATATACACACACACACACACACAGGTTATTTCAGTTTGTTTTTCAATTGAATTGTTCACATTATATGTCACCCGTGGAAAAGGTTCTGACATGATTTATCTTTGTCTCATTCTTTTACATCTCAACAACCTGGCATTTTAACAGGGGTGTGTAGACTTTTTATATCCACTGTATATACATACATATACAGATCTGGAAAAAATTGAGAGACCACTGCACTTTTTTCTTTCCCTTCCAAAAAAGTTGAAAAGGAAGGTTTTGAGTGAGGAACAGAAGGGTTAAAATTAAAACTTTCCTTTTCAACTTTTTGGAAAGGAAAGAAAAGGGTGCATTAGTCTCTTTTTCAGAGCTATAGCTATATATATATATATATATCTCGTGTAGCTGGTCCTCACTCACACATTAATGTCTCAGGCGTGACTACGCCTGGTTAGAACCAAGACACCACAGTATTTCCCCATGCTCATTATTCATGCCAACTTTTATTGTGGGGCAATAACAGTGGTTTGTCCTTTGCCCATGAACATGTGGGCTTTCTGGCTGTTCATGCGACATTTAAACATGCATGCGTGAGCTTACTGACGAGCCTTCTTCCATTAGCGCCAAACGGAGTGTGACCTAGTGATAGCTGTTATCAAACACTAGCTAGGCTACCCTGTTTTATGTAGGTCACCTCTGACACAGTATGGCTGCAGTATGGACACAGTGAGCTGGAGAAACCCTCCGTTGTGAGGTAGAGAACGGGTGTGAGGTTTGGTAGGAAGACTCACCAATGGCCCCCGAATACACAATGTAGTTTGGTGTAGTAGTGATGACGACGGTGAAGTTTGAACCAGAAAGTCGTTCTAGTTTGGTTTTAAACTTGTTAAAGTACTGTTTGTAATGATTACTAGGCATTGGGTTGTTTATGAGCTAGGCTCTCTCTGTAGACCATGTTTGCCATGTGGTTGCTATAGGTTATTCTGTATCTTCTGAGGGTTTGGTTCCACAGAAGTGGAGTACATGGACTCTAACTGTCTGGACGGGTTTATATTGAAGATCAGAAGATTAATCTACTGTTGATACAGCGGTGAAAGGAAACACTTCAAAGGTTAGCAAGTTAACATCTTTTCCCTGACAGGTTTTGTTGATTTTACATTCCAATCTTATCAAATTCATTGCAGAGCACGACCTCGGTGAGGCTAAATCTTGGCGATAAACCTCAGGCCTTCAATTTGGTGACCCTTAAAACAAACATGAATTGTGTATAGCTAAATCTGTAAAACATTTGCCTCATTCTCTCACTCTGTCTCTCTCTCTCTCTCTCTCTCAGTTTGGCAAGTGCACTCAGCTAAACACTGAAAAATAAAGCTTCGGCTGAAAGAGCCTTTTCCCACTAGGTCGTTTTGCGCCGCTGACCTCAGTGCCCTAGTACACCACATCGCTCCAAAACATGTCGCCGGCGAAGCCAACAAGTCGGACTTCTGAGGCCTAAATCCCCATAATTTACCACCTTGACTGCTCCGCTTCTCCTCTCTCTCTCACCTCCCACAGTCCAGCTGACTAACCAGTGAGGCTAGACACAGGACAGCTGTGTCCACTGTGTGATTGCGTGTCTGTGTGTGTGCGCGCGCGCATGTGTGTTGCCCAGAGTCTATAAAACGTTGGGGTCCCCCAAAAAGACCTCTCTTGCTGCCAAGTGTCCCACTCTGTGTCATCTTCCCTTTCTCGGTTTTCCTCCCTCCCTTTCCCGCTCATTATGTATCCCCCTTTCTTCTGGGCCCCGGAGGGAAACATAACACGCAAACACTACCACCTCCCTAAGGTTCCTTTCACACACGTTTCTCGCACGCACACACACACACACACACACACAGCTGTGTCGTCACTCGAGGACCACATGTGTTTCTGTGGCAGTCTTCCCCAGATTTTCTTAACAACAACCTAAGCCAACCTAGCAGCCATCTTGAAAACCTCTGACAGTTGGCCAAATCCTGAGATAAACACTGCCCGGTCAAGGCCTTTGTGAGTACACGGGACCGCGGCTGGATCAAGAACGCCTTGGAGGATGACATGCCAGGCAGACGTACGTCATCCGCTGGAAGGGGTCAATTCTCCCTCGTTCTTCACCGGAACAGAACAGCCGAAGCAATATGGTGGAGGAGGACTAACCTTAACCTGTGTCATTCTGTGAGCACAGCTGTGTGAGTGAAAGTGGAGACGCAGCACTGAGACTAACCCACTGATCTGGTCGGGCACCACAGTCAGGTTAGCGGGTGGTTGTAAATGTACTATTAACTAGCAGATTATTATTATTATTTTTTTTTTATATTTCCTCTTACTTCATTAGGCAAGTTGACTGAGGACACCTTATTTACAGCAACGACCAGGCTCGATATCTGAACATGTGACCCAGGTCAATGTCCCCATTAAAGATTTTTATACCAGCCGCTGTGCTCCCAGGTGCATCTTGGCATATTGACTTTCAGACTAGATCAATTGCTTTTTAAAGGGAAGAAATGACGGGCCAATTATCGACTATCCATGGCAAACCGTACTGTGGCTAATACTCATATAGCACATGCACAACGCACATACGGAGGATTTAAATGGATCTCTCTACGAGTCTCTCTAAGTCTACGAGTCGAGTGAAGCCTCAAGGCAGCTCTTCTACAGTTGCTGCCTTTTGCAAGTGAGACTGAACTCGAAGCTATTGCACAACAGGGGCTCGCCCTAGATGTTAAATGAAATTACAGGGTGTTAATGGGCATAAACTATTTTCTGCCTAGGAAACGACCCTGTGGCTGGTACTAAAGGAAGAAGGAGGACCCCGAACCCCACCAGCTTTGGCTGGTTCTGATCCAGCTCACACTGCTAGTCTAATCTCCGTCCCAAATGGCGCCACCCTCTCTGTAGCGCACTTCTTTTAACCATGGGGAAATAGGGAGTCAACTGCCCCCTGGGTGTTAGCGGCTATATTAATGCTAGGCTAGGACCAGTGGCTGTTGTCCCTGTCTGGGAGCGCTGCATCAAGCTGACTCTGAGACAATAATTATGTCTAATTAGGGAGATGAGTATGGGTTTAGATGAGTTTAAGGTTTAATGACCTCCCTGGTCCAGGCGACTACCAGCAGGATCCAGATCATACTGCCTGGATTGGCTGGCAAACTGACGGGGCCCGGGTATAAATAATATGCTACTGCCATCGGACAAATGTAGCCACACAGATGAAGTGCCTCCCGACCGACCCTATGACAAAGCAAGAGTACGAGACGGCCATGCCTGGTGCATGACGTGGAAAGGGAAAGCTGACTGCAGATCAGAGCTAAGCTTCCCTGTCATCGAGGTAGACTTGAAAGGGCTTTTGTTCTGGGTCCTGTCTCGCTGGTTAAGTTTGACACACTAGGCTAATAAGCACCATTGCACACTATAATTTAATCAGGGGTTTGCCACCTAGTGTTTGCGTGTGCGTTTGTGCGTCTGTGTGCGCGCGCGCGCGTGTGTGTGTGTGTGTGTGTGTGTGTGTGTGTGTGTGTGTGTGCCTCCAGGGTTAACAATTCAGTGCTGTGTATCTCATCCTCTTCTTCAGTTCGCACCGGCCCGTAGTTAACAAGGGTCAAGAACAGTTCCTGAGGTGGCAAATGAGGCAGAGGACTTAGCCTGGCAACCGACGATGCCCCTCTCCCCTAATAGTCTTGTCTGAGCCTGGATACACTCCACAGAAATAGTGTGAGCTTCTCCTACGGCTTGGTACTGAAGTGACGGGCCAAATGGGCTCCATGAATCTGGCTGAACAAATAATAAAGATCCCAATCTCTCTTGATTCCTGCATGGCAGCTTAACTGGATTTGTGCACATTTTGGGGTTGGCAGAGGGGGGGGGGGGGGGGGGGGGGTTGCCTGTGAGATATTAGGATGAAGAGTGTGTCTGGCTGCTTCAGGTGATTTTCCCAGAATTCAGCAGAGGGACAGTTAGTGATCGTTGGACAGACTCAACAGTTTTCTGGCTGCGTGCGTGCACTTGTGTGTGTGTGTGTGTGTGTGTGTGTGTGTGTGTGAGAGAGAATCAGGGTTTACGGACATTTGACTGGCACATTTTTATTCACCAGACATTTGAGAAGTGTACCAGTCACCGGTTTGCACTGGATGTTTTTTGGCATCGACTCACGTTGGTAAGGATGACAATCACAGAATTTAAATGACATCGTCTAGTACTAATAAAATGAAGTAGAATGATATTCTAACTCCAACTAATGTTTCACAGCCAGGCTTGGATCAAGACATTTGAGGGGCTGCTGCAGTTCACATGAGCACCGAAATCTATTCTTTGTCCACAGAAATACTATAACGGGTCCATCCCGAGGACATTGCCTCTTTTAGGTGATGGAATCTGTTTTCCTCAAGGGCCTGGTCTTCCCAAGAAACAGCCCCCCTCATGCTTTTTTCCTCTCCTCAGCAGCAGGCAGATACCCATAAGGCCGCACAAGGAGAAGGAGAATGGTGCTGAAGGAATAGTGGAATGTGTGGGTGTGCGTGTGTGTGTGTGTGTGTGTGTGTGTGTGCGTGCGTGTGTGGAGAAAGAATGCCATTCTCTATCTGTGAATCCCATGCTCCCACATCCATCGCCAGTGTTAATAACTACCTGTTGTTGTGTCAACATATCTCTCGAATTTATCAAATCTTTTCAGCTTTGGCCCACAACCGCAGTATAAGCCCCTGCTTTTGGAAAAACCACTCCCCCACACCTATTGGAGCAAGGAGACCAATATAACTTGAATTCAGGGAGTTGTATTATTTTTTACTAAAAAGTTATTACATGAAGGGGAGTGGTCTAGATAGGAAAAGATGTGTTGCTATGGGCCCCCCACCCCACCCCCAACAACTATAGGGCCTCAACAGACAGCCTGGATTGGTGTGAATTCCTCTACTCCCCAACTCCACACACTGTGGGGGTTCACATTACCCCCAGAAGCTCCTGCTTACTGGACCGAAACCCCGTAAAACTGCATGGTCACTGACAGAGCCCGCCCATATCTTATTCCAATTGCATCATTATGAATGGGAGGAGGAGCTTGTTGTCAACTCCCAACACAAATACTGGCACACCCTTCTACTGAATAAATAGGTTGGGGTTCTGAGAAACTCTGCGTGAGTGGGTGTGCAGGCAAGTTGGCCTCAATCACCTCAAAGATCATTCTATCAACGTCTGCATGAAAGGGATGGAAAATGTTGCAAACACTTAACTATATAAGACACACGACAGGATCTGCATGGCTGTAGAATCTATACATTAACATGGCTGACCAGGATCTGCATGGCTGTAGAATCTATACATTAACATGGCTGACCAGGATCTGCATGGCTGTAGAATTGATACATCAACATGGCTGACCAGGATCTGCATGGCTGTATAATCTATATAGATCAACATGGCTGACCAGGATCTGCATGGCTGTAGAATCTATATAGATCAACATGGCTGACCAGGATCTGCATGGCTGTAGAATCTATATAGATCAACATGGCTGACCAGGATCTGCATGGCTGTAGAATCTATAGAACAACATGGCTGACCAGGATCTGCATGGCTGTATAATCTATATAGATCAACATGGCTGACCAGGATCTGCATGGCTGTAGAATCTATATAGATCAACATGGCTGACCAGGATCTGCATGGCTGTAGAATCTATAGAACAACATGGCTGACCAGGATCTGCATGGCTGTATAATCTATATAGATCAACATGGCTCACCAGGATCTGCATGGCTGTATAATCCATAGATCAACATGGCTGACTTGCACTGTTTTTGATGGCGAAATGTCTTACCTTCAGACCGGTGATAAAAAAATAGATGTGCATGTTTCCACACAACCTTGAACAAACACCTAACCCCCGCATAGCAGAGACTTCAGAGACACAACTGACCGGGGGGAAATCTCAAAGACAGACGTCAAAACGTTTGAGCCGACAGGACAGTCGACAGGGTTGTTCGTTTGGTTTAGTCAACCGATTGTTTTACGGCTGACAACAGGTGACTCCCTTTTCTGCCCAATCTGGCAACCACATCCTCTGCCGCCATCCCAAACATGCCTCCTCCAGGGTGCTGGCCTGCGGGACTTCTCGTAATTATGTCAATGTAGCTTCGTTGCATTTTTTGCTTGTGCCTACTTAAAGTAACGGGCCTTCATCATTGGTTGTGGCACAGGCTGAAGCTAATCAAGAGGTGACATTCTTTTTCAACCGGTTTGTCATTGTGACCTGTGCTGAAGGCTTGCGACAAGGAATAGGTTTACGTAAACACAGGGCGTCGCTTTGGCATCTCTCTCTTTTGTGGAGGTGCCTAGCTCAGTGCCCTCGTTGTAATCAACCTCTTTTTACATAATGCAGGCCAGCAGGTCGGCAGCAAGTACTTTGGACCCTAACCTCTGTTCAGCTGGATTGCGTCAGGTGTTTTCTCACCGCGCACGCCACTGGCCTATGATCTTTCCCATGATGAGACTGCAGAGGCAACCTGGCAATAGAAGCCAGACAGCCACTGGCATAAGAGTTGTGTATGCACAAAAAGTTTGCTCAACAGCGGAGGGATTCGAAAGTACACCGAAATCAATGCCCTCTGCTACTGTATGTGCACACTGCAAATATTAATAAATAAATAAATGAGTAGGCCAACTGCAACGCCACACCAGTAGCTGAGCAACTCGTTTGGTTTCAAGTTGAGGAGTGATCCGTGTTAGCAGGATTTGCTGGCGGCAATACAGAGTCAACATCAATACTTAGAAATACGTAAAGTCTAAAGAAAAGCATACCTCCACTTGTGTTTATCCTGCTCATCTAGGTTTGTTTTTAAGGGGGCCTTTTAATTCATACATCATTACCAAAAAAAAGCATAAGCATTTCAAGAATTAAAAGGTTTCAAGTATCGACTGTTACCAAATTCCTCTAAAACAGCAATCCAACTCGAGATCAAACGAGAATCAGTGGAACATGCTCAGCTACCAGAATAGGTAGAAATGTGTGGAGCT
The DNA here is from genome assembly GCF_011004845.1 of Esox lucius. Lineage (NCBI taxonomy): Eukaryota > Metazoa > Chordata > Actinopteri > Esociformes > Esocidae > Esox > Esox lucius. Next base: position 13,183,969 of record NC_047592.1, on the reverse strand, counting down.
TGAAAAAAAAAGGATCTTTTTATGGGGTTTGAGTGACTCTGGTCTGGGCAAATGTTGTCATGTTGGCAAAAAAAGAGAACATATTAAGTAAACAAAGACTCAGCCTCATAACAGGTTGACTTGGGAAAAAAGGAAGGTTGGCACACATTGGATCCAACACCCTAATTTAGATTCAGGCAATGTTTTAACTAAACAGTTTGCCTATAACCCTGTACAAACCACAGGCTCTTGGTGCATATCTGAACTTTTGGAGCAAGCAGACGATCTGGGTGGTGAGAAAAGTCAGATAACATGTGTTCACATGGGTGGTGGCAAGGATAAGCACATGGCAACTTGGAGCATGAGATTTGCAGTTTTACAGGGACTGGGCTTTTAAAGGATGACATCTCCCATTGGTAAAATAGTATTATTTTCAAAGAATACCTAAACCCATTTCCACCACATTTTTTAATAAATATATTGATACTACCCATTAAAATGACCACACAAGGTTGAAATGTATGGTGGTTAGTCAAGATTTTGAGTCAGTCGATATACAGACAGTAGAATATGTATAGTTTCCTCATTTGTAGCATTAATGTGCTAAATTCACCCATTTGCGTGGCTAGCTGGCCATTTCCCCAAAACTTTTCATTTAGTTTATTACAAGTTATTTACAGAAAAGCGGTGTAAACAACAACAAAATACAGATGTTTTGAATTATTTGCTACATTTTTTGTTAGTTTGTGCATAATTCATATTTGATTCAGTCTGATCAATTGTCTCCAACTGATAAAAAGCAATGCTGAAGTGGGGATGTAAAGTATGTATTGCCTACTGTATATCAGCCTGAAATTTACTTTTATTAATAGAAAATGTGAATGGGATCAAATCTGTTTCATATTCAAACTTTGTGTGGCTACGTTACCTAGCCGTTATCAATTCTAAATAATGTGTATATATAATATGTCTTGTATATATTCGTTTTTTGGATAGAGATTGTTGTAAAACCGAGAACTTTCATCTGAAAGAGCAGTTGGATAAATTCAAATCTATACCGCAGCGATATATGTACAATTGATTTTAAAACAACAAGTGATGATAACATACTAAGTCATGTAATTTTGTAATTACAATGTCCTACACACGTACCCTGCAGAAAGCAAGCTTAGCTTTGTTAATTCTATTGTCCAAGCAGTTGTCTCTAAGTTTTTATTTTAAAAAATATACATATTCAAGCAGTATGAAACAATTATAGTTCGGTCTAACAACTCACATAACGGCGTTTTAAAACTGATGTCTATTTCTCAGCCAATGATGAGACAGCATCTCTTCTTGTTATTATACTTTTGGTGGCGGAAATGGCCTTCCGTAGAAGTAGGCTATGAACAGTTTTTTGAGTAATATTTAGATGGTCCTAACAACACAACAATGCACTATGAAAAGAGTACGACACAACAGTTTTTTTAGAATACAAAGAGCATGCATAAAAATATTATGCAATCCTTCCCCAATGAAACAACCATAGTACAGGGTAAACACTGTAAAGTTAACTTATTGTCGTTTTCAAACCACATGCATAGTTGCATTCTTCTATTTTCACATTTCTGGATGTCCGAAAATAACTGCCGCATACCAAAGAATTTTAACAAGCACGTGTATTCCAATACTATGCCACTTCATTATAAGGAGTACGCGCTCCTTTTGCATGCTGTTTTTCTATGCTTACTTACTTTTGCATTGCAGCTCCACCATGGCCTGATACCATTCGTCTTGATCCGCCTCGTTTTCTGCCGCGATGGCAAAGCTCTCCGCCCGGGTGTACAGCACTATCATGTGCTTGTTCTTTGCATCAGCCCGCTTGTTGATGTTGAAACATGTCTCCAGAACCAGGGCTTTCTTGGGGACGGGTGTCTTTCCGCGGAATTTCTTCTCGCTTTCGTAGTATTCGAGACGGGCCGGGCCCCTCTCCGAGGCCGTCCGGAGGACGAAGTATCGCCGGTGCATGGATTTCTGCTTGCGGAGGTAGCCGCTTTTTCGAACGTCCTCATAGCTTTGTGGCTCGGGTGGTTGGCTCTCCATTGCGCTCAAGTTATTGTGTTTTCTCAACTAGACAGAAGAAACTAAACTTCTATTTTCAATTACAGCCAAAATAGCCCCACGAGAAGACAACACCAAACATCATTCCGTCCCGTTCCCCTCCCTCCCTCCCTTTAACACATGTATGCAAGGGAGAGAGGTCCTCCAGTCCAGTCCAATCTTTTTATTATTGACAATTAAATATTCCCTTTTCTCGTTGCGGTGGCTTAAACTCAGCGGTCGCTCCTCGGGGAGTTTTCTGCCCTCACACACGGGCACTCGCAGCAACGTCCTATTTAGCTAGCTAGTAGGCGATGTGCTTTAATCAATTAAATTAGCGGCAGCAGAGTTTTGACTACTTCGCTGCTACTACTACCCCCTCCCTTCCTCTCGATATGGCGTGGAACTACAGCTACTGGGAATGAAAAGCTGTCAGTCAACGCTTGTCCGATGTCCGTAGAGAGAGAGAGCGAGAGAGAGACCAGAATCGAATTTCATAATGCCTATGCATCGTTATGTGTTCTTCAGTCCTTTTTTTTTTTACTTGAAGATCCCATCATATGCTGTACGGTTGAATGATTGTGACACGTGGTAGCCTAATATGCAACATTCACGAGAACTGCAAACCTATATCAAATTGCTTCACGATGAAAGACGTAACCTGTGAGCAACATTATCACGTTGGAACCTCTCAGATGTTACCTATCGAACGGGATTAATTTATTGTAACGGGTCAAATTGAATGTAATTGGCTATAGGTCGCATAATATGAACACATCAATGTAATCTATATTCAATATTTATAAAAGTTATTTATTGTATCCTTATAATTGCGCGGTTACTAATTATAGATAGCAGCGAATTAATCATATTTATCTTGTTATTAGGCCAACATAAAAAAATTTGGGATTATGCAATGCCGGGACAAGGTTAGAAAACTATGCAATATGTGCCGCCTGGTGGTTCTATATTGCCATTACCTATTTAACTTGTCAGGGAAATAAACGAAAGATGTTCAGACACACAAGCATGTGTTTGTTTGTTTTTTAATCTATTTGAGACCAGAAAAGATGACTATCCCCTAACCTAAAAGTAACTAAAACTAACTCCAGCTGTGCGTTTAACCCGGGGTCAACCAATTGAACATTCAAAGTCACGTTTATCCAGAATTACTTACAGTATTGACTGCCTACATGTTCAATCCTATTTTGTACCCATGAGTATAAAATAGCATTTTTCCTAGTGTGGGCAGGCTTATAAACCTTGTCAGATTTTACTGTCATGTACTTAGACCTGTATCTATCTCTCACACACACACAGAAAAACTAGACACTTGTTTTTACAGAACCAACAAATATTATTTGAAATTATAAACATGGATACATTTCATTACAAAGACTTTTTCAACAGAACTCTTTCCAAAGGAAACAAAGTAAGAAAGATATATACAGTACTGTGCACAAGTCTTAGACACCTGAAAGTTGAACTAAGGCCATTTATTTGGGTAGTAAGTGTTTTAGTAACATGTGTACACACCAATCAGCCATAGTTTTATGACCACTGACAGGTAAAGTGAATAACACTGATAATCTCATTATCACGGCACCTGTCAGTGGGTGGGATATGTTAGGCAGCAAGTGAACTTTCTATCCTCAAAATTGATGTGTTAGAAGCAAGAAAAATGGGCAAGCATAAGGATCTGAGCGACTTTGACAAGGGCCAAATTGTGATGGCTAGACAACTGGGTCAGAGCATCTCCAAAACTGCAGCCCTTGTGGGGTGTTCCCGGTCTGCAGCGTTCAGTACAGATCAAAAGTGGTCCAATGAAGGAAAAGTGGTGAACCAGTGACAGGGTCATGGGCGACCAAGGCTGACTGATGCACGTGGGGAGCGAAGGCTGGCCCATGTGGTCAGATCCAACAGACAAACTACTGTAGCTCAAATTGCTGAAAAAGTTAATGCTGGTACTGATAGAAAGATGTCAGAACACACAGTGCATCACAGTTTGTTATGTATGGGGATGTGTAGCCGCAGAGCAGTCAGGGTGCCCATGCTGACCCCCGTCCACTGCCATAAGCGCCTACAATGGGCATGTGAGCGTCAGAACATGGTCTGATGAATCATGTTTCCTTTTACATCACGTGGATGGTCAGGTGCGTGTGCGTCGCTTACCTGGAGAACACATGGCACCAAGATGCACTATGGGAAGGAGGCAAGCCAGCGGAGACAGTGTAATTCTTTGGGCAATGTTCTGGCTGACCTATTTGAACGTAACCTATATATATATTTTCTTTTCATAAATGAACACTTACTATCCAAATGAATGACTTTAGTTTGAATTTCAGATGCCTAAGACTTTTGGACCATACTGTATTTCACCCCCATGTTGTCACCAAAAAACAACAGAAACATTTGGTCCATACATGGAGAGATGTACACAGTTATTGTTTTTAAAATATCTTTTACATTCAGTAGCTTCTCCTCTCGAAGCCCTCCAAGCACATGCAGCCTGAGACCAAAACACAAATGAGTTACGGACAATGACAACTAACAGAATGTGTTCCACATCCACACACGGCACACATGAAGGACAGACGGGGGTTCTCTGTAGCACTCTCCCATTTACATGCGTCAGGAGGATGTTGTGTTAAGGCTGGCATAACCCTCATTGAGAAAAAAAAAAATCATAGCTTATTATTATTTTTTTTGCGCTTGTCATTTTGCTCTGCTCTATAAGCCCTGAAGAGGGTAATCTCTATTCTGTAACTTGGAACACACTGACCTACTGACTGACTGATTGTCCGTCTGATTCACCTACTGACTGACTGTCTAAATGACTGGCTACTTTTTGGAAACTTCTGGATGCCCTAATGCTCTAAAAAGCAGTGTATTGATTTGGTGTGTTATGACTCTGGATGTTGCTGCAAAGAAGCGGGGCATGGCTGGAAGAGCAATGCATGTGTGTGTGCCTCTTGGGGATGAGACCCACAGAGCCCTGAGGTGGCTTCTACTGTCACACAAACATCTTTGATATGGCATGTGGCACACACACACACACACACACACACACACACACACACACTCTTTCCACAGATAAACATTACTGGACAGACTTCACATGCACACACACACAGAGGGGAGAGGGGCCTACATTAAAGTGTCTCTCTCTCTTTCTCTGAAAGGTGAAAGTCCTCTAGAAGCATTGAAATGGCAGCAACTCCTCAAGTTCACTCCCCGTTTAGTCCACCCCCCCTTCATGTGCCGGGGGAGTGAGGGTAGCCAGAGGTGACGGCGTCAGATGAAAGGGTTTCGCGACGTTCCTCTACTCGGGTAAACATTCCCCTGAGAGAGGGAGGAAGAAAAGTAAAGGGGTAGAAGGAGGGCGAGAGGAAAACGGGGAAGGAGAGGGAGAGAAACGAGCAAGAGGACAGAGAGTTAATACTGTAAGTCCACTGCAAGCCTCAAATACCAATGAACCATTAGCTCTTTCTGAGCGAAGCATTAGCATAAGACATAAGCAGCCAAGCAGACCAAATCCCCAAGAAACTCTATGCAACCTGTTGAAGCACACCTAATGGTCATTGTGGCTTTGTGACTGCAGTGTGGTACTCACTGTGAAGGGGTTCACTGACATCGGTCGGGGAACTTTGGGTTGAGAGTTTGGTGCCGGGAAAGGGGCAAAACCTAACAACACAACCACCACCCCCCCCGAAACCAGAGTTACATTAGGACCGAGTACCAATACATCAGATAAAATGCTGCTGTTACAAACAGAGCAACATGGAAATTGCCATTCAAACACACCAACCCATCCAACGGCTAACATAGAAGTAGAATTACTAGAATGGGCAACTCTCTATGGCCATGGCGATTTAACTAGTTCGCATGTTATGGGTTGTAATTCTATATTTGGGCGCTGAGTTGGTATTATGTAAGCAGAGGAAATGAGATGCAGTGAATCATCATTGGCTTTGAGGCTGGAGCCCCTTAGGTCTGCAGGAGGCAACGTTCATTTGATCACAACCTAACATGCTCCTGCAGCCCAGCTGGAAAATATATTTACGCAACTGGCTTTTTTTATACAGTACCAGTAAAAAGTCTGGACAAACGTTTTACAGTATTTTCTTTGCAAAATGTGTACCAATATTTTGATAGAAAAGAAATGTCTAATGTTTTTTTTGTGTTTTTCTGTATGGTTGGAGAATATTCTAGAATATAAAACAATAATATACATTAAATGTCTACTGAAATTGAATAAAAGTCCACTTCTACTTGCCGTTGGCTTCCTGGTTGTTGGTCTGCTTGTGTGGAAATGCGTTCTGGGTGGCGGGAGCTGGGAAGGTGTTGGGGGCTGAAGAGTTGATGAACCCACTGCAGTCATCTGCACAGAGACAGAACATAAGGGGGCTGAATCACAAACAGAACATTCGATTATCTCCTGAAAAATTATTATCCAGCCACTAAGTGTCCATTCCAACTGTTTGTTAATGATTTTTCACTACATACACTATAAACTAATCAGTGTACATACTTCTTATGACTCACTCATTGCAGACCTCAAGCACAGATTAAAAGGCAAGAATCTGTCAATGCCCAGTGAGACTTATGTGATTCACAGGCAGCCGTAGTTCCTTTGTGTATACCTCAGTGATTATTTGACCAATCAGGATGGACAAAGGCAGGGACAGTTTTAAACTGGGACAGTGATTTTAAACCTATCATAGAGAAAATAGTCTATAGTGTAACAATATAAAAACATACCGTGAATTGGTCATGATAAACACTGTGAAATGACTATAAACTTTGCTTTCTTCCACAACGGTAATCACTATTGTTAACAACACTCCCACTAGGATGAAAGCAGTAAATGAGAATATTTTGCCAGACAATTAACCCTAACCCTAACCCTAACCCTAACGGTAATGAACATTACCCCAAACATTATCCCTTAAGGAGTACCTTAATGCATACTTTAATGTGTTGCTGCATTAGTGACCTTTGCCCTCCGGCTGAATAAGCACTGCCCTGTAGGCAGCTTACCTCCCGAGGTGCTGCTGTTGAAGGGGTTACTGGGGGACAGGGCTGGCTGCTGCTGCTGACAGCTGGAACTGGTGCTGAATGGGTTGGGAAAATCTGAGACAAGAAGTTAGAGACAAGACAGAGCGAGAGACAGAAACAGAGATGAGAAAAGATACAGAGAGAGAGAGACAGAGTGAAAGAGAAGGGGAAGTACCGAGATAGAGAGACAAAGAGGAGTAGAGAGACAGAACGGGAGATAAGGAGTAAAGATACAGGGGGAGACAAAGGGGATTAGCAAGACAAGAGGAGTAGAGAGATATAGAGAGGAGAGGAGTAGAGAGATATAGAGAGAAGAGGAGTAGAGAGAGGAGAGGAGTAGAGAGATATAGAGAGAAGAGGAGTAGAGAGAGGAGAGGAGTAGAGAGATATAGAGAGAAGAGGAGTAGAGAGAGGAGAGGAGTAGAGAGATATAGAGAGAAGAGGATTAGAGAGATATAGAGAGTAGAGAGATATAGAGAGAAGAGGAGTAGAGAGATATAGAGAGAAGAGGATTAGAGAGATATAGAGAGTAGAGAGATATAGAGAGAAGAGGAGTAGAGAGATATAGAGAGAAGAGGATTAGAGAGATATAGAGAGTAGAGAGATATAGAGAGAAGAGGAGTAGAGAGATAGAGAGAGAAGAGGATTAGAGAGATAGAGAGAGGAGAGGAGTAGAGATATAGAGAGAAGAGGAGTAGAGAGATATAGAGAGTAGAGAGATATAGAGAGAAGAGGATTAGAGAGATATAGAGAGTAGAGAGATATAGAGAGGAGAGGAGTAGAGAGATAGAGAGAGAAGAGGAGTAGAGAGAGGAGAGGAGTAGAGAGATATAGAGAGGAGAGGAGTAGAGAGATATAGAGAGTAGAGAGATATAGAGAGAAGAGTAGAGAGACAGGCAGGTGGGTATAGAGGGTAAAATTAAGGAAGGTAAATGTTAATGGATGCATCCACGTCTTTCACAGCTCTTTTATAAAAAGAATACCCGTTAAAACAGATTAATAACATTGCACAAGTGACTCATTCAGATTTTTGTAACTCAGCCTACTTGCAAATGTTTGCGTTCCAGACCCAATATCCACACCGGGAGAGCTGAAAATGGAGGAGAGAATGAGTAATACATTAGGAAAAACAAAACCTGTCCACTCTGTTCATTTCAAAAGTAAATTTACTATTGTATATTTACTATAATATCAAGCAGTTCTGCAGATATCCGAAATAAATAAATAATTTTTTACTGTGGACTGGTAGATTTGCACATAAAACAGTTAATTCAATTTATTCAAGATAAATAATTGAAACAAGACTTAGTTCAACATTCATTACCTGGCAGGAGTGGAACTGGCTGACAGGCGATTCCCAAATAGGGTGCTATACTGGGGCAGTCCATCAGGGGGTGCTGAAACACAGACCCAAATAATTAAAGTCTGAACCCCAACCGGGCTTAGGCAGGGGTTTATTTCAGAGATCAAATGTAATTAACTATTAGGAGTATGTTCAATCTCCCAGAAAAGGTGAAAAGCTCTGATTGAGTGTGTGTTCTTTCAAGGTGCATCTGTTTGCACGTGCTCAGTGCATGAACTGCTTTACATTTAAAAGCTATACGAATCCTTGTTCCTGAGCATATACCATATGTCATCATTAGCTGTCCTACAGTGAGTAGCATTGTTTAGTGAGAAATGAAACATTTTCTCAAGGTTGTTCTGTAACAAAGCCACAGAAAGGGGATAATTCACTTGCTAAAACCTTGGCATTTAGAGTAAGAATGTTATGCAACGCAGCTGATGACAACCTTTCACTCCTACACTCCCTCCCTCCCTCTCTCACACACACACACACACACACACACCTGTAGCTCTAGACCCAGGTCCAGTCACGGTTCCAGTCCCCGGTCCAGTCACGTTTCCAGGAGACGTGTCAGAAAAGACACTGTCTAGTTGGGAGAGGGCAGCGTATCGGTCCTGGTGTTGTGTCTGCATGTTGGGGCCGGGGGCTGTGGCCGGGGTGGGGGGGGCGATGCTGAGGGCACTTTGACTGTGCTGTTGGCTGAGCCCTCCGAAGTCCACACTCAGAGACTTAGGGAAGGCCCTGAAAGAGCCACAGCCCCCAGAAGAGAGCACAGAACGACCTGGGAAGACCAAACAAAGAGGAACGGTGAACACCTTAAAGTAGTTCACTATATCGGCTCTCTGAGATTTCTCTGACCTTGTGACCTGAACAGGCAATAGTCTAAACAGACCAAGAGGACAAATCTATCCTCTGAATGCCCTTCTGTGGAAATGTTAGCTTTGAGCAAACATTTGGCACATTACTTTTATTAGGAACAAACAGAATTTGAATGTGTTCCTAGATTGGATCGGTTGTGGACACAATCATAGCAAATACAATCACACAGTTCACAGCGTTCTAATTTGGAACTTTGACCCACTTAGCCAACCACACTGCTGTAACAGTTCATGGCGAAATACCATAGGGCCCCTGTTGAAAGGAGCCTTGGCTCTACTCTCAAAAATAACCATAAATGTGTTATTTTCCTTACTCCTCTCTCTCTCTCTCTCTTTCTCGCTCTGGGAATAGTGCTCTCTCCTCGACCTAGCCATGCTTCAAATCTGGGAGAGAAACACACTCAAATAGACCCAGAAGAGCACAGGACTACTCACCATCCTTACATGCCACCAAAGTGTTACATTCTACTGTATTCTATTATATTCCACTGTGTTTTTTTTCTATGGTAACCTATGAAGAGCCATTCAGGACACAGAGAAACACTGAATGGGTTTAATGCCTTACCTAAAATGTAGTTGTTTTTGAAAGTGCTACTGGCTAAAGAGGTAAAGGTAGAGAGAAAGAGAAAGAGAGAGACAGAAGGAACAAGATGAACTAGAGCCCCGGAAAAGGGGGAAGAAAAGGTGAGATACGTAGAAAACACAAGGAAGTTCATAGGTCCAGAGGAGTGGGCGCTGGGTACCTGAGGGCCTCGGCAGGGCTGGGAAGGGGGGAGCGTGGCTTTGGGGTCCCAGTGTCGAAGACAGAGAGCCTGGACGTTGTCGTTCTATACCACTCATCAGAGAGTCTAAGAGAGAAAAAGAGAGAGACAGAGGGAGACACAGACGGACAGAGTTACAGAGAGAGAGAGAGAGAAAAAAAAGACATACCTATGGAGAGATGCAGAAATATGAACAAGTAAAATGATGCGGCCTTGGGAGCCATTACTCACACCAAAAAAAAGGTACAGAACAGGTGTACCTTTCATAGGGGCGTCTCTGAAGCTCTGGGAGCGGGAGGGAGCACGAGCAGTGAAAACGTCAGCCCTCATGTCCGCAGGCGAGATGGTTGGGACTCTGTCCCCCCAGGATGAGAGCTGAGACTGGGGCTGGACAAGATGGGAGACAAGGGGGAACCAGGCAGTCAGCACAGTCGGTGGGAGTGTTGCTCACATAACCCCTCATCTTTTATTCAGCCTTTTATTTTTGATGTGAATTAGACCTGGAGGGGATTCTTCCCCTTTGGTTGTGTCTCTCTGCTGGTCTCTTTCTCTCTCTCTCTTCTTTTTGCAAGCTCTCACTTTCTTTGTACACTCCACTCAGTAACACTGGTCTTCCTCACTCCTCACTCCACTCTCTCTCTCTCTCTCTTTCCACATTCTCTCTCAATTAAAAAAAGCTTAATATCAGCCCTTTGCGAGGGCTTGCGTGCCTCACCAGTGCGCGTGTCGTTCTGGCTGATGAGGTCATGGACTGGGGGGGCGGCTGGGCAGCCATTGGGCCGTGGGACGGGGGTAAGGTCTGAATTCCCTGGGGACTCCAGGGTCCCTCCAAGCCCTTCCGGTTCTTGTTTTTCGAAAAATGCCTGGAGAACATTTCAATGGTGTGATTACATTTCAAGAGGATACGTGTTTGCCACAGTATGTTTACCACGGTACCACAGCACGTATACCACGGTACCACAGCACGCATACCACGGTAACCACAGCACGCATACCACGGTAACCACAGCACGCATACCACGGTAACCACAGCACGCATACCACGGTAACCACAGCACGCATACCACGGTTACCACAGCACGCATACCACGGTTACCACAGCACGCATACCACGGTAACCACAGCACGCATACCACGGTAACCACAACACGTATACCCCGGTAACCACAACACGTATACCACGGTACCACAACACGTATACCCCGGTACCACAACACGCACATATTTAACTTAATTAGAAACTACAACTGAGTGGCGGAATGACTTCCAAGTGGGTGGTGCACCTATTCTGGTTGTATTAAGGCATGATCACCAATCTTCTCACCATTTCTTCTTCTCGTATTTGTCCTGGAGGAACTCTTTCAGTTTCTGGGAGTCCCTCTTGTCGAAGCACCCGTCGGTCTTTGGATCAAAGGCACACAGCCAGGTCCTCCTCCCCACCTACGCACACATGCGGAGATGCATAAGCACAAACAAGCACACACAAACAAGCACACACAAACAAGCACACACAAACAAGCACACACAAACAAGCACACACACATGTGGTGCAACATGAACAATAGACTAAGCTGCTCTAGAGTGTCTACTAAAAGGCTAAAGTGTAAGTAAACCACAAACATACACACAGGCACGCGCACACACGTGCACATGCGCACACAGAAACAATGAAGTTTGGGCAGAACTGCTGTTTGATTTCTCTTACTGCACAAACTGGGCAGTGTGTAGGCAGAGCGCATTCCTGCGGAACAGCGAATAACTGGCGTCTAGGCGGGCCTCCTCTACTAGTTTGACAGGACAGTGAGGCTTGCGCTTCTAGTTTATAAAGATAGATATAAAATGTCTAGAACTAATAGTTTATTCACGATAAGGAAAAACGATAAAAAATAAATAGTTCCTTAGGCAAAGACAGATAAAACCACCTCATCCTGGTCTCAATCCCTCTTCAGGTGGCCTCGAACCAAGGACATATATTTATCATATATAATATACATCCTACTTATAATACCTGTTATTGCTTTATTTCTCCTGGAACTTAAAAACATGCATATTTAATACAGAATGTTACAAGTCCCAATATGCATCACGATTCTTAGTTCACCTTTTCCCAACATTGAAATATTATCCAGCTAAGTAACATGCTGAGCATTAAGGATTAGTACAGAACTGTGATGGGGTGCAGAATGGTGCAGATATAGGTGTAATAAGTCCCACCCACAAGTCCACCTGACTGCAGCCTGCCTGTCACTCACCTCATTGCCATGGTTTTGCAGAAACTCCACTTCCTGTTGGGAGAAGGTTGTCATGGATATAGACTTGACTCTGTGGGGAGGGTTAAGTCCTCTCCTTAGAGAAGAGAGATAGGAAAAAAGAAAACGATAAAAGAAAGATGGAAGAATAGTGAATCACAATTCACATTATGCAGCTTAAAACCATAAAAACTCAGTAAGGGCAACACTGATATATTTAAATGAGAAAATGTGTACTAAAAATGTTAAAAGTGACAGGTGACTGTGAGAAGAGGTGAACGTATTGTTGATTTCACAATGGTGATGGTGCACATCCAGTGTAGAGAAGGATGTATGCATACAGGACATCAAACTGCTCATTCAGTGCGCAAAGGGTTTCCGGTTTAGACCTGAGTGTTAGTGACAGACTGATATTTAAAGTGAGGCAGCATCAAGTTGATTCTCGTGAATAAAGACTAAACATGTGCTGAAATATCGCCATTGCGATTACAGTAGTGAAATCTAAGGAAAATGTCCAACACCCAGACTAATCTGCTAGGACCTAAGCTAGCTAGTCTGCATGCAGAACACAATACATGAGGCTAAAAGAGTCGCCAAACCTGGGGCCATGACGAAATGAAACGTAATACGAGCACGATTAACGGGCACGCCTGAAACTGATAAAGCAGTAGTCCGATTATCTGTAGCCAAAGGAAGTAGCCTAAACATTCACACCAAGGGGAGGAAGAGACACCGCGTAAATTAATACGGGCAGCCTACAGAATAGGCCACATGTTACAGTTTCGCTTTCTACTCAATTTAAATAGCAAACAAAAATGTTATCTAGATGAACCAGAAATTGTTATTATAATAGGCATATTCGCAATATGCCTGTCATAGAAGGTAACCACATTTCCCTTATGTATGCATATAGGCTACTCACAGCATTCCAGAGCACGACGTGCACACGAAGCAGCCGACCGTGATATCGATATAAGTCACCCCGGGTTGACTGCACTCGAAGCAGTGTTTGTTTACTCCAGCCTGGGCAAGCTCCCGGACCTTACGAGCGCACATCTCTTGGTTGTCCCGATGTTTTCGGTTCGACATACTGCTGTTTCGGCCCGCTCTCCCCCGCCTTTGGTCTGGCTCGTATAGTGGTGAACCGCTAGGACTGGCCCTCCGCTATTCTCCCTTATTTCTGCCTCCGTTTGCAATGTTGTCACGCTCGCATTATAAAATAGCCTATGCGGCTCTCGTTGCTGCGATTTGAGACAGATATTACATGCATGCATGCGTCAAGCGATTCCTTGTCTTTAGCAGAAGTTAGAGAGTAGACCTCGTCAAGCTGTCAAATAGTTTCACTACGCCGTAATTCGTGTATTAATTGCTGCGGTATTCCCTTCAGCGAAGAAAGAAATCAGTCTCGCTAAATAACTCTACTGCTCCGCTCGCCATACGCACACACCCCCATCGGCATATTACCGCGCTCGCGTCTGTCGTTCCACGAAGACGCGTGTCTTTGGAATGATGACAGATTTGTGGAACATAGATTGCTGACTAGGGCAAGGGCTGAGGATCACTTACAGCAGTGGTGAATAAAATAACCCGAGCAAATACGCACACACAATAGACAATTCAAACAAAATGGCTATGATTATGAAATGGTATAATTCATTCCATTCTTAAATGCATAACCCAGATGACCCAGCTAATTCGAATTATTTTAAGAGTGGTCGGATGTGATTTTATTTACATAGTAACTCAACAAAACATGAACAGCTTTAATGGGTAGGCTATCACGCCCATCGCATGATGACGTCAGAAACAAGTTTAGTCTGTCTTGAGTTTGTTAACCTTTCAAATTCACTAACTAGGTCTGCGTATGTTGTATAAATATATATGCCTGTATGTACGTGTGTGTATGTGTATTTATATATATATATATATATATGTGTATACACATATATATATACACACTCACCTAAAGGATTATTAGGAACACCATACTAATACTGTGTTTGACTCCCTTTCGCCTTCAGAACTGCCTTAATTCTACGTGGCATTGATTCAACAAGGTGCTGAAAGCATCCTGTAACCAAAGCAATTAAAACAGGCACAATATTTTGCTGTCATAACGGTCTCATAAGCTACTATGGCTTTGTACCAATCAGCATACATGAGCAGAACCACCTGGTGACCACATAATGCATGCATAATATATATATATATATATATATATATATGCCTGTATATCTATGTATATATATATATACTCTCCTAAAGGATTATTAGGAACACCTGTTCAATTTCTCATTAATGCAATTATCTAATCAACCAATCACATGGCAGTTGCTTCAATGCATTTAGGGGTGTGGTCCTGGTCAAGACAATCTCCTGAATTCCAAACTGAATGTCAGAATGGGAAAGAAAGGGCGTGGCAGCGTGGCATGGTTGTTGGTGCCAGACAGGCCGGTCTGAGTATTTCACAATCTGCTCAGTTACTGGGATTTTCACGCAAAACCATTTCACAACCATTTGAAATAACCACTCGTTACAACCGAGGTATGCAGAAAAGCATTTGTGAAGCCACAACACGCACAACCTTGAGGCGGATGGGCTACAACAACAGAAGACCCCACCGGGTACCACTCATCTCCACTACAAATAGGAAAAATTGGCTACAATTTGCACAAGCTCACCAAAATTGGACAGTTGAAGACTGGAAGAATGTTGCCTGGTCTAATGAGTCTCGATTTCTGTTGAGACATTCAGATGGTAGAGTCAGAATTTTGCGTAAACTGAATGAGAACATGGATCCATCATGCCTTGTTACCACTGTGCAGGCTGGTGGTTGTGGTGTAATGGTGTGGGGGATGTTTTCTTGGCACACTTTAGGCCCCTTATTGCCAATTGGGCATCGTTTAAATGCCACGGCCTACCTGAGCATTGTTTCTGACCATATCCATCCCTTTATGACCACCATGTACCCATCCTCTGATGGCTACTTCCAGCAGGATAATGCACCATGTCACAAAGCTTGAATCATTTCAAATTGGTTTCTTGAACATGACAATGAGTTCACTGTACTGAAATGGCCCCCACAGTCACCAGATCTCAACCCAATAGAGCATCTTTGGGATGTGGTGGAACGGGAGCTTCGTGCCCTGGATGTGCATCCCACAAATCTCCATCAACTGCAAGATGCTATCCTATCAATATGGGCCAACATTTCTAAAGAATGCTTTCAGCACCTTGTTGAATCAATGCCACGTAGAATTAAGGCAGTTCTGAAGGCGAAAGGGGGTCAAACACAGTATTAGTATGGTGTTCCTAATAATCCTTTAAGTGAGTGTATATATATATAAAGTGAGAGAGAGAGTGAAAGATTGTTATTGTTCTGTCTATTTAATTATTATATTTACAATATATTGGACAGGCCACTATATGCTCCTCAGGTTTACGTAAGCGTCATTACGCACTAAACCGATTAAGCGAGAGAGCCTATGTGAAAGCAGCGTGGCCAGTGGCCAGCGAATGTAATGTAATTACGAATTCTGGTCAAAAGGGGGAGCAGTTCACCCTTTCTGGTCAGGTGTTGCTTGCCCAGCCCCCTTGCTTGCAGCTGTCACCTGCTGAACATTTCTGCTGGTGGTGGATGTGTTGAGGAGTTATGTTGATGTAGTATATGTTCGAAAACATTGTAGACCTGCATGCATTTACTATTGTATTATATTAATGTGCACATTATGCCTTTTTGTGTGTGATCCTAGTTTTACTTTACATATAGGGAGCAGAAGTCATCACATTGAGTCAAACCTGAAAATGTGCTTCCCACAAGACTTTTAGCTACCCCCAAATAATTGGTGTTATTTTTTGGTTTTATGGCTAAAGGGTTAGGCATTCGGGTTAGTTTACATTTAGGCATAAGGTTAGGTTAGTGAGGTTAGGGTTATTAGAATGGTTAGGGTTACATTTAGGTTTAGGGGATAGGGAAAATAGAGAATCACTCTTTTGGTCCCTACAAACATTGGAAAACAAATGTGTTTGTATGTGTTGATGTTTTTATAGGCTATGTGTGTCTGTGATCACGTGCTGTGTGTTGCATTATGCACTGAGACAAAAATAATGGGTCTCAATAGACTAATGATAGGCCTGTCTTGGCCAGTCCACCACAGGCTAGCTATTGTGGATGACAAACTTCTCTAGTTATGCAGAAATAACTGTACGTTGTTATCATGTTGAGGCCATTCTCGTGTTGTACTTTTATGTGGACTTTTTACATTCTGTTTTGAAATACTCCTCTCAGAGAGAGAAGGGGAGTTCATGTGTTTTTGATCTTGGTTTCAGAAGTCCCCACAAAGAGTAAAACGTGACAATTCTGTCTACAAAGGTTTTTTAACTGGTCCACATTAGAATGAAGGCTATTTCAGGGTTAGGGTGACAACATTAGGAGGTATGCCCTTGCAAGACTAATCTAACCCTACTGCTGTATTTTAAGCATGAAGTTTAGGTTTAAGGGATTATGGCAACATTTATGGTTAATGGAAAGGGAAACATTATTTTTTTCTGGTCTCCTCTAGGTTAGCTTATGTGTATGTCTGTTATGTGTTCATTTCACACCTTCCCATCAAAGTACAAGGATCTTGATTGATTGATTGAGGCTGCCCCTCACCACCAAAATGTGCCTCGTGAAATGACACTTGCATACCCGGAAATAGTGTGAAGGGGTGGACCAAGGCGGCGAGGAAGCGAGCTGGGTAGTATATTCTTTTGATACTTTTTCAATCTCGCCAGCCCGGGGATTCTCTAGGGAAATGTCATTGATTATTTAATGTTTGGGTTTTTTTTTTGCCATAAGCGCGTGCAGGTGTTTTTATTACTTTGACGTTGGAATATTTACGGTGGAAGGATTTACTCTGTCGATGGGGATTTTGGGGCATTTCTTCGTTTTCCTGACGCAAACGCTAAGCAAAGGACAGACCAAAAGAGTAGCATGAGCGAGGTGGAACAACTTGGCTATCTAAATGAATGGATTGCACTTATTTGGTTTTTAAGTTTATCTAATCAATTTAGTACGTTTAATAGCCGGTTAGTTCAAGAAGAGAGAGACGCGATTTAAGATTTTTTTAAAGATCTTATTTTTTTTATGTATTTGGAAAAATAATAACTCACGAACAACACGAAATATTTATTACAAAACCCTAAAACAATGCTATATACATTAAATATGTATATGTAGATTATTCTTCGTTACTGAAAAATTCATAAAATGCACAAAAAAGTGTAAACTCATCTATTTTCTGATGCTCTCCCATGTCACATTCAACAATATTAGTAGTTATTTGTCTCAAAACAACTGAAGGATGACTGTCAAACTGGATTTTGAAGAGTGTCTCAAGGACTCTCCCCGATTCAGGTAGGTCAAGATTAACTTTAAAGGATTTAAATAAATGAGGGCAACATCATGTGGTACATTCTGAAGGGGGGAGTTTTGGAAATTTGGAAATGCTACATTCATGTACGTAACTACTAGCTTTATTACAGTTAAAGTTCAAAGCGTCTGTTTTTGCAGTGGATTGTGTAGATAGTTACAAAAACTATTACATTGGGCAAAATCATGACTAGTACTGTTCGCATCCTCCATCAGAGGAAATGGAGAAGTACTCAAGTCAATGCAACCTGTGCAATCTGAATAGATGATTTATTGACCTATCTTGTCAAACCATGCTAGTTAGTCAGCACAACCAGCTCTACATGTAATGGAAAGTTTCACACCTGTTGCTTAAATTAGCTTTTTCACAGCGAATAACTCGAACGTAGTCTCCTTGAGCCTTGAGAAGAGACAAACCCTTCCCTTTCTCATTGATTGGACTGGCTTTGTGTGTGCGAGTAAAAGAGTGATTTTATACAACTTGTTGATTGTAGTAAGCAGGGCTTTAAATGAAGCATTTATTTGGTACTGTAGCACTGGTATGTCCATCATTAAAACGTTAGGTCCACAAAACAGCATTAGGGCATCCAAAACAGGGACAGTCTATGTAAATGTTAACGTTTACAGCCCTTTTATATTCATGTTTTTCAGAAGACATCCATACATATATTGGCAATAAGATAGGTATGAATACATAGAAATTGCATTAATAGATTGTGCGTCCGTTTAGGTCAATTATTATAAATTGGTTTTATTAATCTAGTAAGCGAAATCCAGAAAATGTGTTACGTGACTATTTAGTGCTCAATAGCGGCCATGTCGTTTTAGGTACTAATCGCAAAAAGTACGTAAACGGATCACCAAATCAAGACTCGTAACTAACCCAGGTTTAGTCAAAATCTGGCCACTGATGTCTAAGAAAGTGCGTGTGTATTCACAAATGGAACGATGGACTGACTAAAACAGCTCCTTAATCCCTGCCCCTCCCAAATTCATAGTGGGGGACATTTACATTCCAGGGCACTCAGATAGTTACAAGTCCAGGTTGTTAGTCTGTTTAGGAATGCAACAAATCAAACTTGGAGTTCTGCCTGGATTAATCCCTTTCAGACAGTCAAACGTATATTATAAAACAATATAGAACCAAAAGGGAAGTGGATTTTGTTGTGGTTTTGATGCTAATAAAAGGGGTTTGTTGCGTTGGGTGTGCCTCAGATCTTCGGCTGGAAACACAGAACGAGGGACACTGTTGTGTCCTCTTTACTGTCCTGTATTTCTCTGGATTTACTGAGCTCTATTAGTTCTATGTTCAAAAGTATTGTTTGATTTAAACTTGCAAATTCCCTCTACTTTCTCTGTCTTGACCTTCTGTCTTTCTTGAATAACCGTCTTTCTGGGAGCCACTGAGGGTCGGAAACTTTGACTGGTTGTGGCTGTCGGTGGTGCATTCTGCAGTGCTGAGGTCTCGTGTTTGACTGAGAACAGAGAGAGAGAGAGAGAGAGAGAGAGAGTAGGAACAGAGGGGGAGGAGATGGTTTTCGATGTAGGCCTGGTTTGAGCTAAATAGGCCATAGAGGCTGGCATTCACAGGACTTTTGTGAAGAAGGACTTTAGAGAAAAGAGAATGTGATGAGAAGTGTAAGACAGGTCAGTGGAAGAAGGACCGGACAGGGAGGGTACCATGTACGGACTGAGACAGGCTGATTTACTCAGGGCAACGCTTCAAACAGCTGCCTCCTGTTGCTTGGTAACCATGGGGGGGGGTGGGGGCTGGCTGTGGAGTGTAGCAGGAAGTTAGGCGAGAGATACTGAGGTGATAAACAGGAGACAGGAAACACAATTTTTTTTTGTACGCGTGTAAGGAGGGGGTGTGTGTATCACGACGGAAACTCAAGGTTTCTCCTTCTCCACATTTACACAAGTTCACGTCCACAGATATACATACCTTTCTATGACACTACTATCATCCTGTAAAGACGGGCTCACGCTGTGCACTGAACGTTTTGATCGTTCTTCCTTTCCCACCAAACCTCTGACAGTCTGTATCTGTACTCCAGTCACACTGGGCTAGGTCATTTGAATATGAAAGATACTGAGCTCACAGGCCCTGGGACAGCATCGTCCGTCTACCGCGCCACCAGCGCACAGACAGACGCTGTCTGTTCCCTCACTGTTTCTCAGTCACCATCTCGTTCTGCCACTTTGTCAGTTTAAGGCTCTCTCTGTTTCTCTCTCAGAAGCTGTGTCTTTGGTGGAAGCCAGCGGAAACCGCACTGTCGGGCCGTTGATGTGAGACAGACAGACAGACAGACAGACATACAGTGGGGATAAACGGATTCACAGACAGCCACAGTGGCTAATGTGGATCTACTGGCCTTGTGACAGCTTTTCCCCAGGCCTTGTGACGGCACATCCCCTGCCGGAATGCATGTGCTTTGTTGTCAGGCGTCGGTGCTTGAGCTGCCGTGACCACCAGTATTACAGGCAGAAGACGGCGTGGAGTCATAGGCGTGTTGACTGTTGTTACTGCAGATCTAACGTTGTGCAAGCAGTTCGACGTTTCGACCAGGGTGCTATTGCCCAACCAGGGTGTCGGAAAAGGAACAACCTCCCGCCTAGGGAAAGTAGCTTAATGTGTCAGTCTTTGTGTTTCATTCAGGGCCGCGATTGAAGTAGTGGAAGGAGATGTCAGTGAACTGGAGACGCGATTAGAAAAGGTAAGAGCTGTACACACCCACACACACAGTGACACAGACAACCCCACTTTCATTTCTACAACCTTTTTCTCTAACCCCTAACCTTAACACCTTTGAAACCAACCTTTACCCCCCTCAAAAAAACAACATTTAAACCTAACTCTAACTGATTTGCCTAACTCTTAATCCCTAAATGTATCGTTCCCCCTAATTCTAACCCTATACCTCATTAGACCTCTGACCTTAACCCCAAGCCTAAAAATAAATTCTAAAAGTAAACACTGCAACCTTTCCTAACTAGTCATGATTTACCTTCATGGGCTGCTATACTAGGATGTCTGGTCCTCATAAGTATATTAATATCAGCACACACACACACACTAATAAACCACATTTTTGTAACTTCGTTGTTGCCAAGCTGTAGCTTGACTGGAGCTGATATATGTGCCCCATACATAATCTGACAAATTTTTCAATCCACAAAAGTTTTATCCTTATCCTAACCTTTACCTAATCTTAACCAAACCTTAGCCTCAATAACCTAACCTTTTTACCTTAACTTAACCTAGCCCTAATGCCTAAACCTAAACCGTAACGCCTAAACTAAAACTACCCCTAAGGCCAAAAAAAACTAGTTTTTCTAGTGGGTACATCCCAACATGGTCAGTCTTTCATGTTTTATTACCTTCTGCGTACTTCTGCAAAATCTTAGTTCCCGGAAGGTAAGTAAAACATGCCCACACACACTTTGCAACTGCGCTCCAATAATCAGACCTCTGGATGTGAAGTTAGCCCTGCTTTTACAACCCCACCCATCCAAAGGGACAGGAAGCAGTAAGGTCAGCTTTCTCCAGATCCCTTTCCTGTGAATAGAGATGGAGTTTTACCTGAACTGTAGGGAACTAAATCTAGCACTGCTTCCCCACCGCTATTGTTGTCAAAGAAACAGTCCCTCACCACACACTGACCTTTCAATCACTCGATAGTCTGAATTCGCCATTGATGCTGTGTGAAACATTTTATAATAATCTTAATTTGATAATTGATGTATTTCTTTGTTAGTGTCTTCAAAGTTTAAAAAGGCTTCTATAGGAGGTAATTGTCTATTAAAATGTCTAAATTGACCTAATGAAAATGGATCAACCCCTATAAAATACTTATTATAAATCCACACAACCGCTCACATTTCCTGTTGCTGCAGAAAGATTTTCTCATCATGTGAAAGTGGCTCAAATTTAGACACACCTTTTAACACTGTAGGTTGACTTTTTCAATGTGTGCACAACTGATGTTACCGTAACGGATTCCCTTTTTTTATCTGACCCATTCTGTGTGGTGTTTGTGTTTTGTTGTGCCACTCTGCCCTCCCATCCGGCCTGTTGTCCTGACATGTGTTGTGGGTTTGTGTAGCTGGTTAAGCAATGCCACTCCATGCTGGAGGCCGGCAAGGCCTATTGCCAGACCAACAAGAGCTTTGTGATGGGTCTTAAAGAGCTGGGCCACCACTGTTCCGAGGACAACATGATGGGGGTGAGTATAATTATGGCCTGCCGAGACTGTAACCCCTGACTTGGGATCAGTGTACAAAATGTATGTACTGTATGGTATGGTGTTATGGTGCGATATAAGGTTATTATTAAATGCTGTGTCACAGTGAGTGTTGGGATGTTTTAGGGTAGGTTCTTGTGAAGGGAAGTAGCAGTTCTCTTCTATTGTATTCAGTCATGAATAAAAAAAATAATAATGATTAAACTGACTCACGCTGTGTTTTTCTTCCGCAGGAGTGTTTGCAGAAATTTTCCAAGAAGCTTGAAGTGATTCTAGAAGCTCAGGGGGTGAGTTGGACTCCTTCTGTCCGTAGCTAGCTTTCAGTGCTACTCACTGTAGCCATGTTATTACAGATTAGATGGCTGGGGGAATGTTTACGTTATGAGAGGTAGAATAAAACACTAGATAGACTTATCTTAGATCACAATAATTTCCATAACGTTTGAATCTACACCAGCATGTTCGAGGCGTACCGTGCTCGGTTAGTGGTGGCCGCCAGTTGTGGGGAAAATAGCGCGTTATGCATGCGCAATGCACAGAAATGTGCAGTCAACTTAACCCTGAACATTGTCACACTTGTAAATCTCCATTGGCGCTCTATCGAAAATGTGGTGCAAGCTACCTCGGAAGGTGGCGTCTCAATGTAACGATATCTGCAGGTTTACACAACAAAATGATATAGCGTCTTGAGTTTTCTTGTCTTGTCTCGTAATATGTTTCTTGTCTCGTAATATGTTGTGTAATGCAAACAATCCCCTGAGGGTCTCTCCCTTCCCTCCCTCAACCCAGGAAGTGATTGAGGCCATACAGAAGTCGGTGAAATTGAAATTGCAGACCTTTGTGAAAGAGTGAGTTAACCCGGCATGCCTTCATTATTCAGCCCTGTCAGACCCATTGACTGCTCTCACAACCTTCACTTAGCCAGACCCACCACTCTCTGGTCTGGAAGGACCTCTCCCTTCATTCATACATGTCGCCGTCCTATCCTCGCCTGCTTTTCATTTCCCCTCTTCTCTTTGTTCCAGGGATGTTCGTCGGTTCAAGGACGTACGTAAGGAGTTTGAGCGGGGCAGTGAGATTCTGGAGGCGGCGTTGGGTAGAAACGCTCAGGCCCCTCGTGGGAAACAGCACGAAGTGGAGGAGGCCAGCAACGCCCTCCTGAACGCCCGCAAGACCTTCCGATCCGGAGCGCTGGACTACGTTCTGCAGGTGAGGGCCTCCCGGGTGGACAGTTGAGGAAGAGGATGGGTTTGTTTTCTCTGGTATGGCCCTGGAGGACACCCATGACTGGGTTATGTTCGCTGGGTAATTTTGCTGGGGGACTGGGTTATTTTTCGCCGGGTGACTGGGGTTATTTTTCGCCGGGTGACTGGGGTTATTTTTCGCCGGGTGACTGGGGTTATTTTTCGCCGGGTGACTGGGGTTATTTTTCGCCGGGTGACTGGGGTTATTTTTCGCCGGGTGACTGGGGTTATTTTTCGCCGGGTGACTGGGGTTATTTTTCGCCGGGTGACTGGGTTATTTCCTCCGGATTGTATGAGGGCTTCCCATTGGCCGGCTGATTAAACTTTTTTTAAACTAAAGGGTTTGTCCTGCGGTAAGACATAACCACCTATGTTATCTCCCTTTCTCTCTGTCTCTCTCTCTGCCTCACTCCCCTAGATCAATGTCATTGAAGCCAAGAAGAAGACGGACATCTTGATGGCGGTGGGTTTCATGCTGGAATTGTTATTCCTGGGAAAACTGTAAATGTTGAATAGTTTGTTGAGACAGTTCTGGGGGATTGATTTGTAGGTGAGGGTGTGTTGTTTAGCTGCCAGGCTGATGATGTGATGATGCCTTGCTGTGTTTTTCTTCTGTTAGATGGTGTCTATGATGGACGCCCAATCCCAGTTCTTCCAGCAAGGTCACCAGTCTCTCTCTGAGCTGGACGAATACCGACGCTCTCTCAGCGAAGAGGTGATAAGTAGATACAGTAGGGGCGGTTGGTTGTAGAGCACGCTAAATGGTGAGGCTAAGGAAGAGAACATTGTTTAGGTGCTGACATTGGGGAAGTGATCAAATAAGTTAACAAGATTGCATGGTTACTGTAGAAAGCAAAGTGGGAGGTGTTATCTCATCCTCTGAAAGGGATGCGGAGAGATGATTTAAACAGTGTTGATTCCATGGTTTCACTGGTTGGTTTTAGCATTGTTGTCAGGAGGGATAGAGGATGTCACAATGTGACGGTGACAGGAAACAGTGCAGGCACCAGCGACAGGAAACATTTCACATGACTGAGAAAGTAAATGTTTGTGTGTGTGTGTGTGTGTGTGTGTGTTTCTGTGTGTACCTCTGTGTGTGTCTGTGCCAGATGCCATATCAAAGTGTTTGCGCCCAAACAGTAGACTAAAACTAACAGAAAGTTCAGCCAGCCAGCAAGTCAAAGAGCACTTAAAACCGGAAACAAGTCACCATTCACTAGTCTACTCAAGCCACAACATGTGGTTTAGCACTTCATATGCAGTTACAGGAAATGACGAAAAATAGAGGAAAAAAAGCAACATTTAAAAGTGAGAGACTAAACATAGCAACAGATAAAGAAGGTGCTTCCACACTTCTGGATAGACATAATCCTGAAGGAGAAAAACGAAAGAGAGCCAAGTGTAGGATGCTGCTTTTTGACCACCGGAGGGTTTTCCTCGATCATCTAGGCACAGACTGGAAGTTGGGGAAAGGTTCAGCACTTCCTCCTTCCTGTTTCCCTCCAGAGGAGGAAGTCTGGAGTGATGGACTGACTCCCGGAGTTTGAACGCTGTCTCAACGTACTCACTGTGACATTTCCGACCTCTTTATCTTCACTGATGTTTTTCAGCAGTTTGGTCTTCTACTTCCCCCTTCGCTCTCTCTCTGTAACTTCATCCACCAGCTATGAACAGTTTTGTATCGTACATTGCACACCCCCCTCCCCCCCCGTCCCAGACCTGCAGTAAAAGGCCTGTTTATTCGGCCACACCCGAGTGATAGAAAATTGTTAATTTTAACTACATTGGATTTAACTACATGCTTGTGTCTGAATCCTCTTTCTCCTGTATGTTTGTCACACAGCACACACAGCTGGTTCTGAACTCAGCCAGGGAGAAGAGAGACATGGAACAGAGACATGCCGCCATTAAGAAAAAGGTATACACTGCTGGAACCAAGCACTACAGACAGACGGCAAAAAAAACAAAGATGGCCGCCTTATGATCACACCAAAATCACACGCCAAAGCTGACGCCGTCACCACTTCCTGTCAGACAGAATTTGGCGATCAAGTGACATCACAGGCTAACAGTGATATTTAGTAACATGGATTCCCAGTGGTAATGTTTCTGTTGCTTTTGGGTTGGCAGGATGTGTCGTATGACAACTCCTTAATGGATTTCTGTGCTGATGCTCCCAATGGTATTGCCATGGAGGGCTACCTGTATAAGAGAGCCAGCAATGCCTTTAAGACCTGGAGCAGGTATGTTACCTCATCTGTCTCACCCAGTCTCCCTTTCTACCCTGCTCTTACTCTCCCTCTCTTTCCCAACTGTAAGTTGTTCTTTTCACCTTCCCGTACCCCCCCCCCCCCCCCTTGCTGCCAATCCCCCTCTCAGTCCCCCGTTATTTTGCTCAGGTTTTCTCTGTCACACTCTCAGTTGCTCTATGTCAATTTCCCTTTCTCTGACACTTTCTCATTCCTTCTGCTCTCTCTCTCTTCCTCTCTCAATTTCAATTGGTTGTCAGTTCATAAGGCTTCCGGAGGGATCTAAGGCTTTAGCCAAGGAAGGTGATGGGTGGAATGACAAAGAAGCTGATGATTGCATTTTCTTTCCGATCTCTTTTTGATCTTCCGTCTCGAACACTTTAGGCGCTGGTTCTCTATTCAGAAAAATCAACTGGTCTATCAGAAGAAATTGAAGGTGAATTTGCAAAGCCACTGCTTTACGTTCCCATGCATATTTAATGGAGGTTCACGCAAGCACAAAGACAATGATTGACACAGTGTCCTTTTTCACAGGAGCAGCCCACAGTAGTGATGGAGGACCTGCGTTTGTGTACAGTGAAGGTCTGCAGTGACAACGAGAGGCGGTTCTGCTTCGAGGTGGTCTCTCCAGCTAAGTGAGTCTGGAGTGGTGTGTCTACATGGCTTTTCATTTTTACTTAGGGGTAGGGTTTAGGGCGATGGTTCGGGTTTTGGGGGGTAATGTTGGGTTTTACGGATTAGGGGTTAAGAACTTTGAGTGGGAATGTGTGTGTGTGTGTGTGTGTGTGTGTGTGTGTGTGTAGGAGCTGTATGTTGCAGGCTGACTCAGAACATCAGCAACAGGGATGGATCAGTGCGGTCCAGAACAGCATCGCTTCAGCCTTTCAGGAACGGAGAGAAGACCCAAATAGCCCGGTGAGAACACACACAGTGTTTACAGGTTGAAACCGAAATGGCAACACAAATGCACGGATCAGTTGACTGGACAGCTAGGCATCTTTCGCCGACGAGCCCTAGAGCTTTTAGGAACGCCTGTGTAGGTATGTACAGCGTTTCTGAGCGATGGGTGTAATGCTTCGCGGTTTAACTGGTTAAACCCTTAAGGACGGTGTAATTAGGTCCTCGGCCCAGAAGGGACTGACACCTTCGCACGGACCATGCTGCTTTTGGTATGCTTTGAGACTGTCAAAAATGCACGTGGAATCATTTTGGCTCTGAGTTGTAGGTCCGTTGTCTACAGAAAGTGTAGTCAGTAGTCATCCAATGCCATCAATGCACTTGCTTTTATACATCTTTATTTCTTTTTTCATCCACCTCACCCCCCCCCCTCCCCCCAGAGGGAACGCTGCAGCTCTGTTTCAGGGGGCAGCCCAGGGGGAGGGATGTATGGGGAGCAGGAGAAGATGGGAGGACGACAGGCTCTCGAGGAGGTGCAGGCTATCCCGGGGAACAGGCAGTGCTGTGATTGTGGAGAGCCCGGGCCGGACTGGGCCTCTATAAATCTGGGGATTACTCTTTGTATTGTCTGCTCCGGGATACACAGGTAGGGCAAGCGCACGAACGCGCGCGCACACGTTTACTTACCATTACGGTTATAATTTAATATAAGGTTGACTGACCTTTAAAAATCCAACTTTTACGAATCCTTACCCTGAACCTAACCTAAACTTAACCCTTTATAATTTAACATTTGTGCCTAAACTTTTCCTAGTCCTAATACCTAACCCTAATTCAACCCCTAACCCAATTGTAGCTTTTGCACTAAACGTAACTCAGAATTAGGTTAAGAGTTGCATTTTTTAAATGGTGACAGAATAGTCCCAATAGCTCAAATGTTTCTGATTTAACCAGTTATGTGAGAAACACACTAATACATAACTAACCTTCTTTTTTTCGTCCTTGTGACAGGAGTCTGGGTGTCCATTTCTCCAAAGTGCGCTCCCTTACCCTGGACTCTTGGGAACCAGAGCTGGTTAGGGTGAGTCCATGTCCTCTTCAATGACTTCAGATGCATGTCCATAGTCTTAACATTGTCTCTCACAGTCCCATGACAGAGAGGGATGCATGTTTTTCAAATGGCAATAAAACTGTAGAATAATCATGATTCCTCCATTCACTCTAAACACCTGTGTGTGTGTGTGTGTGTGTGTGTCCCCTGTCTCTCCTTTTAGTTGATGTGTGAGTTGGGAAACACAGCCATCAACAGAATCTATGAGGCCCGTATAGATGAGATGACCATTAAGAAACCCCACCCATCCAGCCCAAGGTGGAAACTCACCGTCATCATCGCTGCTCTGCCCACGAGTCATCACTCTTCGATGACACACTAAATCTCACACACAGTACACATTTCAATATTTAGTGAGGAGTTACGTATTATCGAAATATATTGTGTAGATCAGAATGGGTGTTGTGTATATAGAGCAGTTATCTTCACTGTCACTTCTATTTGAAACATTGTCAACATTTTACCTTCCGTTGAACACGCTCTTGGGACAAAAAACCCACCTTTACCTCCTCCTGGTGGCATGAACTTGAAACTACAGCTTCTTTAGTCTTCTCATTACTCCGTACATTCAGCTAAACCTATTATCTTTACTTATGCCAGCATACTTCCTTCCAGTGTTATCTGAAATAAACTCTCGTCTTTGATCGAAACGCTATAATCGGTTCAGTGATCTGACTTCCTCTTTTCCTCTCTGCTTCCGCACCCCAGGCAGGAAGTTGCAAAGGTACAGCAACTGTGGCATGTGTCATAACTAAACAGTCCCCTGGATATGGGGCTTGTGATCGCATGCTTATGTCGGTGTCGTGTACAGTATATGACACTTCCGCAATCCACGCGTTGTACTGTAGTCAGTACAGCGAGGGATGGTTTGTTCCACTGAACTGATCTCTCTCCATACATCTCTCTTTCCCCCTCTCTCTCTCTCTGTTTCAGGGGCGATAAGGAGTCGTGGATCCGTTCTAAGTATGTGGAGAAGAAGTTCATCCAGAAGCTCCCGGAGACGGGTCGTAACATCCCCTTACGACGCTCCAGCGCCCGGAGGAACAGATCCAACACCCAGGACAGGGTTTCCGGCTCACGGCCCCCTCTGAAGCCCAAACCCAACCGGGCCACCCTGCCGCGACTTACAGGTACTGGACGGGACATAGGCGTGAACATACTCCCTCCTGGTGGTGCCGAACTGTAGATCTCAGGACGGTAGTAGATGAAAGGGCCTAATCGATGGTGAAGTAAACCAGATACGGTCCTGGCCCCCTCTTGAAGCGGTCAAGACCGTATCTGTCCGTTGCTGGACCGGTAGGTGATGTCCTGATACAGCACAGATGTAGACATGCCTGTCCAGATTAGGAACGAAAAGGAATGTAGGCGTGTCCGTCCGAGAGGTAGAGAACAGGATAAACGCCAGATACGGACATTCCACGCGTTGCCAAGCCGGGAAGGAAAGACGTCAGGCGCGTAGACATTGCTCAGCCACGCTGCCCGTGAGGACTCACAGAACCTGAAGCTTAGGGACACGCCTCCTGTTTGTATGATCGTAATCAACCGGATAAACCTGTCATCTGGAAGCTTGAATAAATACTGAAGGAGTGTAATTGGACCCTTCTCTCTGTCCGTCTCTTTCTCTGCCTTTCTCTTCCAGGGCTTAGCCAGAGTGACCTTGTCCAAAAGAACAATACTGGTATTCACAAAGGTGAGTGACAAGCCCACAGCGATACATGCGTCACACACACACACACACACACTGACCTAAAGCACTGACCTCCTCCGCAGATGATGAAAACGACGAAGACGACGATCTGTCCGGTCTTCACCCCGGGGCGCTGCTGTATCGCTCCGCGGCGCTGCAGCATTTCCCCGTCATGGCCGACGCGCTGGCGCACGGCGCCGACGTCAACTGGGTCAACACCGCCGAGAACGCCAGCACGCCGCTCATACAGGCCGTCACCGCGGTGAGGAGAGAGACAGAGGTCACGCGTGTGTGTATGTGGGGGGGGGGGAGAGTCGCCTGCGTGCTTCTCACAGGTGACCCGGGGAGAGTGAGTCTTTGCCAGCAGGTTGATGGAACAACAGCTAGCTTCTCCCCCACCCTGTTTCTCCAGAACTCCTTGGCGGCCTGTGAGTTCCTGCTCCAGAACGGTGCCAATGTCAACACAGCAGACAGCAACCAGAGAGGACCTCTACACCATGCTACTATACTGGGTCATACAGGGTAGGAACTGCACACGCGCGCACACGCTCGCTCACACACACACACACACACACCCACCCACGTATTAACTTGGTACTCTTTCCCCAGACTGGTGTGTCTGTTCCTGAAGCGTGGGGCGGACTACAATGCCAGAGACAACAACCAGAAAGACCCCATCACCATCGCTGTGGAAACAGCCAACGCCGACATTGTCACTCTGTAGGTTGAAACTTTAGGGGATTGGTTAACATTAGAAGGGGGGATTGATTGATTTATTTTCTTACGATTTGCTTTCCCCCAACAGGCTCCGAATTGCCAAGATGAACAAGGAGATGCGGGAGATGGACGGAGCCTTTGGCCAATCAGGTCATTTAGGGGGTCAAGGAGTGGGTGGGACGGGTCAAACCAGGAAGGGACTTCAGGCCTTGAAAAACCATCTGACTGGATGGTCCTAGGGGGCAGAATGAGTAGAGAGAGGGCGACTAGCATCGTAAATTCCTGGAGGAAAAAGAGAGGGAGGCAGAGGGGTACTGGGCCACGTTCTGTTGACAAACATCCTGGAACCTTGCAGATAGAGACTGAACACAGCAGTTGTGACTGCTTATTTGACATGTCAGAGTGGCATGATTATCCTACGTAGCATATTTCTATCTAAACCTTCCAATACGTTCTGTGCTACTGAATGCTCCGGTTGTTGAGGTTCAGAGGCCGATGTTTCTGCCCAGTTCCCAGCAGGACAGGGGACTGTTCTCTGAAATTGGAAACCAAAATTTCATGTTTGAACATTATAGACCAACCTGATGTTCCGCTAATGTTTTAACCGACTTCTGGACCTGTTGCTGGAACTTTCCTAGTTTTCTGTCAAAAGGTAACGTTCCTGTAGCAGGAAATTAACTGGTTAGGTAGGGACAATTTGCTGTACCTCAGTAAGGGGAGTAGAGTTAATGTGTTTTGAGTAAAACACTAGCTAGGTTACAGGGTAAATGTATAGATTTTTGTAGCGTAGCTCTGTGTGAGAAGCAGAGACCATTTTGGGAGTATAGTACTGAATAGGGAAATGAGGAAGAGGGGTGAACCTGCTGAAGGAAAAAATAATGGAGGGAGAGGATGTTGGAAAAAGGTGTGTCCTACCGATACACATGTCCCCACGTTGGCGTGTGCAGGTTTCACTTTGATGTAGAATGAAGAAATGAACGCACAGTCAGTCTTCCAGCACTTTACAGCCCATACAAGCTCTATGTAGATCATAGTGGTCTAACTACTGGGCAAAATCCATGTTCTGCGTATATTTATACTTGTTCATAATGTAGTGTAGCATTTTATCTGGTATATAAATGTTTTGATTGCTCAGTGTGTCACCTGTCACAGAAGGGAACAGAGTGTTTGGTTTCAGTCGTCTGTAAATGATTTTTCAGCTTGCATAGTCTAATTCAGTTTGCTGTATGTATTTTATGTGCTATAAAAACAATCTTTGCTTCGCTCACTTTTTCAATTTTTACTGTGTTTCTCCATTCACCAGGCTTAATTCAAATGTTTCAAAGTGGCTTTCACACGGATTTCTCTTTCGTCGTACCATATTTGTTAGCACTTTGTTTGACTTGTTACAAATTCACACTGCTACGGTTTAACATTGACGTTTCTTGAGAATGGGAACTTGATGCTGACAATATAAATCTTCATAGAAAGTAAAGAGCCACTCTATTGGAGTTCAGTGTTTTCCAAACCAAGACTCTGTCCTGGGGCTTGTTTGTGTATAGGCCATTCTTAGGCTGCCTGTCAAGCCTGAGTCGTGGCTGTTAGAAACTTGCTTTTGTCTGTTGGGACAATGAACAATGTACAATGCTTACACATTTGGGAGCTACTGGTCTAACCCATGGGCCTGCAACAGCAGATGGCAAAATATTTGGTCTGGAACAGTGGATTCTCAATAGGCCGAGCTTCTATCTTTTATCTGCTTGTTGTGTGAGCTTCCATTCATTCCTCCAGGGCTGAAGTGTTTGCCTTGTCTCTTCCAAGTCACCTTAAAGCAACATAGCACTGGTGTGAACAACCCTAACTGAAATAACAGGTGTAGCCCTGGAAGACTGAGGGTGGAATGCTCGTTGCTCGGAAAGGTCCTCGTCTTGTCAGCCTCTGACGTGCTTTTTCAGTGACGTGAGCCTTTTGTGTTTGTCCGTCGAGCCGTCCGCCTCTCCTGCTCTGCCAGCAGTGTGTCCCTCTGGCGGCCCCAGCTGCAGGTAAACCGCGTGTTTGTGCACAAGCGTTGCATTGATGTGTGCTTGCTCGTATTTGTCGCCTAATGTCAACTTGAGTCAGAAAGGCGTCAGCTATGGACAAACACACCAGGCCCGGTGCCAGGACGAAGTGACTGAGGGGGGCAGAGGAAAATGGCGAGGGGGCAATTCTTTTTTATTTTGTGCTATTTTACTATAGGGCAAACATTTTAAAAGGGGTGGAGGGAGGGGTGATACCCTCGTGGCGCCGGGCCTGAAACACACTGTACACAGACAGTTTTGCAGGAAAAACACTTATATTAACGTGTAAATGGCGTAATGCTCTCTTCTCAATTGGTATTCTCTTGTTTTCTTAGGTGATGAAACATACCAGGACATCTTCAGGGACTTCTCTCAAATGGCCTCGAACAATCCAGAGAAACTTAAAAGGCGCAGTACTGACTTCAAGAGTTGAACCACCCCACTTCATTTTTTTTCTCATGCAGTTTTTATTTTAGACACACACACACACATTTGCTGACCACCTGCTCTACATTAGGTCACTGATCAGCTGGTGATGACTCTAGTACAGGCTCCAGTCTGACAATAATGTCTTTGTGCCAGCGAAACTCAGGCTAAGTGCCTTCATGGGACACTTGTTTTAAGAGAGAGAACAAGATGTACAGTCTGAAAATGACCGCTAATACAACAACTTCCCATTAAATTATGTATTTCCTTGTGGAATTTGGTTTTCCAGCACTTATTGTACTGCTGTGACATTAAAATAGGATATGTTTGAAGTAATTTTGAAATGTGCTCTTGTACTTTTTTACAATTCCAGATTTTTTATTGTTGTACATGTTTATTTGGGGTGTTGTTTTAGCTGTCTGAGGTACCAGAGCTGTATTGCCAATGGACAATTAAAATATCAGTCTAACTTAACTTTGTGTGTGTAAAGTCATTCAGCATCTAAATATCTTGCTATATAATACTAATAATGTGTATAATTGACTAGCTCCTCCACATGTTACATCAGCCCTATGATCCATTAAATGAGGGTAATTAAATGTATCACAGGGTTCATACAAGGCTTGTCAACTCTACCACGCTGGTTTTGACTGCAGGGACTGTGATCATCTTTTCCCACTAGATGGCGACACCATGTTATTGCTATAAGCTGTATCCTACATTTAAGAGTAACAGAATTGAAACTGGTGAAAATACACAAATTATCTAATTGGACCATCGTGCAATACAACACGTTGTCATCATTTAATGCTAACGTCCCAAAATAAGTCCAACATTACTCTTAGGTGATTGGGTGTGGTTAAAGTGAGATCAATAGGACATAATGTGTAATGTTTGTCTCTAAGGAAAACATCTTTCAAACTGCTTAGGTTAACTTTCAGTATGACCAATGTGAATTTGATAGGAGACTTTCTGAATATAACTTTCAGCTATTGAGAAATAATACTGTCATCTGTCTGGAAGTCTTATCTGATCTGCCAAGCTGTTACGTCATGACATTAGTTGTGTTCGAGTGCGGAGTGCTGTTATTCACCATGCTCATTGAGTTCGTATTTAGAAATGTGTGGTCGTACTTCATGATATGCCGTTGCAAGTACAACTTGTAAATGTGTAATAACAATTACGAGTTGTATTATGGTGTGCGCACTGTTCTATAATGGTTGCAAAGTTGTACAAATGTTAATCCAATCAGTTTGACTTGCAAGCATAATTTATTTTCATATATTTGTAAGTAATTTTATGACTGTCAATATTCTGCTATGGAACAACCAATCTAATAGCGCTGTGTTGTTGTCCCTATGTCATCATAATTAATGTAGCTCCAGGACCGTCATTGCTACTGTCCTGTAGTTAGTTGGTTACCCCAGTCCAAAGACAGAATATTCCCCTGCCCCCCACCCTTTGACCTAAACCTAACCTCAGTGGCACCTGTGCCTAAACCTAACCCCAGTGGGGCCTGTGCCTAAACCTAACCCCAGTTGTGCCAACATTAATGATGATGTTGTAACAACAACACCAACACAGCAATATCACATCAGACATCAATATTTGCTCCTTTTCTCAATCACCTCCATGTCACCTGCTCTCACTGCCCTGATGGCATCCTCATGCTCTCTCTCTCCCTCCCTCTACTCTGAACACACCAAAGTGAACATGAAAGAAATATTATCGGTAAACAAGTGGTGTTTCTTGCCATGATGTTCAGTAATGGATTACTAACCATTTCTGATCTGAATGACAATGATTATTATATCAATAGACATTGACTTGTCTCTTGTACTACTGTATACTTCTATCATCGGACTGGTACACATTTTCTCACTGCTCTCAGCATACTTTTATTCTTTTCTGAGCCTGCCCAAAAAACTGGCAAATGTCACTGCCTCTCTTCCTCTTGCTCAAGATGACACTCACTGAATAAATGCTGACTGTAATAAAACTGGTGGCATTTTAATCAAACAAACACTCATAATGTTACTTATAAGCAAGTACAGCTATATAGCAGGCACGTGCACAGGCAGGGGCGAAGGGGAGCGACTCCCCCTTCCCCTCTGCCCTGCCATTGACAAAGTGCCCTCTGGATGTTGTTGTTTTTTTAAGAATATCATGTTTTTCTTAACACAACCAAAGAGTACGTAGGTACATGAAAAATAGGCACCCAAGTGAAAAAAAGAACACCCCTCTCCTTCCAAATGGTTTTGTCTAAACGTGAACCTTACCGCGCGTCCAGTGTCCACTCTGCGTTCGAGTTGCAGCGTCAACAAACATCTCAAACTGTTTCCCATATAGGCTATACGTAGTCAAAGTACAAACACATTAAACGCTACCATGACACAAATAAAAATGACAAAATGAACATTTGGACGATTTATTTACGTTTGCAGCGTTTTCAACAAGCATCGATACAGTTACCTACAAGATCATTCCTGCCCAAGGATTCTCATGCCACGCCTACGTCGCATCTGGAAATGTCACCAGACAATCCG
This sequence comes from Esox lucius, assembly GCF_011004845.1. NCBI lineage: Eukaryota > Metazoa > Chordata > Actinopteri > Esociformes > Esocidae > Esox > Esox lucius. Next base: position 13,149,047 of record NC_047592.1, on the reverse strand, counting down.
AACACCACTTAAACCGCAACACCGGCTGGTTACCTCTTAATTCAAGCGCCTTGGCTATGTACGTCTAATGCCGCTATGTGATACTCAGTGGCGTTTTCATATGTAAAAAATTGGTGTTGCACAAACCATTTCAGAATATAGGATTACATACCAGTAAAGCTAAAACTCCCTCTAGCTACTGATGTGTTTATTCAACACATCAACAAACAGCGTGGCTCCACAAAACACTTTTAACGACAGCGGCTCGCTTCTACCAGGTGTTGTATTACACATACTGGAGAAAGAGAGAGACCTTCTTGTGTAATTGCTCTCCATCTCACACACACACATATTATTACTGTCACATATACAAACCTAAATTAGGAATGCAACCAAGCTCAGAACCAATGTGCCTACTGGGCCATACGCGAACAGCAATTAACTCAACACCAAAATACAACTTTTTAGGGATACAGATCCATTCTATGTAAACAACCTTAATAGATAACCATGGACACACTGACACTCGTCACCATCTATATCAATCGAACCAGCCCAAAAATATGACCAATGCGGGGACCAGTACCACAAAAGCCGGATGATAGAATATGCTTTCACTCACCAATGCTGAGGGCTGACTTGAAGAAAAAGGTGGCACGGCGGTTGTTTCTCTGGGCAAACATTTCGATCACTTTGGGAGTGAAGTCATGTAATTGCTGAATCAGCTGGCTTTCGATGGACAACATGGCCAATGCGTTGAGTCGCGACTGTCCCATGGTATTGTTAGTGAATGTTTTTACCCTCTTCAAGGTGGAAATGTTCCTCTCTGACTCGGATGTCGTCATACAGTGGATATCAAAAGTCTACACACCCCTGTAAAAATGTCAGGTTTTTGTGATGTAAAAGAATGAGACAAAGATAAATCATGTCAGAACTTTTTCCACTTTTAATGTGACCTATAATGTGAACAATTCAATTGAAAACAAACAAATCTTTGAGGGGGAAAAATAAAAACCTTATCATAACCTGGTTGCATAAGTGTCCACACCCTCTTATAACTGGGGATGTGGCTGTGTTCAGAATTTACCAATCACATTCAAACGCATGTTAAATAGAAGTCATTACACCCCTGCCATCATTTAAAGTGACTCTGATTAATCACAAATGAAGTTCAGCTGTTCTAGTAGGATTTTCCTGACATTTTCTTAGTTGCATCTCAGAGCAAAAGCCATGGTCCGCAGAGAGCTTCCAAAGCATCTGAGGGATCTCATTGTTGAAAGATATCAGTCAGGGGTACAAAATAATTTCCAAAGCATTAGATATACCATGGAACACAGTGAAGACAGTCATCATCAAGTGGAGAAAATATGGCACAACAGTGACATTACCAAGAACTGGACGTCCCTCCAAAATTGATGAAAAGACAGAAAAAAAACAGGTCAGGGAGGCTTCCAAGAGGCCTACAGCAACATTAAAGGAACTGCAGGAATTTCTGGCTGGGTGCTACATGTGACAACAATCTCCTGTATTCTTCATATGAATGGGCTATGGGGTAGAGTGGCAAGAAGGAAGACTTTTCTTACAAAGAAAAGCATCCAAGCCTGGCTGAATTTGCAAAAATAAACATTAAGTCCCCCAAAAGCATGTGGTCTGATGAAATCAAGGTTGAACTTTTTGGCCATAATTCCAAAAGGTATGTTTGGCACAAAAGCAACACTGCACATCACCCAAAGAACACCATACCCACAGTGAAGCATGGTGGTGGCATCATCATGCTTTGGGGCTGTTTTTCTTCAGCTGGAACTCGGGCCTTAGTCAGGGTGGAGGGAATTATAAACAGTTCCAAATACCAGGCAATTTTGGCACAAAACCTTCAGGCATCCGTTAGAAAGCTGAAGATGAAGAGGAAGTTCACCTTTCAGCACAACAACGACCCAAAGCACACATTCAAATCCACAAAAGTATGGCTTCACCAGAAGAAAATTTACGTATTGGAATGGCCCAGCCAGAGCCCATACCTGAGGGCTGTGCACAGGAGATATCTGACAGATTTGGAGTGCTTTTGCAAAGAAGAGTGGGCAAATATTGCCACGTCAAGATGTGCAATGCTTATAGACTCCTTCCCAAAAAGACTGAGTGATGTAATAAAATCAAAAGGTGCTTCAACACAGTATTAGTTTAATGGTGTGCACACTTATGCAACCAGGTTATTGTGAGTTTTTCATTTCCCCCCCTCAAAGATTTCAGTTTGTTTTTCAATTGAATTGTTCATGTTATAGGTCACAATAAAAGGTGGAAAAAGTTCTGATATGATTTAATTTTGTCTCATTCTTTTACATCACAAGAACCTGGCATTTTAACAGGGGTGTGTAGACTTTGTATATCCACTGTAGGTATTGTTATGATAATTTTCAGCAGAGTGACGGTCTCAGCAAAAGCCACCTCTAGGTTGTTTTCATGGATGGATATTACAGAGACAGGTCTGTCTTACCAGTGTGAAACTCAGTGTGGCGGTACAGAGTGATCAGCTCAGACTTAAATTTTTCCTCATTTCCTAGAGGCCATAGTTTCACCGCACAGTCAAGCTCCGATGTAGGGAATGACAGGAAAAATTGTGGGAAAAGCGAGCTGTAAACCAGCTTGGCAGCGATCAGGTGGTCACTTTGTGAAAACCTCTTCTCCACCTGGGAGATGACTGGGTCGCATGCCTCCTTAATCATCGGCGCTGTGTTGGTTACTCATCGGCCTGGCTCATCTGTTCCACCGTGAACGGTGGCAGCCCATTCATCAGTTTGCTTCCGCATATTCTGGACATTCTCCTTGAGCGCACTGCTAATCCCAGATGCATCGATGCTCCGTTTTTGCAGAGTGTTGTATAAAACAAACTTCTGGCATAATGAAAAAAAATTCCAGGAGCTGCAGAAAGGCTCGGTCCCAGAGTTTTTTTTACAGGCCTTATGCCTCACTTATGGTGTCCTCATCCCATCCTGGTAGTGTGCGTATGACCTCCATACACAGGAGTAGCGCAGCGCGGTTTTCCCAAACTGAATTGACAGTTTAACTTTTAAAGTTCCACCGTACAGCGGGTGTCCTTGGAATACGTCTCTGTGTTGCCTCAGCAAAGTGCTGCAACACGTTTTGGAGCGCCAGAGAAAAAGGTGGCAAAAGCAGTTAAATCAGCAAAAAACACATTCAGGATGCTCATCCTTGCTGAACAAAGTTGATGCAAGATCAGGTTCAGCTGGTGAGCATAGCATTGAACAAACTGGGCATGTGGGTATGTCACTTTTATTAGCGTCAGTACCCCTCAGACATTTCCACTCATTACAGCCACACCTTCATAAATCTGAACGATCAGCTTTTCTCCCCAGCTTCAGTAGTTCCAGCACACTTTTGATGCTATTAGAGAGGTCGAGTCCAGTTTTATCTTTGACTTCCACAAACTCCAAAAACCTCTCTGTCACTGAATTGTCAGGCAACATGTATCGCAACACAACCACCATTTGTGATTTACAGGAGACATCAGTTGTCTCATCTGCTTGTATGGCAACAAATGATGTCTCGTCCACTTGCTTGGCTATCTCCTCCCTGTATACATACATACAGTCTAACAGTTCGTTTTGTACAGTGCTAGATGTCCCTTTGAAGATGGGCTGAGCATCATAGTGCCTCTGAAGTCTCGAATCGCCCTCACACATAGTCTCAAAAATGCATCTGAATATTCCAGGATTCAGGGAGTTCACCGACTCGTTGTGCCCCTGCAGTGCGGTTTCACATTTTCCACACAGTTTAATACATGTTATGATCCGACTGAGAACGTACCTGTTTTCCTCCACCTGTTTGTTTTGCTGCTCAATGGAGCACCTGTATGCACTGTCAACTTGGGCTGCGACATTTACCCTTCCAAGTAAGCCCAATTTCACAGCATTGTCCAGGTGACTCCCGCTGCTCTCATGTTTTGCAATCCTCTGAGAAAGATGTTTCAAATCAAGCAGACTTGGAAAACAGAAGAGTGCCTTCTTTTGTATGCTAACCGTTAGCCACTTTTTCTTCAAAAACCACTCCATGTTAAACCCGCGGTTACTTTTACCAGCAGTTTGAGTGATGACAATATCCCGTGGCTGATGGGCCCCAAGTCACTTTACTTCAAGTTTCTCCTCCAAATTAAGGGTTTCAAAACGGTGCTCGGGTATGAAATCCACGTTATAAATTTTCTGGTGTTTATCTGGCGTTTGTGAAACTAACAAGCTAGCTAAGACAGTCTACCCTCCTCGCTCTTCTTTCTGACTAAAGTTGGCGCGAGACAGACAGACAGCCAATCCGGTCGGAAATACGAAAAGAAGCTGTAGTGGGGCAAACGACTGTCAGCCCCACTTGGCATCAAATTTGTATGATCTACATTGATCACACTAACATTCTGAGCATGCGTATTAATATTTTCACACGTACAATGTACATTGCATTGTACGCACGCTTAGCCTATGGCCTACTGCGAACTCGAATTGGCAGAACGCAGTCTGAAGCAGCAAGGCAGGGACCAATGAAAATAAATCAAATCCTAACACAAATTAAATGCAATTCAGGAAGATGCTAAATTCATTGATAAATGATAGGAAGTCATCTTCGAGAAATAAAAATAACATTTATTTCTGTTGACAACAGGTGGGGCTGAGCCCTAATGTCGCCCCTGTTGATATTATATTGGTTATTAGCTAACATACAACATACATTGGTTTACTGGTGAACCAATCCTTCCCGCTGTGGTTTTCACCCTCACTGTCTGACAAAGTTGGAAGTTCATCCCCTAACATCTGAAATAGATATACATATTTATAAATTCGCTGGCTACCTAGCTACCCTTAGCTTTAGTGGTGCTAGCTTGGAATGCATTGCTCAGCAGCTATAGTATTAGTGCATTGTTACAGTAACTACAGTAACTTAAAACTGTATACTAGGCTACAGTAACTGTACGTTACTAGGCTCAGCTGGCTCACATTCTTGGTAGGCAGACACATTTGTATTCAGAAATTAATATACCATCTCGCAGTTAATTTATTTCAGAAGGTCTGTTCATTTTTTCTACAATCAAATTAGAAGACAGGCTAATATACTGATTCTGGCTGCTTTTCATAATATGGCATATATATTTGCAAATATAATCATAAATACGATTAAATCCGGCCCAATTTATGTTTTATGTGGTTATTAAAATCACAAACCCTCTACTAAACATCTCAAACTTGATGCAAAGTACATAATAATAATTATTATAGACCTATATGTGTGTCAATAACTGTGCTTTTCTGGCCAGCAAAAATAGATTTCGACAAACACATTTTACATCAAATAAAAAAATATTTACAGCCCTCTGTTGAACTTCAAAATGCCCATGTGGGCCTTGAATCAAAAAGTTTTCCCACCCCTGATTCAGGTTATTATGCAAACTATGCTGCTGTGCTTTAGTGACCCGGTTGGGACTCTCTTTTTGGTTGCAGTGCAAACATGCTGGAGGTTTTGGTCAGGATCAAACAATGCGTGTGCAGTGCTTTGACTAGTTTCCTGTCTTGGAAGCTCATGGAGTGCTGCTTACTTGATAACTCGTTCTCCTAAGTGTCACAGTAAATAAAGGCCAAAATACACTTGGCAACTGTTTCCTGTTTCTCATTGTAATATACAAAATTGGTACATAAGAAAGGAAGAAAGCTCAGCTAACTTATTGGTCAGATTCACAGGCACATAATATATGAAAGGAATAATTATTGCTGGTTTTGGTTCGATGAGGTATGGTTGCTAGCACCCCACAACCAATCAGCATTTGGTATTGTCATCACTGGTCCTGCTTTGGTTTAGAGTGATGTGCTCGGCCGGTTCCGCCTGGAGGCCATTATGGTCCAGTTGAGGGTGTGGTTTGTTCTCTATGTAGTTCAGTTTGTCTGATATGGAGCTTGTCATAAGGCCGATTTCGGGACCCTGGTCCTGCTGACTCTGATTCTGGGTGTCTCTCCGGAGAGCGGACGGGTTAGCACAGGACCAGAAGTGAGGCAGAGTGGTTGTTACCATGGTACCCAGCAGGAGGAATCCCCCGGCGACCAAAAAGGAAGCGGTGTAACTCCCCGTCTGATCCTTTAGCCAACCTGCCGAGGTATAGATTCAAACGTTATTAGAGGTGGAGAAAACAAGAGAGAGAGAGAAATGGCACCCATTAGATGGAGGAAGGGAAGAGAACTGAAAGTGAAGCGTGACAGGGTGTCGGAGAGTATTGACCTACACGTCTGCACACGTTTGTGTTTTATTTTAAGACTGTACAATTCAAAACAAGTCTTTTGCGTATTCCTACAAAGTTGTTTCGAAGATCTCCTGACAGCAGTCTAAGAACTTCAGCCCAACAATAACATCTCCCGGGACTCCAAGCTCCTGGATCCTTCATCAACACCCCCTGGCTTCATCACTCCAAGCCTGGCACCTGCTGTGAATCCCAATCCAGACATGAATTGGACTAGTCCTGAAATGCAGGTTTACCCATTCCTATGCTTGTTCAATAGTACAGCCGTACAGGGAAGCTTTTGATTTTAAACGAAAAGCTACTGGAAACTGGCAAACAAGTAAACAATTTAATTTTAAAACTAATTTCATAGACACTAAAACCATGGGAACTTCTCTACCCAAGCCCAGGTCAAATCTTTGTTATTGACCTAATTCAGTTTCCTATCCCAGGTTCAAAGGTCCACTTCAGTTAGCTAATCATAAACTGATTTGACCCAGATCGACTTGACATTTTAAAAATGTCAACAGTGGATAAATATGGCTCTTCAATTCGGTAACTGAGAGCAATACTTAGGGTGTAGATTAACCACCATGGGGAATAGTAATGCTTGCAGAAATGTGTTCCTAATCCCTTCACCAAACAATGCAGACAGAAACACCCGGCCGGCGCTGCATTCTAGAGCACTGCATTGCAGTGCGGAGGCATCCATAACAGTCTACATTCAAGCCTTGACTGCACCCCTTGCCTGGTTATGGTTGGGAGGACCACAGTAAAATGCATTTTGGCCAGCAACACTGTCTAACTCTAATTCTAAAAACATGCATTTTGAATTTATTTGACTGATTGCCCTGAAGGGACTCCTTCAAATGACCTCATGAAGGGAGTCAGGAGAGGGAGTCTCCTCTTGCGCGACAGAAGCGTACTTTGCATTGGCTCTACTGTCTTTCTGATTGTTTGAGCGGTGTGAAAAAAGCACAGTGACTTTAGGGGGGTATAAATCACAGTCTTTGACTCGCGGAGTTGCTGCAACGAGACAAGGTTGTAAGTGGGTTAGGGTGAATTAATTTGGGGGGAGGTAAGGGGGGATGACTGGGAGAGGAATCGGATGATTATGCTTCACTGCCGCTCATCTCCGCCGTTGTACCTGACAGCGGTGCCCCCAGCAGTCCGCCCGAGCTCTCGATCATCTGCAGGAGCCCCAGAGCGCCCAGCATCCGTTCCATGCCCACGATCTCCGGCACTGCGGCGAACACCAGCGGGGTCATGGCGCCGGAGCAGAACCCGTAAAGCAGGCCGACGGTCAGCAGACCCGGGTAGGATGTCCCGCCCATGGAGCCCAGGGGCAGGAGGAGGAGGAAGAGGCCCGTCAGGCCCGTCCAGAGGGTCAGCAGGTGGAGGAGGCGGAAGCGACCCAGGTCAGAGGACCAGCCGGCCACCACACGGCCCACAATGTCGCTTATACCTGTGGCCGAGATGACGAAGGCAGCCTGGAAGGCAACGGGGGGTGTATTTTAGGGTTGAAAATGAGCATTACATTTACAAACAAACGCGTAGGTTTCAATGTGAGTCGATGGTCACCTGGTACTCAGTGAAGCCCTCGTGACGACTGTGGGCCACCAGGTGGACATATGGCACGAAGTAGCCGCAGTTGAAAAAGGAGAGGGCCAGGCTGTAGGTGAGGAAAGGCCGCTGAAAGAGGAGAGACAGCTCCAGGTAGGAGTAACACCGCCATAGGATGGAGGAGCAGGACCAGACCTGTTTACCCGGGGCCAACTGGAGAGGAGGAGGAGGGAGGAAGGGGGAGAGGGACGAAGAGAATTAGGAGAGTTAGGTGATAGAGGGAATAAGAGAAAGATGGAAATAACGGGAAACTCAAAAATTGCCCAAATTCCACCCGTTTCATGACACAGAAGGTGTTTAAAGGATTAACGTATGATTGGAAGTGATACAGTATTTACACTGGTTCTAACCTGTGTCCATTGTGTTTCAACAGTTCCCGTTATACTGTAGGTAAAGGCTGGTTTCGAGGACACTGATTAATCTAGTTCCTGGAGTCAACCTGAATGAAAAACCTCAGTTGAGCCATGTCCAGAAAACCGGCACTATAAAGAAGTTCAAAGTGTTGCTTTTTCAGCTCCTACAGTGGATATAAACATTCTACACACCCCTGTTAATGACAGGTTTTTGTGATGTAAAAGAATGAGACAAATATAAATCAAGTCAGAACTTTTTCCACTTTTAATGTGACCTATAATGTGAACAATTCAATTGAAAACAAACAAATATTTGAGGCGGAACAAATGAAAAATAAAAACCTTACAATAACCTGGTTGCATAAGTGTGCACACCCTCTTATAACTGGGGATGTGGCTGTTTTCAGAATTAAGTTCAGCTGTTCTATTTTCCTGACATTTTCTAAGTTGCATCTCAGAGCAAAAGCCATGGTCCGCAAAGAGCTTCCAAAGCATCAGAGGGACCTCATTGTTGAAAGATATCAGTCAGGAGACGGGTACAAAATAATTTCCAAAGCATTAGATATACCATGGAACACAGTGAAGACAATCATCATCAAGTGGAGAAAATATGTCCCAACAGAAACATTACCATGAACTGGATGTCCCTCCAAGATTGATGAAAAGATGATAAGAAAACTGTCCAGGGAGGCTTCCAAGAGGCCAACAGCAACATTTAAGGAACTGCAGGAATTTCTGGCAAGTACTGGCTGTGTGCTACATGTGACAACAAACTCCCGTATTCTTCATATGAATGGGCTATGGGGTAGGGTGGCAAGACGGAAGCCTTTACTTACAAAGAAAAACATCCAAGCCCAGCTGAAGTTTGTAAGAACAAACATCAAGTCCCCCAAAACCCCAAAGCATCCGTTAGAAAGCTGAAGAGGAAGTTCACCTTTCAGAGCGACAACGACCCAAAGCACACATCCAAATCCACAAAAGCATGGCTTCACCAGAAGAAGATTAACATTTTGGAATGGCCCAGCCAGAGTCCAGACCTGAATCCAATTGTACATCTGTAGGGTGATCTGAATAGGGCTGTGCACAGATGTCCTCGCAATCTGACAGATTTGGAGCGCTTTTGAAAAGAAGAGTGGGCAAATGTCAAGATGTGCCATGCAAATAGACTCCTACCCAAAAAGTCTGAGTGCTGTAATAAAATCAAAAGGTGCTTCAACAAAGTATTAGTTTAAGGGTGTGCACACTTATGCAACCAGGTTATTGTGAGTTTTTCATTTTCCCCCCTCAAAGATTTCAGTTTGTTTTTCAATTTAATTTTTCATGTTATAGGTCACATTAAAGGTGGAAAAGGTTCTGACATGATTTATCTTTGTCTCATTCTTTTACATCACAAAAACCTGTCATTTTAACAGGGGTGTGTAGACTTTTTATAACCACTGTAGGTGTTGTTATGATCATTTTCAGCAGAGTGACGGATTCAGCAAAAGCCACCTCTAGGTTGTTCTCATGGATGGATCTTACAGAGACAGGTCTGTCTTACCAGTGTGAAACTCAGTGTGGCAGTACAGAGTGGTCAACTCAGACTTCAACATGATTTATCTTTGTCTCATTCTTTTATCAAAAGAACCTGGCATTTTAACAGGGGTGTGTAGACTTTTTATATCCATTGTATATTCCTACCAATGACTGCATCAAGCTTGTTCAGTGCATTTGCAGTTTGTTTTGGATGTTTCAGATATTTTCTTTGCTTGAATGTAAATAATTGTGTAATTTTGGAGTCACTCTTATTGTAAACAAGACTGTAATATGTTTCTTGCTGCATGTGTTACAGATGGTCACTTCATACCGCTGCTACAGCCTTGGGGGCCCCCAGGGGCCTGATGAGGGCCCCGCAGGCCACCATGTTGAGACTGAGGCCGCCCAGGATGAGCAGGGCCCCACGCCAGGCATACATCTCCAAGAGCAGCTGGAAGAAGGGCGAGAAGACGAACGACGACAGGCCTATACCCGTGAAGCCCAGCGCCATGGCCAGGGAGCGCCGCAGCGTGAAGTACTGCATCACCGACGCCACCATGGGGGTGAAGACCAGTGCCCATCCAGAACCTGGAGGCAACCGAGGCAAAAAGAGTGAGGGCAGAAGGGCGACAGACGGAGAGGACTGGATGTGGAGCGGCAGATAAAGGTGGTTGGTGACGCATCGTATACTGCTAAGTTCCCAACGTACTTAGTGTACATTTGGAGAAGTGGAAACAGGGGGTCGACACAGTGGAGCACAGTGGTGATCGATTTTAGGTTCGACGCGGTAAAGGTATAGTGCGTCCATGCCTGAGATGATGCCCATGGTGAGGTAGAGGTGTGTGACGCAGGTGGCCTGCGAGGCCAGGATGATGCCCAGTCCGGAGAGAAAACCTCCCGCCATCACCACAGGTCTGGCTCCGTACGCATTACACAGCGCTGTGCCCACCGGACCTGGGGAACGCAGAGGGTAAGCGACCAGACGACGCACTGTGTACCTGAGCGAGGTCAGTTTGGATGTACAGATTATTTACAACAGAGCATTCACCAACACACACACACACACAGACACACACACACACACACACAGACACACACACACACACACACACACACACACAGACACACACACACAGACACACACAGACACACACACACACACACACACAGACACCATCCAGTACTAACTCACTGATGCACTGCTGCATAGCCAGTCCAATTGACGTGATCCAGGAGATGGCCTGGGCACTTTCCCCAAAGTACAGCACGAACTCCACGAAGAAGACCCCCAGGCTACGGATGATCCCAAACACCAGGGCGGAGCACATGAACAGGGCACCCACCATCATCCAGCCCCGGCCCCGGCCCCCATCTGGAGATGCCGGCTGGCTCCGGGGCCCTTTGAGGGCTTGTGGACTGGCCATGGCTGGGATAGAAAGGCACATGGGGAGATGGAGAAAGAGGAGAACGGAGGTTATTTGTGGTCCTGAGCAGTAAGTGGAGGGTTTTGAATGCAAATGGAGGTGTTCAGACTAGGAACTGGACAGAGGGGGGCCGGAGAGTGAGACAGAGAATGAGACAAGGCGTTAAACAGAGATTAATGAGAGACTTATAGAGTGAGACAGGAGAGGGGGACCCAAGTTAGACCGAGTTAGACAGTTTTACAGTGAGTGAGAGTTGCAGTTATTGAGTTAATCAGTGAGGATTTCTGTCGGGAGTTGGACAGACAATGACACACTGAGAGACTGGATGGGTGTGATGGGGTTAACTTACAAGTATTCTGACACACTCATGAGTACGTCACACATGTCTATTAATTATAGCAGAACCATTATGCTAAGAACTTACTTCCTACCCCTGATGGAAGCTGAAATTCCTTTCAAAAGAATGACATATGGCACATCTTCATGCATGGACGACAGCCACCCAGGGCCTTTGGTCCCGAAAGGCCCAAACCAAGCAACTGCTTGGGGCCCCGTGGGGAAAGGCCCCTCTGGCTGCGTAGTAGCTGATATTACAAGTAGAAAAGTTGAAACTGCACACGGGACCATAGACACGTTTTCACACACGATCACGTTGATTTAATACACCACACACACACCCTGCCTGCACGTCTGTCTATTAAAATACATTTTCAGTGAGCCTCATGACACATTTGAGCCACCGTAGCTAACCACCTAAATAAGCCAGCTTCAGTCAGAGGAAACTACCGAAATGATGCGCTTGTATGCTAGTGGAGCTCAAAAATGAAAGAAGGTAAAAGAATAACAGGTAATTTTTCTGCAGCTCACTTGTTTCTTAATTAAGACTAACACTGCAAAGATGAGGATGAAGAAGGAAATATCTTTCCTTGTGATATCCCCGCCAATTCAGTTTGTTGCAGCAGCTATGTTAGCGCAGACCTCATGGACAATGTTTCCGTGGATAGCTCAGAAGCTGAGGACGTCTAGCCTGAATCATTCCATCAACAATGTATTGATGACCTGATGATGAATGAAAACTTTGGCTGGGCAAGCTTACCAACCATGACAAATGTCAGACAAATGTCGCCCACCGCAACATCCATGAGAATGAATACCAGGGTAGGGAAGACTTATCATGGAGACTACCTAAATCACATAATCTGTAACAAGCACACCAACTACATCTTAGAGTTGCACAAAGTGAGTTATTTTACCCATATGATATTTATGTTTGTGTAGTATAATCAATGAACCAATACATTTTGGAATTTTAGTCAACAAGCTTTTTCAAATTCCGATGCCTTTTTTTTTGTTGAGAAAACACACGCTCACAGATTAGCTCAGTTTGTCTTTCCAAAGTCCAACTTTCAAAGAATAATGCTGATTAAGCAATTGGTTAAAGATGCACTGAGTTATCTTAAAGCACACCCAATATGTCCTGTTACATATTATATGCAATGGGTGACAGTTCGAAATTGAATGACGCGTAACAACAGGACAAATCTTTCCTTTTAGCACCACAATTACAAGTTCTGTGTAGAATTGAGCAAAACTTGCCACAAGGCATTTAAAAAATATATTTATTTAATATTTATTTTGCAGTTGATCCGTAACTGAATGCTTATGAGCTATAGATATTTGGGGGTTTTTAACATTTCTTCCCCTGGAGTTCTGAATTCAACTACAGTATGAGGAATCACCAACAGACTAGACCAGAGGAAATGAAACTCCATAATCTGTGCGAGTTTCATTTCTTGACAAGAGCAGGGTAAACATTTGCTCCCCATCCATTGCTATGAATCCACGTTATCGCTTCACAAACACACAACCTGTGAATACGTCCCTGAAGGCAACATCTGAGTCAGCGCAGCCTTTCATCTTTTTTATCAAGAGTGATCCTGAAACCCCCTGCACTTAGCTGACAGTTGAAAGGTGTTTCTAGGATGTTTCCAAGATGGGTAAAAATAATTGCACTTTAAAAAAGCTAACTTAACCAATGAACCAATGACTAAATATTTTTGCGAGTTAGGTAGGCTTCACACTAAACAAATACTGCTCTAAGTGAGATGAATTTAAAATCATTACTTCATGTTTGGATTTGATAAACAATATGTCGAAACATTGAAATGGACATATTGTCAATACCCCAATTTCGGCATTAGAACCAAAAACATTTAGTTTAGTTTGATTCAAATTTGGGAATTGGTTAGATAGAAATCTCTCTTTAAAAATACACTACTGAGCTGATAAAGAAGGTGAGGGGTAAAATTGGTTTATTCTCTAGCTACCAATAATATCTGTCTTCTCAGCTTAGAATGAAAATTGTACAAGATGCTTATGTCAGTCCTAGATTACGGTGATGTTCTGTACATGCATGCCTCAATATCAGTATCAACCATCTTTGTGTTTTGTTACGGGTGCAAACATTCACACACATTGTCTTTTATACATTTAAGTTAGCTGGAACTGCGGCTTCCAGAAGGGCCAGTCACATTGCATGTTTGAACAGTATACAAGGCTTTTACGTCAAAACGTTCAAACTACAAAGTAAGTTAGAAAGTCAGCAGTAATCTAATGTTCTCTCAAGACTGGTTAGTGTTAGAGATACTGCATTCTCATACAGAGGTACACTTGATTTAGACCACCATGCCACTGACTCATGGAAAGTTTTTTTCAGAGTAAACCTATGCTAGACGTTAGGTGCAAATGCTTGATGAATTACCTTTTTATTGTTCAATGTGACTTTTCCTTCATTTATTTTTTCATATTTGTGTGTTTTTATTTGCCGTGACACAGGGCCTAGCCGTGACACCATACAAACTTCTCTGTATAAATGGAGCTCAAAGAATTTACCAGCCAAATGCTCTTGACCACTAGGCCACCCTGCCATGCCAAAGTCACCTGCATTTAACAGGAGACTTTCAAACAGGTTATTACTATTTACAAAAAAAAAAAATACATTGTTCCAATCATGGCTCCTATTTACAAAAAATAAACATTGTTCAGTCTGTTGACACACAATGTGTAATGACATTCAGACGCTGTTCCATTTGTGTAGATTCGGTATCAGTCTGGGAGCCCTACTTTCATGTGGCACAAGGGGAGAGGCTCTAGCTCACAGTATGACCCTGACCTTAGGGTTATATGTTAGATCAGCAGGCGAAAATAGGGCTAGTTGTAATCTATACTGGTAAACCAGCTAGTGGAAGTACAGGAGCTCAACTCTCTCTAGGTCTCATTTTACCACTGGGCACTGGCTCCTGCCCAATTTAACCCCTGGGATCAAGCATGCTAGCACATATTTCCGTAGTCATACCTATGTAATTACTATGTTGTTACTACAGTTCTGTGTTAGTCACATATGCAACTTCATCTAAAGCGTTATTCAGAAGTACATATTGAAAGAAATGTATTTACCCATAGTACAGCACTTTCTGCCAAAGACTATCATGAAGTTACTGTTTAGGTCTGTTACACTAGTAGACCTCAGTAGTAATAAGCCAGAAACGAAAACCCCTTTTGAAAATAGGAATGACACTGACAATCATATTTATCCAACTTACCAAATGTAGGTTAATGTAGGGTAGTCTTCGGTTCTCTGGAAAAACCTGACTAGAAGGTAGAATCCATGTGTCCAAGTGACGGCTACTAATGAACTGTGAAGTGACTACAAGAGATTACTGTTGAACTCTGTCCTCAGTGGTTTTGTTAAGCTGGCTGCTACATTGCCGCAACTCCCACTCGTCAGTTCCCTATGAAATTGTTCAGAGGATTTCCCTGAACCGGCAATGTGTGGACCCAGCTTGAAGGATTTTAATAAACAGGTGCTTTTCAAAGAACACAGCAAAGTTACAAGATCTAAACAATGCCACTAGCTTCAACAATTGCTGTATTCAGAATATTAGCAATTTGCAATATTACAATATGGTTCCCTTTTATGCCAGAAGAGCTGTCTGGAACACAGTGCCCGTGCTTTTTAAACAAATTAGCCATGCGCAGCCCGGATTACAAATTGTGCCAAATGGATTGATCAAGACTGAATGAAAATGTGATTTGCATTAAACAATTCAATGGATGGCATAGACACTCATATGCAATTCTGCTTTATTTCATATTTATGCCATCAGCCCACAGTTGTTCAACTGTGCATGCCTTAGACTGCAGGGAATGCATTTGAAAGCTTTTCAACAGTCAAGCAAAGCTTTATGGATTTTGCTGCAGTTGTCTGGAGTGTTCAAACGGTAACTTGGATTGCTGACCAAAGAGAAAAAGGTAGGAAACTAGCATTAACGAAGTACAGACTAACAAGGCATTTCTAACACCCAGTTTATAGCGTTGTTAATGATTGATCTTTTTCTAAAGACACAAGTATTTGGTTGTAATGTTGCAATCTTCTCATCAAAGGTGGCCAACCATCGAGCAGGAGACCTACAGGCCCCCACCTGAGCTTACAGGCCCCCACCTGAGCTTACAGGCCCCCACCTGAGCTTACAGGCCCCCACCTGAGCTTACAGGCCCCCACCTGAGCTTACAGGCCCCCACCTGAGCTTACAGGCCCCCACCTGAGCTCCACCCTCATCACATTGCAGACTGAACATCAGCTCTAGAACAACACCTTGAGGTGTGATTCAGGATGGCATTAAACGCCTATGCACCCAGCAGCTCTAGAACAACACCTTGAGGTGTGATTCAGGATGGCATTAAACGCCTATGCACCCAGCAGCTCTAGAACAACACCTTGAGGTGTGATTCAGGATGGCATTAAACGCCTATGCAACCAGCAGCTCTCCAGATGGAGAGGCTTATGTTTAATATAGGAACCTCACATAACAGTTATTCTACATCAGCATTCTTCACAAACTGTCCAATGGGTCACTTTTATTGATAAGACATCAGCGTGAGGGGCCGCCGCAAGACAAAAGAATGCAACCCTTAAGGCAATGGTGGACATCATGGGCCGCACAGAGGGCCACCAGGGGCCTTGCTACAGAGAATACTGTTCTAAATGGTACATGGATCAAGAGAACAATGAAATTAGATGATAGATCTTCGGGATCAAAGACCAGTAACATTATCCTGGGCTACAAATAGACTATACCAAATAGTGAGGATGTTTCAGGGCCAAAATACTACAGCCGTGTCTAATGGTCTCAATAGTTTGGTTCGGGTTCGGCCCATGCCGATGGATTGATTTCCTGCCTGTTGGGCCCCTGTCCGGGGCCTCCCCCGGGTAGGGCCACAGTGTCGCCGGACCCCCCCGTCTCAGTTCTAAGGTGTTACGCTGCTATATTATTGTGCTGGGGGATATGAGGAATGCACTTTTTAACTTTCTCAGTCTCCTCCAGTTTTACATTTTAGGAGGAGATGAGGTCCTGGTCCACACCTACTGAGTACTTGGTTTGGGGGGCCCGTTGCTGTCCTTGTCCACCTGGTCATACTTCTGACCTAGTCTAAAATCAAATAGACTCTGGATTTAGCCCAGAGAAATGTATTTATTATTCCAATTGGACTCTTAGTATCTCACCCGGCACAGCCAGAACAGGACTGGTCACCCCTCTGAGCCTGGGTCCTCTCTAGGTTTCTTCCTAAAATACGGCCTATTTAGGGAGTTTTTCCTAGCCACTGAAATCCAACACTACTGTTGTTTGCTCCTTGGGGTTTAAGGCCGGGTGTCTTACAACTGCTGTTGTAAAAAGGGCTTTATAAATAAATTTGATTGATTGATTGATGCCCACCTAGGGAATTGTTGCAGTTGTTGGAGTTGAAGGACGATATGCCACCATAAAGAATAAGACTGCACACTGCTAGAGAATCTCTGAAGTGACTTATTATAAACATAACCAACTTGGAAAAGACAGCTACCGCACTTTTGTCACGCTATGTCAAGCACTGGTAGCAAGTACTATTATAAAAATATACTTATAGATATGGTTTTTAAGGCAAACATTTATTTTGGCCTGGGTTTTATTGTCTTTAAAATTTAACCTGTTATTGAGCAATATACTCAAATCTGGCAGGCTTGTTTTGGTAAGCTTGTAAACTGTGTTTTGTAATAAAAAAAAAATGTTTTGTAATTTGGGGGCGTGATCCTTTCGCGTGATCAATCTCTCCCCTTCTCCAAAACCGCAACTATGGAATTACATTACTGATTCAACTTGATGACTTGTATTTAGGAATGTGTGGTTGTACTTTGGGATTTGTGTTTGCGACTAATTTGCAAATGTGTAATTACATTCGTTTGAATACATTTGTTTCATCAATCTAAACGCATACAACAGATCGAGAGAACCCAGGGGGGGTTCTATTGTAGCCTACTATAGATAGTTCCCGTGGGGTGACATGGACATGGCTAATGCTTGTGATGGTTGCAGCGTGAGGTGAGGCTTTGTGGAAGCCCTGAGGCTTTCCAGGCTATTGTGTTGCACGTTAATCGCAACACAGTGTACAACAGTGACATCTGCTGGTAAAAATTATTGAGCGCAACCAAAATGTAGTTCACGTCATAACACTAGTGTATTATTGTAAGTTGTTAATCAGTTCCAAGGTGTTATGCTGCTATATTATTGTGCTGGGGGATATGAGGAATGCACTTCTAACTTTTCTCAGTTTCCTCCAGTTTAAAATTTTAGAAGGAGATGAGGTCCTGGTCCACACCTGCGGAGTACCTGGTTTGGGGGGCCCGTTGCTGTCCCTGTCCTTGTCCACCTGGTCATACTTCGGACCTAATCTAGAATCAAATACACTCTGGATTTAGCGCAGAGAAATGTATTTATTATTCCAATTGGACTCTTAATTGGACTGGTCACCCCTCTAAGCCTGGGTCCTCTCTAGGTTTCTTCCTAAAATTCGGCCTTCTTAGGGAGTTTTTCCTAGCCACTGAAATCCAACACTACTGTTGTTTGCTCCTTGGGGTTTAAGGCGGGTGTCTCTGTAAAGCACTTTGCGACAACTGCTGTTGTAAAAAGGGCTTTATAAATAAATTTGATTGATTGAATCGCAAGAGAGTTTGTTAAAAAAAAAAACATGGCAACAGCTGTTTACAGCAATAACACATTAAGCAGTGTCTGTTGAATTGTAGGCATGTTTCTAAGAAAAGGAGGAATGTCATGCATTAACATTTGAATGTTAACTGTCACCTATAATCAACAGGGGGTGACAATACTGATCAGGAAGAACAGAAATAAATGGTTGGTATGCCAATGTGCTCAAACGTTCTTTGATTGAATTCAGATTCTTAGTCTTATTCAAAGTATTAGGGAGTAAAGTAACAGGGACATAGCAGTCATGTCTGTAGATTTGCGTTCCTTGCGGTTCCTTTTTTATGATCACATCAGCTATGGACCCTGAATGACTGCTGGCTCAATCTCCTCATATAAAGAGTCCACGGACGTCAGTCATATAGGAACAACCCCGACTGCTCGCTAAAGCTGGCTATCTGGTCCGTCAGGCTCCTCAGCGACGTTGTGTGATCCAGAAAAGAATGTGTGTAGTGCACACTTTAGGAGAAGACTATGAAGAGTGAGAGGTAGAGGAAGAGGGAGGGGTGGATGAAGAGAGAGGGGTGGATGAAGAGGGAGGGCTGGATGAAGAAGGAGGGGTGGATGGATGGAAAGGGACAGATGTAGGAAGAACGCCGGTCCCAATTCTTTACTGTGTGGAATGCCTACACAATGGGAGAACATTTAGTGATTTAATTCAAGTAACATGAATGTGGTGTCAAATTACAGAAGAGTATGTGCTCTTTAAAACAAAGTAAACATGGAGCTGTAATACTAGTTGTAGTATGTCTGTTTAAAATGTGTGAGAAAATAGGATTTATTTAGAGAATTCTCAGTCATGTACTGCTGTGGTCTTAAGGGTTAAGAGAATTAATAAGATATAACAAGGTCATTTTGTGGCTAATTTGAATGGGCGCCAACAGTGGATTTTGAGGAATTTTTACTTCCTTACCTCCATTTACTGTGGAGAGGTATTCTGGGTACCTGCACATTCACTTAGTGAATAAAGGCATGTCTGATGACTGGGGGAAACGAGGAAGTCCCTTTTATTGCCAACATTCGTAAAACTGACACTTGTCCTTGCTGCCTCACCATACAGACAATATGGCTGCCTGGATACATCAAGTCTCTGATGTTTTCTCAATTACTGTCAAAGGAGTGCACTGGAGGGGTGGAGCCAACATTCCACCCTCTGACCTTGTCCCCCAATGAGCTTTGCATTGGATTTAGGAAACAAGGAAGACAAAATCAAAGCTCAAAACATCCCCCATACTGCACTACTTCTCACTCGGGTAAAAGTCTCTGGTCAGACTACGACTCTGCAAAAGGTTTGAAGGGTGTAGAAATAAAGAGCCACAGCTAATGGGCTAAATCTGGTCCTCCAATTCGCCACAAGCTCATTACAAAGCAGGAAGTAGAATTGACAAAGGGTGGGAGAATCCAGCAGGGAGAGCTTGCCCCCTTCCCCACAGGAAGCAGTGCGATGATACACAGTGGCTAACAGAATGCGCCCTGCATTAGCGCCTTGACGGAAACAGGTGCCCGGCGCTCTATTGTTCATTCTCTCGCCAACACCCAGACTATCTTGGCTCCTCTGCATAAGGTTTGAGTCATGTGGGTCTGATGGTGTGGAATTATTGAGAGGAAGGAAGTCTAGGGAGGTGGTATGAGTGTGTGTGTCTGGGTTTGAGTGTCTCTGCATGCAGATTTAGATTATTCAACTGTCAATTCATTGTTAGACTTAAATCCCTAACTCATGATTCATATGGTAGATGGAATACCGACTCCAATATTACAAATTAAATATTATTCATATGGTAGATGGAATGCCGACTCCAATATTACAAATTAAATATTTACATTGCATCAGTATATTACTGAAAAATCGTGAAAATAATTATTTCCCTAACAATTATTAGTTGTTTCCCTAACTATGGTACAGGAGCAGCATTTATGCTTACAAGTCTTCTCCAGAGGCATATTTTAGTATATTTTAACAGAAAAAGATAAAACTCATTCATAGTTCATGGAAATTCATTTAATTTAATTTGTATAAACAGTCCTTGTCTTTGGCCAGCAAAAATTACAAAAAAAAAATCTAATATCTCCAATCCAATTTTTACATTTTCTCTGAAAGCACACATTTCTTCATATACAAGAGACGAAAGTCCTTTGCCTGCTTGGACTCTGAAATAAAGTTATCATTAAAAAGTAGTAATCTTCCATTTAAGGAAAAGACAGAACTGTAACAGGTACAACATTTTATCCAATATGTCACTTGTCCTTATACAGTGTAAATAGGCCCCAGGCCTTAAGTATGTCAAAAATTAAAATGTGTTAAAAAAGCATTATGCCAATTACACTATGCCAATTATATCTGAAATAATTGGAATAGTGTTAACACACCCTTATAAACTTTGACTTCTCACTGTATTTTGTTATGCAATGTCACCTACGCGTCATTGCCAAGCAGATGGTCTCTAGTAAATCCCATTAGCTGTGGAAACACAAAAATTCAACAATGGCACAAACTTTCTTTGACTTGCTCTAACCACCTCAACATCTCCCAAACTCATAACTACTTACTTGTTCATCTTTTACATCGCTCTGAAGCCTTATCTCAAGCTTCCAACCCTCCTTGATTTTCCACACTTCCTTCCCTCATTTCTGATTCTCACACTCTTCCCTCAGTCTTTGTTTCTCTCTCGGTCTCTCTTTCCTCATATCCTCATAATTAACGGGGTTCCAGCCAGTTGCCTTGACTTCCAGTAAGTCAAGGCAACTTTCTTGATTAGACACATAACTCATCCATGCAATCCTGACCTAAAGCTTGAACGAACTGGAGTCAGCCTGTATAATCTCTGGCATCTCCGTCTTTCCAAATTCACATAAGAACACCTCGATTGGCTTCATGCACGGAGTACTTGGGTAATATTAATATATTAGTGTTATTGTGTATGTGAGGGGTCAGACTTGAAGCCAGGCAATCTCAAATGGCACCCTATTCCCTACAGGCCATATGAGACCCGGTCTAAAGTAGTGCACCTTCTAGGGAATGCAAGCATTGACCATAATAACACTAACTAGGGTAGAAACATACACATTTCTGGGGGTTGGGTTAAAGGTCAGGGGTCAAAGGGAGGACCTTTAACAGGCTTGCAGGATGGGCTGGTATGGTTCTGCCAGGACCTGGTAGCGGATCTTGGTGTTGGTGACGGCGCCGTGCTTCTGTCTCAGGTGAAGGCGCAGCTGGCTTTTATGGCGGAAGTGCAGGTCACACTTCTCACACTGGGAGAGAAGGGAAGGTCAGGTCATCGTAATGTTGTCGATGGTTGCAAACAGGTGAGCATTCAGTGTTTTCACCGGACCGCCATATTGCGGAAGGTCAAACACACAATGCGTGTGTTTTGTGTGTGTCTGTGTGTGCGCGTACATGTGTTTTTGGAGTCACGTGACTAATCCACTCACAGTGTATGGCTTCTCTCCAGTGTGAATACGCAGGTGGCTCTTCAGCGTCTGCAGGTGACGGAAGCGGGTTCCACAGGTGTGACATGGGTAAGGCTTCTCCCCAGTGTGGATCAGAACATGGGCCCGCAGGTGTGCCACCTGCAGCACCAAACACACACGCGCGCACACACACACACACCAAATGAACATTGAAAAACAGCATATACAGTACTGCCTGACATTTATAACTTTAATTAGACCTAACACTTTGCACGCGCGCGCACGCACGCGCGCACGCACGCACGCGCGCACGCACGCACGCACGCACGCACGCACGCACGCACACACGCACACACACACACACACACACACCTGGACGCGCACTCCGTTACACCCCCCGCGTCGCGGTCAGGGCTGGATCTCACCTGAACAAACCTGGCGCAGCACGTGTCACAGCGGTACGGCTTCTCTCCGGAGTGGATGCGTGAGTGAGTCTTCAGATTGGCGGGCCGGTTGAACTGGGCGCCACACACGTTACAGCGATACGGCTTGTCGCCGGCGGCAGGAGCTAATGAAGGAGAAAGGGAGGGCTCGTTAAGCGGAGTGGATTATAGGCCCGTGCACCAGTAGGAATTATCCGTGTTGAACAAGGTGCCGCTATCAGCGTTGCTGGGGAGGGGGGGGGGGGGGGGGGGGGAGCGTGACTCTACGACATCGTGACTTGGAGGTGTGTTTTATGATCTCATCGCCAGATGTGATTGGTCAACGGCCGCACCTGCGCAGACAGTCTTTATCCCGGTCAGGTTGCAAGGGCAACTGAACGTCCCGGCGTAGTTCTCACGCTTGATTGGGTGACGACACTGACGTTCGGCCTCTGGGTCCGATGGCCGGGGTGCGAGATAGCTGGGCGACACTGAGATGGAAAGAAAGATAAACAGCACACGTCAATAGGTATATCTCATATGGCAATTATATATATATGAACAGTGTACACAAATTTACGACCCCTGATTCTTTTTGCTGGAGGAATTTGTTCTTCGTCCTTGCTTGCGAATAACCGAGCTCGAATGGCTGGAGCCTACCTGTTCCTTCCTTGTAGGTTGGTGGTTCCATGGGATGGTCTGCAGGGTGGGCTGGAAGGCCTGGCTGGGGTACTAGATTAGGGGTCTGACCGGGGACATCATAGCTGGAGGCTTGCCTCCGCCTGGATGAAAGAACATGGTCACGTTGTCAACACCGACCACCAAGTAAAACGGTGTCCTCGGACAAAGGAGGACTTCCCTGGAAAAACGCTCTCAAAGTCTCGTCATTTATCCAGTGCACCGAAAAACACAGCGTCACGCTGAACAATGACATTCTGGCCACATGTCAATATGATTTGGGGTTTCGATTTTATAAAAATAAAATAAAAAGCTATAAATACTTTTGACAACACACCTGTCATTCTGGCTGGATCCATGCCCTGGCCACACCTCCACAGGAGGTTTCAATGTCACCATCGTCCTATCAGAGTTGGGGGTGGGCCGCTGGCCCTCATCAGAGTCCTCCTCCTTCACTGTGGTTCCGGCGCAGAGGGGGTTGAGGACGATGTATTTGTATTTCTTCCAGTTGCATGCCTTTGGGTCAGGGTTGCGCTTGGGTTCATCCAGATTACAGGTGTTCGACTCAGCCGGAGAATTGGGCTGGCAGCCAGAGCGAGACGGGGTGTCCGGAGATGGGGTGGAAAGGGACGATTCGGGCTCCAACTTTAGTTCCTCTGACCTGGGTTCGCGGGTCAGGAAAGTCCCTGGCTGCGGAGAGGCACGGATGTCACCAGGGACTCTGCGAGAAAAACAAAAGAAGTCATGTACAGAACAAAGACAGTGGCGCTTATACCGCACGCAGCGAGCGTGCGCATGGACACACACATACACACACACACACACACACCTGGCCACATCGCGGTAAACGTGGCCCTCAGCCTCCTCTGTGGGCTGGAAGGGGGTGGAGAGGGCCAGGACAGACGGGCGGGGTCTTGCATTGACAGGGGGATTGGGAGGAAGTCCCCCTGAGGGTGCTACAGACACTGCAGACACCGTGGAGTCCAGCTCCATTTGAGGGGGCGTCCCTCTCATCCGCTCACTACGGGAGGTAAACAGACGGTACTGTCAGGAAACACCAGTCAAAACACATTAACCGTAAACGACTTAACTCTTTTAACACCGGTTTCTGTCATCAGCCGTGGCGCTTGTATCAAAGGCTTAGAGGCTTGTTTTAATCAGCGTATCACGTTATTACGAGGTTCAAAGGAATATGACTAACTGCCTTTTAAAGCTATACCCCCAAATCTCCGGGAGACATGTTCTTTCAGTAAATTCCTATAGGTGATTTTAGTTCATGCTGTAACAACACACAAAATCTCCTCGTGGTTAAGGTTTTCTACCTAACAGGACCAAATAATAACTAAGTAAAACAACGCTGCTGTGTAAGAAAAAAACGTGAATCACAATCCAACTAAAGTGGTCTACCGTGTTGTTTTGAATTCCGTATACACTCCCAGGTTTTGAGAACGGGGAATTTATATAGCCACGGGCTATATAAAAAGGGGCTCACCTGTGTATCATGAAAGCTCTACAGGTGTCAGCCACATGGTCCATCTGCAGGTAGGTGGCGACAGACAGCACCCCGTGGACCGTGCTTGGCGTGAGGGGCAGCCGGGAGGTGTACATGAAGTCCAGGAGCATGGAGACGCTGGAGGGGTCCAGTGAGTCAGGCAGTGATACGGCCAGGGCTTTGTCTCCTGCAGCTCCATTCCCAGGGAAGGACACGCGACCGGAGTACAGCGAGTAAAAGAACCCGCTAGAAGAGACAGAGAGGGAGGGAGGTTAGAGAAAGTGGGGGGATGTGCAATTTAATCCAAGGTGTTGAAGAACAACATCGACAAAAGTCAAACGAAAATGTACATAAAATTGAGCTGACCTGCAGGCAATGAGCACAGCACAATGCGCATGCATTCGGCAGGTGCCCACCACGAGGGTGGCATCAGTCAGAATGTTCCGGTGCCTCAGCTCGTTCAGATTCAGCAGGACATCGTTGGAGTGGCGCGTGAACTCCTTCACGTATCCTTCCGCAGCTGCCACCACATCACGCCTTCCTCCAACCCGGAATCCCTCCACCACCTGGATCTTGCTCATCTATTGTTTAGGAGAAGGGGATTTTTTTTTTATTGAATATAATTTTATTGTAGTCAGTAGCAGTGGCGCTGTGTATTTCAGGCACCTTTTTTATCCTCATGAAAATGCTGCTCATGCAGATTAACCTACCTTGTTGAGAAAGACAGAAACTAAAGAAGAAACGGGGGGCAGTCACCTGGACGCCTCTGTTAGGGGAGACCAGCTCCCTACTCGTACCTGCAAGACGCAAAACGAGACAATACTGAAACACAATGCAACAGGATAAATCATGTTACTCGTATACTTGATGAGCCATGCATGAACAAAACTCATTACTTAAGGATATGAAAGAGAAGCAGAAAATCACATTAGAAATGTCAAGTCATCACAATTTCCAAAATTACATATCTATCATATTTTAGGAAAAGTTATGTCACTTACAGATTAAATAAGGGAAAAAAGCCCAAGATGATACAAGAAAGAACATCCCTATACCCATGCTCAAACACTAACGAACCCTTAAACAACCTTTAGAAAACGTCCAGGTAACCACTCACCCCGACCAGCAGGGACGAGAACCACCGTGCACAGTGTTGACCTCACACCCCTCAGTTTTAGTATCAGGTTCCTCAGTACAGCTAGGCCAAGCTAGAACCTACTCCTTCTGGTTGTCCGAGCAACACTGACCAGGGTAGCTGAAGGGAGGGGAGTCTTTATAATGTCGCGCAGGAAGCCCCATGCAGACCAGGGCCACTCACTTCCTCTTTCCTCAACAGCCCACGCGTACCCTGGAAGCTGCACTGCCTGCAGGAAAAGGCCCTAGCCCAGACCTGGCGCTCCAGCCCGGCCGGCAAGATATATTTAGTGGGCTGTTAGTTTTTGTAACCCCAGAGACCCTGCAAACTAAATAATGACAAGAGTGGTGTGTGTGTGTAGAAAAAACAATATAGGATCCTTAGGGAAAAGAGATGATGCTGCTGTTGATGGAGAAACTATCCAGGAGTTTAACCTTAGGGTTACAGAAGACCGTCCTCCACCACCAACGCTTTCCCCTTTCTGGACCTTTCTTCAGGACAGAGGAAACTGTCCGAGAGGAACTTTAAAGAAGACCTAGTTGTTAAATAAACACGCTGTATTCCACACTCAGAATATGACCCATGGAGCATGGACGCTTTAGTTGTCAGAGGAGGGATAATTCTTGAAATCAGAAATAGCACTTCCACTAACATTGGGCTGGACAGTTTGGACATTGTCATATACATAGCCTATAGCTGTATTAGATAAGTGCAAATATATTAGATGATATTAATTATCTTTACGGTAATATCCATTCGTACTGTAGTATCCTTCAGCTACTTGTTTTTCTATAAATAAACATAGCATAGCGTTTGTCTACAGTACATAGACGTACAGCGCTTGGTCTTGCAGAATTCATTGTTTTTTGTGAAAATAACGTTTTTCATTCACAGAATATTTGTATTACCCACACACACGTATGGGCGCCAAAGGACATTTCCCAAAAAAGTAGATGAGTATGCAGGTGTCAACATAAATGTTATCTTTTAATTTTGAGCTGACAGATCCAAGTGAATGTGCCATTATGGAGTTACGAGCACTCCTTAAAGGCTTCCGGAAGCTTCTGGTCTGCTGCCTTAAGGGAAGGGCCAATATGTTCTGGGCATTTAGGGAAGGAAACAGGAGAATAAGGGTGGGGGAGCGACAGGGGGCGCGATGTGGAGTGATGGGAGAAACCCTCTCACTGGCTTGAAAAACAACAACCTCCAAGACTGGTAAAAATGCAGAGGACAGATGTGCCGGAACAGCCAAACACACACGCGCACACACACACACCATCTCTGAATGTATCCTGTGAGGCGCACCAAGACAGGCATGAAAAACACCAGCGCAGGACATCCGTCCATAACACGCCAAGCAGGAGACAACAGTAGGGACAGAAAACAAGGGAGGGGAGGAGTGGGTGGGTGGGGGTGGATTTTTCAAAGGTCACCAATTACTACAAAACAAGTGGAAAGGTTTCCTCATCTTGAGCACAGCTTTGATTCTCAAAGAGATTCACATTACAGCACACACACACTTGTCAGACGAGCTCCACGCACCAAGGACTTGCATTTCCTTCAGATCAAAGTGCTCTGACAGAACTGGTTGATCTTGAACAAGCTTCAAGGTATCTGTTGGTCGGTTAAAGCCTGAAGGAAGTGAATGAGCTGCCTCCCACATGGATTACGTAACAGACGAACGTGAGATTTATGTTTGGGTTTGATGCGTTTTTCTTTTTATCGTTTGATGGTCATATAAGCAGACTGAGAGAGGGTAGGACTTACACCAAGGAAACAGGCTTTGAATATATCGTGACAATACAAATTACACTCCCTGAACATCAATATTGAATCAATGTAAAACTGAATAAGGCCATTCAAGTTATTATCAGAAAACAAGAATTCCTCCATATTTAATTGAAACCAACTTGCATTGAAAAAGGAACAAACACTTTAGATAAACACTAATCCAAGTATGTCAATTCAAACAATAAAATAATTTTGTAGAGGCTGAAATATACTTAAAAATAAGACATTTGAACCAACATGGGCATGCTTGGGTACTAACCCTGGGTGTGAGCGTGAGTCGGAAGCAGAGCATTTTGTGAGGGGAGCTGAGTGTGTGCGTGTCCTTGGGCTTTTATTTGTTTTGATGGAGTCCGGATCAATTGTGTCCTACATAAAAAAAAGGAAAAACAATATCTATGAAAACAGAGAAGGCCTGGGTCTAGGCTACTTCCAGGCATTGTGAGAAGAACGGAAGAGGGGGGCGGTTGAGGAAAAGTGAGAACATTACTAAACAGGCTCGCCAATAGGCGGAAGCCATTCAGTTGGTCCCGCTGGCAGGGCTGTGCTAAGCTAATAGCGACTTCCCCTGTTTCACCCAGTCTTTCACAGACCACCACCATGCTCATGTAAGGGATAGGGGTTTCACCAAACTTTCCCTTGCAGTGTTGTGGTTACTGCAGTCCACTCTGTTATCTTTACTCCACTCTGCACAGTAGCATGGTTACAAATCGAAGGCAAAGGTCAAGCGACGTGTTAAAAAATAGACGCCGAATTAAAAGTGCATTTTAAAGTTTTAATGATGCTTACTTTCCATGCTTACTTTCCTTTTATTATAAAAAAAATCTTTGGCATCCCAGAAAAATGCTGTTCCGGAGTTACCCCATCCTTTTTTGGACTGTCGCAGCGTTGCACGGGGAAATACCTAATGTGCTGTATACCTCAAAGGCGAGTGCCAACACTTAGGCTCTGACAGTCTTATACAATAGCTCATTGAAACGTGTTGACAGCAAGCGCCTGAAACAAAAACACCCGTTCACATGACCTGTGTCTTCCTGGGCTGGACGAGCGGCCTGGACATATACGGTCAAGTTGGAAGCGCTATCCGGACAGAGGGGGAGGACGGAGGGAGAGGGCGGGAGGGGGACATATCTACTTGTTTGTCCCCTTGGATAGTGGCAGGGGGGAAGGAATTGGAAGAGAAAAAAACTAGTGCAATGAAAAACAATAAAGTAAAACATATTGAAAAA
The DNA here is from genome assembly GCF_011004845.1 of Esox lucius. Taxonomy (NCBI): domain Eukaryota; kingdom Metazoa; phylum Chordata; class Actinopteri; order Esociformes; family Esocidae; genus Esox; species Esox lucius. Next base: position 13,120,663 of record NC_047592.1, on the reverse strand, counting down.
GAATTTCCTTTGAAGCAATGTCTAGGGAAATAGCCAGGTCATCTAGCATGCTTCTAGGCGGGGCCAGAGAGAGGCGGGGGGGGGGGATGCATATTACAATTAAAACAACAACAAAAAAACATATATACATACAACCTATTACTATTTTATTTTCTGCATTATTTAACAATTATTTAACTAATTTTCATTTTCAATGATGACCTGGCCAATATATCTGATGATGTCACATGTGCATTTGAGAAAATACTGTAATATTACAGAGTATGGAGGAGAGAATTGCTAGGGTGAATTTTGTGTTTATTCAGGCTGAAAATATAAATTCTACTTCAAGTATGATTAAAATTTGTATGTTAACTAACACCATTTGACAGTTTATGATATAAGTATCTACTAGCAGTATATGCAAACTTATTAGTAACAATTATAAAGTAGTACCAAAAACTAATTTCGGAAAATGTATACATCCACTAGGCCTTCTATAAGTCCTCTTGGCTAAGAACATCTGCAAAAAGACTTAAAAATAACTGTTAAATGCACCAACATAAAAGTTAGCTAGCCAGCTATTTTCGGTGTCCTAACTACCAACTTTTATGCCTCAACATTAACCTGCAGCAAATCAGTGGTCTAATTTGGCTAACTTTTATCAGCGTTTTAGCTAACTACAATGGGGAGAACAAGCATTTGATACACTGCCGATTTTGCAGGTTTTCCTACTTACAAAGCATGTAGAGGTCTGTAATTTATCGTAGGTACACTTCAATTGTGAGAGACAGAATGTAAAACAAAAATCCAGAAAATCACATTGTATGATTTTTAAATAATTCATTTGTATTTTATTGCATGACATAAATATTTGATCACCTACCAACCAGTAAGAATTCCGTCTCTCACAGACCTTTTAGTTTTTCTTTAAGAAGCCCTCTTGTTCTCCACTCATTACCTGTATTAACTACACCTGTTTGAACTCGTTACCTGTATAAAAGACACCTGTCCACACACTCAATCAAACAGACGCCGACATCTTCACAATAATGGCCAAGACCAGAGAGCTGTGTAAGGACATCAGGGATACAATTGTAGACCTGCACAAGGCTGGGATGGGCTACAGGACAATAGGCAAGCAGCTTGGTGAGAAGGCAACAACTGTTGGTGCAATTATTAGAAAATGGAAGAAGTTCAAGATGACAGTCAATCTCCCTCGGTCTGGGTCTCCATGCAAGATCTCACCTCGTGGGGCATCAATGATCATAAGGAAGGTGAGGGATTAACCCAGAACTACACGGCAGGACCTGGTCAATTACCTGAAGAGAGCTGGGACCACAGTCTCAAAGAAAACCATTAGTAACACACTACGCCATTATGGATTAAAATCCTGCAGCGCACGCAAGGTCCCCCTGCTCAAGCCAGCGCATGTCCAGGCCTGTCTGAAGTTTGCCAGTGACCATCTGGATGATCCAGATGAGGAGTGGGAGGTCATGTGGTCTGATGAGATAAAAATAGAGCTTTTTGGTCTAAACTCCACTCGCTGTGTTTGGAGGAACACGAAGAAGGATGAGTACAACCCCAAGAACACCATCCCAACCGTGAAGCATGGGTGTGGAAACATCATTCTTTGGGGATGCTTTTCTGCAAAAGGGACAGGACGACTGCACCGTATTGAGGGGAGGATGGATGGGGCCATGTATCGTGAGATCTTGGCCAACAACCTCCTTCCCTCAGTAAGAGCATTGAAGATGGGTCGTGGCTGGGCTTCCAGCATGACAACGACCCGAAACACACAGCCTGGGCAACTAAGGAGTGGCTCCGTAAGAAGCATCTCAAGGTCCTGAAGTGGCCTAACCAGTCTCCAGACCTGAACGCAATAGAAAATCTTTGGAGGGAGCTGATTGCCCAGCAAGTCTGTATTGCCCAGAGACAGCCCCGAAACCTGAAGGATCTGGAGAAGGTCTGTATGGAGGAGTGGGCCAAAATCCCTGCTGCAGTGTGTGCAAACCTGGTCAAGAACTACAGGAAATGCATGATCTCTGTAATTGCAAACAAAGGTTTCTGTACCAAATATTAAGTTTGGCTTTTCTGATGTATCACATACTTTATGTCATGCAATAAAATGCTAATTAATTACTTAAAAATCATACAATGTGATTTTCTGGATTTTTGTTTTAGATTCTGTCACTCACAATTGAAGAGTACCTATGATAAAAATGACAGACTTCTACATGCTTTGTAAGTGGGAAAAACTGCCGATTTTGCAGGTTATCAAATACTTGTTCTCCCCAGTGTAGCTATTGACTAGCTATTGATTCAATCGGATTCCCGTCCCAATCAGTTTTCTAATCGGAAAACTCCCTTAATCCAGTGCCAACACCTACACTCCTTTAAATAAGGTGACATAGCTATATTTATCTAACAGCTCACATACGTTTTAATACCGCATAATTAACGTCGGCATACCTACCAGGGAGCCAGTAAAGGACACTGCCTGGTAAAAAAAAAATCATAATACTATTTTCGTGCGTTTGTTAATACAGGACCCCGGGTCCCCCACGACTTTCAAGCCTGGACGCTAGTTAGCCTACGTCACACATTGTATTTGGAATGCAATGATGACGAGCGCGGTTGAAGGCCTGTGACAAACGCAGGATCCATGAGAAAGTAGGTTAACCGCACTAGACCAAAATAAAGTAATTTTAAGAGCTATTTTTATTATAACCTCTCAGAAAAAAAAACAAATAATAAACAACACTTTAAATTGTTTAATTTCGCATGTTTGTGTAGGCTCTCTTCGGAGTAGCCTATAATAAGCTATTAATGTAGCCAAGTCGAGTCGCTGTAGCCGACCAAACGCTATCTCTAAACAAACAAGTAAACAAACATATGATTACGTTGATTGCTGTAATTTGCCCTTCATTATCTGAATGTTTAACTGCCCGTTTGCTACCATAGACAACACTGACTGCAGGAAATGTTTATTTATTTATTTATTCAAATTGAAAAAGATTGACATAGCCTATAGTTTGCCTAGTTGAACCGGTCTTTTTCGCAGCGTAACCTATCAACGTTATAGTTTTATCGTTTATAAAGGTGCGGTGCTAGCATTGCATGCTTGTAGGCTATGTCATCTGGCGATTGACCCAAATAGCCTAATTGTCGCTTCACTGTGAAATGTTTTTCGTTTTTAGATTAGTATGAAGATGACACAGAACGCTTCGGGATTGTAAGGTAGGAAACCTTATTCTTTCCCATATTCTTCGTATATTTCGTTTTATTCACATTAGTCGTGTTGTTTGCATTGCACAAGTTTAGTTTGGTATGTTCGAATTGTAATAATGTAACGTTGCCATTGCTGCCACAATGTATCAACTGCAGCTATCCCATTCAAATCATGTTTGACAGTTCGCTCTGTTATAACGAATTTGGCAACTGATATCTTGTGGGGTAGCTTTCGTCGGAGTTTGGCTAGTGGTCTCGCATTCCACCGTAAGACTTAAACAAATTGCTTTTAATCACAAAATGATAAACCCGATGTGATACATTTTCCGGCCCACCAATCCTCGGATTTGAGTGTGCGCTCAGCCGGATTTAGAAGGTTTAAATCAGGTTGGTGGAAGGAGGGACAACGACTCCATGGTATTAGTTGACTGAGTCTGGTCACTGATTTAGAGTGAACATTGTATGCGATGCGCTTAGAACATTTGCTTTAATGAAAACGTGTAATGTTCGTCGCAATAGGGTCCTGAGGGCCTGCCATATCAGCGTTTTGTAAAGAATATCTTCTTAATAATCAGATGGTAGGCTTAATAACACTCCCATTGTTTCAGCTGTATATCCTATTGGTCTGAGTTTTTTTTTTTTTTTTACTACACTATTGTGTGTTATTGTTATGAACCAGGTCCAGGTGCTTAAACAGAGACTCATATCATTACACAACATTTCCTCTTTTTTTGTCAAATTTCATTTGGGATCATTTAGAGTTGAGTGTAAACATTAGACACAATAACTATTGTAGTTGATATGAAGCAATGGGTAGTAGTGGAACAAACCATCATGCACCTGGGATTTGGGCGTGGGTGTGTTTGTTTTTTAGTGTGTGTGTGTTTTTGTTTGTGTGTGTGTTGGCTTGCGCTGTGAAACTGGTCTTTCTGTCTCCCGGAATTCCCCTTGTGGTTGTGAATGTCTCTATCATCCTGCTTCTCAACTATAAGCCTATTGTTTCACCAGTGTGCGAGTGGCCATAGGAAGCCCACATTGATGCATCTCTGGGTTACCAGGGGTTACATGTAACATAAATGTATACACAGCAACTTTGGTGGTGTGATAGTGTCATAAACTATTCTTTTGAGAACCTTATATTATTATTTTTTGAGAACCACAGGTGTTTTTATGTGTGTTTTGTTGTTCACATTTGTTCACATTTGACCTTTATCATTTTAGAAACCTGACATGTCCGGTCCGACTTGGTTGCCTCCAAGAACCCTGGGTAGCCCAGAGAGAGCCGTCACCCAGATGTCTCATTCTGGACCAGCCATTTACAGACCGTCACCCAAGAATGTTCCTTCAGACCCCCGCTCCAAATATGGGGTCTATGAGCAGAACGGGGGTGGGGCAGTAATGGCCACTAGGTTCATTGCTACTGGACCCACAGGTAAGAAATACAAATACATGTACATCCAAAACAGTAATAGACTTGAGTGAAACAGAATTCAGATTAAGCAAATTGTTGGACCACAGCTTTAGTAGTAAATCCAAGGGTCTTGTGATTTCCGCGCCAATGACTCTGAAATGAACTCTTGACTCGATAATAGGGATTAGACTTGGACTGATTGCTGACTCGACTACTGTGTAATATGTGAACCCTTATGGCTGTTTAGTGTTGTGTTGTGTAAACGTAAAGAGTACTGTTTCCAATGTTTTCAACAGGTGGGCCCATTCAGCACCAAGAGGACCCAGGGTTCCATCAGAAACCTAATGACCATTATTACCAACCACCCCCTCCACACGGCTCCAAAGAAGAGCGCCCCTGGAACGCTCATATGGACAGCTATGAGCTGATGGTATTTGAAACATAACCGCTGCTTTAGCCTGCAATAGAGACTGAGTATTGCTCCATTTTACGATTATGTTCTGTGTGGTTTCTTGGCAGCAATTTGGAATGTTTTCAACCTTTTACCTGCACCCGTTATGACTGTCTTCATTACATCACCTTTTCAATGTGCTGCTCTGCGTTTCTCAGCATCGTGGACCTCCAGAGAATCCGGGTGGGCCTCACTCCAATATCGATGCAGAGATCGACTCTCTCACCACCATGTTGGCTGATCTGGACAGCCAGCCAGAGAACTGTGCGCAGGTTAGCCCACCTGACTAACACCGTGGAGCTGTGAGGCATGAAGGATACCTCAGAAACATAGAATCCATACATTAGCCGGATATGAATGGGACCTCTAGGTACATAGATCTGGGTTGTTATTAGTTACTCTGTAGTGCATTTAAAGAGAACCATTCTCGTCTGTTTTTTTGCAGCTGTATGACAATGTGCCTTACAACCAGCCCATCTCAGTGGACCGCAACCGACCCCCAGCCCCAGCCGGAGCAGCCTCTCAGAGCAGGCCGTTCATGGGTTACCCCCCTCAGTCCCAGTACCATTCAGCACCTCGATACCCCAGCGATGCCTACCAGGGACCCCTGTACTCGCCGCAGCCGGAAAGCACCTACGCCCAGGTCTCTAAAGCCTACCCACCGCCGGAAAGCACCTACGCCCAGGTCTCCAAAGCCTACCCACCGCCGGAAAGCACCTACGCCCAGGTCTCCAAAGCCTACCCACCGTCGGACAGCAACTACGCCCAGGTCTCCAAAGCCTACCCACCGTCGGACAGCAACTACGCCCAGGTCTCCAAAGCCTACCCACCTCCAAACAGCAACTACGCCCAGGTCTCCAAAGCCTACCCCCCACCAAACAGCAACTACACCCAGGTCTCCAAAGCCTACCCCCCACCAAACAGCAACTACGCCCAGGTCCCCAAGGCCTACCCACAGCCAGACACCACCTATGCCCAGGTATCCAAACTCCACCCCCAACCAGACAACACCTACGCCCAGGTCTCCAAACCCTACCCCCAGCCTGTCCCTGCTTCATACACCACTGCCTCCACCCCTACCGGCCCGAGGTTCAGCGTCCAGGTCAAAACCGCCCAGCCGGTCACCTACTCCCAGACTGGTCGGCAGGCCGAGCAGGCCTACACCCCTCCCACTCCCCGCCAGCACGCCTCGCGACCCCTGCCCCAGAACCAGGCAGACCCCCAGTGCTGGTACCCTCCACATAACATGTCCCAAGCCCAGGAGACTCACTCCGAGGTGGGTTACAAGGGAGGTGCCACAGGGTCTGGAGGGAGAGTCAGTCAGGGCCCCATGCCCAAAAGAGGCCAGGAGATTCACCAGTCTGGTTCAGGATTGGCCCCAAACTCTGCCTATCAGCCCGGTAAGGTAAGTGTCTGAGTCGACCACAGTAGGTGGGACCACTTTTGTAATCCTTTCCATCTGGACTGTTTTTGAAGGGGAATTCTGTTAGATGATCCTGAAGCTTAAATATATCTGTCCAGCAGGGGTCAGTAGGTCCGAGGCAGGAGGAAGAGCTGGACCGGCTCACCAAGAAGTTGGTCTATGACATGAATCATCCCCCTACAGAGGAATACTTCGGTAGGTCACTCTTTTTCGCCAATATAAATAATGTTGCTGATGTTGCCTGGGCAGCTGATTTCAGTTCAACACTGTGTTTCTTCTGATAAAACCTCTCCTCCCGATCTTTCCATCAGGTCGTTGTGCCCGCTGCGGCGACAACGTCCTCGGCGACGGCAGCGGCTGTATCGCCATGGAGCAGGTGTTCCACGTGGAGTGCTTCACCTGCATCACCTGCCACGCCCGTCTCCGTGGGCAACCCTTCTACGCCCTGGACAAGAAGAGCTACTGCGAGAGCTGTTACATCGTAAGAATCGGTCGTCGACTGTCCCCTCCGACTGTCTGTTCACGTCTACCTTCCTTATAGCGGTACTCCTGGATTTAATTGGATTTTCTCTCCGTCCTTTCTGTTTTTCCTCTCCGTCTCCACCCTCCCTCTGTTCCAGAGTACCCTCGAGCGTTGCTCCAAGTGCTCGAAGCCCATCCTGGACCGTATCCTGCGCGCTATGGGCAAGGCCTACCACCCGCGCTGCTTCACCTGCGTGGTGTGTGACTGCTGCCTGGATGGCGTGCCCTTCACTGTGGACGCCACCTCCCAGATCCACTGCATAGATGACTTCCACAGGTCAGAACCGCCAGGGGCCGGACACTGGCTGCGCATCACACCCGCCTTGAGCGGGAACCACAGCCCAAGTCCGCCGCTGGTCATTCCTACTTTGAGCTTTCACTGCTAATGTGGTTGTTTCGTTTCCATAATGAGCTTGTTGGGGCAGATTGTTCCGTTCTGATTTAGATTTTCCTTCCCTCTATCCGAGCTCTAATGGTAGCGTTGTGACCGTTACTTCCTGCTTCCTGTCCCACGTAGGAAGTTTGCCCCCCGCTGCTCAGTTTGTGGCCAGGCCATCATGCCTGAGCCCGGCCAGGAGGAGACAGTCAGGATAGTGGCACTGGATCGCAGCTTCCACGTCAACTGTTACGTTTGTGAGGTGAGCGGTTGGTGTGTACCAGTGTGTTTCTTGATTGGGCGGTTCCAATTCGGTAGCGATATATGGTTTGCAAGGATTTCTCGTCAGATACTCGATGCCCAATCAGTGTTGCTGGATTGAACCCATTTGTGTGTCTTCCCCCCCCCCCCCCCCACACAGGAGTGCGGCCTACTCTTGTCGTCCGAGGGCGAGGGGCGAGGCTGTTACCCCCTGGACGGTCACATCCTCTGTAAGGGCTGCAGTGCTCGGCGCATTCAGGACCTCTCTGCCAAAATCTCCACTGACTGCTAGTGGTGCCTGACGTTTGACCCATCCTTCCCCCTCCATTAAGTTGACCTGAAGAACAGATCTGGGATCAGTTCTACCCCATCTCAAACGTTTGACTGACTTGACCAGTGTCTTTCTGCGACGTTATCCCCTTTCACGTTTCTCCATTCTTCAAAATGCCCCAAACTGTGTGGAGTCTGTTTTAGTTGGCCTGTTATTGCTGCAACCTCAAACTGTCCAACGTGTCTGTGTTTCTACCTGGGTACTTGCAGAATGTTCTATCCATTATGTATTCATCCTTATCTTCTGTTTAACACTCTGCTTTCCATTGTATCATCCCCACTATCTTCTGTTTAACACTCTGCTTTCCATTGTATCATCCCCACTATCTTCTGTTTAACACTCTGCTTTCCATTGTATCATCCCCACTATCTTCTTTTTAACACTCTGCTTTCCATTGTATCATCCCCACTATCTTCTTTTTAACACTCTGCTTTCCATTGTATCATCCCCACTATCTTCTGTTTAACACTCTGCTTTCCATTGTATCATCCCCACTATCTTCTGTTTAACACTATGCTTTCCATTGTATCATCCCCACTATCTTCTGTTTAACACTCTGCTTTCCATTGTATCATCCCCACTATCTTCTGTTTAACACTCTGCTTTCCATTGTATCATCCCCACTATCTTCTGTTTAACACTCTGCTTTCCATTGTATCATCCCCACTATCTTCTGTTTAACACTATGCTTTCCATTGTATCATCCCCACTATCTTCTGTTTAACACTATGCTTTCCCTTGTATCTTCACCACTGTAGTCTTTCTCTGAGCTGTAGGAGCCTCTGACCTGCGGGCAGCAGGGGCTGAACTACCCACAAAAGAGACTTGGAAGGAGCCCTCCAATGAAACAATGATTGGATATTGCTGATGTTAAGTAGGAAAGATAGGTTATTATAAGAATTGAGGAGGAGAATGATGATGAGGAATGCCATATCTTTTTGGCTGTATTTTAACGGACCAGTTTAATAATGGGACATCTATATTTTTTTATGTATGCTAAATAATAGTGTTAAGCTTCCAGAAACGGGTGCACATGAGGATATGGTGTCTGTGACTGTGTATATTGCAGGGCGTTTGGTTATGGCATGGATGTGTTTGGATGTCTTTCATTAGAGAGCCAGTAGCTGCAGCTGGTGGTGCAGTGGATTGAATATTGGTTTGAGAGAGAACACTGTACAAAGACAGGACCAGTGAGAACAAGACCACTGAAGCTAAATGCTGCCATCTCCTTGGGTGTTAATACATTTAGACTGGTGAGACAAAGATCGCTGAAGCCAAATGCTTTCCCGTTGGATGTTTTTATATCAGCCCTTGTTAAATTGTGATGATAGCTCGGCACGCTGTTTCTCCTGTCAGAACATAAGATCGATGTTCTATACGAAGCGATTTATACAGTGAAAATTGGTACTGCAATACAAAGAATGTTACTTATATACCAGTCAAAACTTCAAACCCTAACAACAAACTTTGAATGCGCTTACAATGTATTACATTCTTTCTTTCTTTTTTTTTTATATGTTGTTTGGATTGATACTTGACTGTTACAAGGAAGATGAAGAAGGTGCAATGAAGTCTACTGCCTGCCAGTGTCTTAGTAAGAAAGGTCCTCTTGTGTACTTTATGGGTTTGGTTTGAAGCCAGGGGTTTGATGTGTGTTGCTAGTCCTCATCCTAAGACCACTATCCTCCATGAATCAGCCACTCTGAGACATGTTATCCACTTATTCTTTTTATGTAATTGTGTTTCTCTGCCCCACTGTCTTTGTTTTTGTAAAGTAAATACTGCTCATATTGTCTTGAATGCTTTGAGCTCTCCAACCAGGGATTGTCATGGACAGGAGCCTGAGTTCCTGTGCTTAATGAATAAGTACTCAAAGGCATTGTTGAGATCTGTAGCTAATACAAACATTATGAACACCCAAAATACCAGTCCATATTTCAGTCTAAGTTCAGCACTGCCTCTTACTCTAAGTTCCTGAACTACCACTTGCATTGTTTTGTTTTTCCAGAGTAGAATAGTGTTTTGTTACAGTACTTGATCCTTCTCTGAGAAATCTGAGCACAATGATATGAAGTTCTGTGTTGAGCCTTGTGAGTTGCATTTCCTATTCTGTTTATTTATTTCATGTTGTATTCATTGTTGCTAAGTCCATGTTTACCTGCTATATTGAGTTTTTGTCATTTTGTTTTTACTGTGTTAAATGTATGTTTTATGTTCTACAGTATCACACCGAAGTAGTAGAAAATGTCAATGCAAGAGAGGTTTTGCCAATTATTACACACTTTTTTCCCCCTTAGTGCAGTCTGTAGCTAAACCTTTCAAATGTGTGGTCTTGATGGCCAGCAAAAACTGTTGATGACAAGTTGACCCATGTAATCCGTTGTTTCAAGGGCTTTTGTACTGCCAAATAATGTTCTGTCCTTGTGAGGTGTACAGGCCGTGAATGCTTTTATACTGAGCAGGGGGTTGGTTCAGTTTGAGTAGATGCGTGAATGGGTGTGTGCGTTTGCTTTTCCTCTAATGCCGTATGTAGTAGGCATGATAGATACAATAAACCATCCCTTTTTTTTCAGCAAACTACGCCGTGTGTCTGCCTGGATAGACCCGTCTTAGCCTCCGGCCATAAACGCACTTGACAAACTATCATAAAGCTGTATAATGTAAGACAGGACATTGTCAGGCTGGAACCCCGTGTTCCCATATACATTGTAGAATTGTGACAATTGCACTGCAAGTTGATTCTGACATTTCAATGCTCTGAAAACACTGTGTTCCTATATGACTGCAACAGAGGGACCGACTTTTTGAAATGAGTGCAGAAAAGAAATTGTCACGCTATAATGATATATGCTGTGCTTTTCGGAAATGTAGTGGATATCTTTAAAGATGGAAGGAAAGGCCACAGTGCTGGTGCTGATACAGCAGTCTTGTGCACAAATAATATTGCAATATGTTTCTTTTAAATTGTATGAATTTTATTCTCCGTCACTATGCTTAGACTTTAAAATACATTTAAAAGATCAGGCATGTATGCACTGATAACATTCTAGGCCTTTTAATTGATAATAACAGTGCAATATAGCTATCATTTACATGTGGGATATTGCAAGAGGTTCTGAATGTTTTCTCACGTAACCCAAGACAAAGAAGAGAGCTGTTCATGCTGGTGAGGAAGCGCGCTAACATGATGTAAAGGTCTTCCAGAAGAAGTTCCGGCATCCTGCCTTGCGTTCCCGATGGGTTAGGGGTAGCTGGCGGACCACCTCCTCCCTGATGCCAAGCTCCTCCTCCAGGTCGGGTAGCACCTTGTTCCGCCTCGTGGTTGTGGTCATCTGGTCTGACATCATCTTCAGCAGGAGGATGCGAGAAAGGTCCTGTAGGGTACAGAATGAAGACCAGAACAAAACAACGGAAAACACACTCATTGTCCAACTAAAAAGTTCAATGATCATTTTTACTTTGTTTCTAGGGATATTCCACGTCACCATCCCGCACACGGCTGTCCATTTAATCCGACCGGCTCTTGAAAATGCTCCCGTTTTAATCTGAATGTTACAGAATTTCTTTGAAGAATGTACCCGTATCTAACACGCTCTTGTGCAGTTCTTGTTCATATTCTGACTGTGCCCACAAACTGTAAAAAGGCACATTCTGATCTTAACCTCGTCGCCACCTCCAGAGGCGAAACACACCATGTTTAGACATCTTAATTGCGGACGGATCTAGACAAAAACAAAATAATATACGGCTGACACTGTTAAGAATTTTACGTGTATCAGAGTTTCTGAAGAAGGACGAGGCTCCGGTCCAAATTGAAATTTAGCACAAAGATTTATTAATAAGAATTGATAAGTCAAAATACATGAAATACACTGCAGCGGTCAAATATTTGCTCAACCCTCAAGCTTCCACAAAATATTCGCGCAGAAACAAGATCGAACATTGGTTTTAATACTCCCGCCACAGGGGCGGTTACTTTTCACTCTCGTGAGTAAAACCCATCCTTGTTGGCTCTTCGTTGGCATGGTGACATGTTGGACGAATTTCTTGGTTTTCGCTATCCAATGAGGAAGGACATGCACTAACTCTCGAGCATAGATCAACAGGTTCTTTGCATACAGGTGTGAAATCTTAATCAGGTTACAGTAATTTACATTCAATTGTCCTAACCTAGACTAGAACATCAGGGGGCTGGAGACAGAAGGTCTCATTGTGCTGTATAGGGGGCAGTTTCATTTGTATGTTAATTGTGGGGTTTTAATCCTGTCTCCCTATCTGAGCCAGGTGTAAAGTCTGAGTGAAATGAATTGGGTTTTAAACTTTGATGGTTATTGTATTCAATCATATTTCCTTGACCTGGCTGCAGCATACAGTTTAATAAAACAAAAACATAAGAATACATGGTTATTAAATCAGCATTATTTAAACTACATTTATCTCAACAATCCCCCGTTTCACACCATTTATGGTGTGAAAATAACTATAAATGTCACTGAGAATAAGATCATTACCTAAACCGAAATATGTCAAATGTAAACATCAATTATTGTAGACCAGTTGTAAAAAATACTTCAAGGTAGATTGCTGGAAAGAAATGTAAACAAGTTGTAAAGAATAGAGTACACCATGATTTATACAAGAGATTCAGTTTCTTCTCCGACCTCGTTATCTGACTCCTCATCTTGCATCCACGGTGCCAATGGTGCTTGTCTTAACAAAAACTGTCCCTCTTTTTCCTTAGTTAACGCAGTGGTGATAAGCCTATTGGCCAAGGTCCTAATGCAGGGAATGCAGCAACATCCACAAAGCAACAGCAGTGCACACATTATTGTTGTTGACAGGATAATGCTTTCGATAAATGCTCCGATAGATTCTCCGAATCTGGAGAATACGTTTTTGAAAGGTGAATCTACCCCACTGTTTTCAGCGAGTTCTTCACTTAAGGTGGTAAGTCCTTGGAGTGCCCGTGTGACTGAGCCATCAGGCGCTGTGTTATTGGGAATGTATGTGCAGCATGTGGTTTTGAACATTTTACAGACCCCTCCCTTTTCTGCCAATATCATGTCGAGAGCAATTCTATTTTGGTATGTCATTAGGGTTGTTTTGTCTAACTGCTCGTGCAATCCTCTCACAGCATCTCTGGTGTAATTAACAAAACGTTGTTGATTATAGTAAATGTAATTAATCCAATCCACATTCTTATTGATTGTAGGCCAAAGGATAATAGATTCTAACCCCGCCCAAATTTGATTTCTTGCTTTATATTCATCAGGAACCCCTCGAGGCACTCCTATACTGTCAATATATATTGTCTTATCAAAACTACCTTTGGGGAGGTCTCTCTTAGCTATTCTTGCTTGAGTGTGGGTGTGGGCAGCTGCAGTCAGTAGGTCGCGGCTGTCGAATGGTAACGCGTGGAATGGCATTACTAGCTGCACTAGGGCACAAGTGCCCGTCCACCCTAACGGCAGTGTTGGATACAGAGTCTTTTTTCCACAAAACCACCAGACATCAGCTCTTGCTGTTTTCATTTTACCTAAAGCTTGTATGGTAGTCTGATTGATGCCTTTATTAATGGTGCCACAGCTAGCTAGTCTACCTACCATGATTCCTTTTTCATCTGATCGGTGGATACATGAGTATGGTCCCGCATAGGAGACAAATGGTGGAGGGGTGGTCCCTCTATTTACTTCTGGGTAGAACAAGCTTAATGACGTACAATTTGGGTCAGTTTGTTTCAAGTAGAGTTGTATCATGCAGTCGTACCCGGAGGGGTCATTTAGTGGGTTGAGTGGGAATGGCATTGTGCCTAATTGGGGGCGAGCCGTGGCACAAGCAATACAGTCTGACAAGTTGTGTGTTTTTGCTGAGTATCTAATCCAGTCAAGCCAAGTATTTTTATCGGTGTATCCTGTTTCTATCGCAACTGCTTGACCTGGATTATCTTTATCTAAATATGTAACAAGCTGGGGTTTTTCTTCATCGAACAGGGTGTCTTCGGCTGGAATGTCATTATTCTGTGTGTCTGATGTATCAGCCTGTTTTTTGCTGACCTGTATGCTAAATTGCCCTAGTGGATCATCCCCATCCTGATATGCCCCTAACACATAGATATCGGTATCTGAGATCTGGGGATTCTTCAAAGTGAGAAACAAAGGGTTACATTTATCGTCCTCACACTCACTGGGAGAGGAGGCTTTATACATTGTGAGTCTATGTTTTAATGATGCTTTCCCTTCTTTCGCTGGGGGGTTATATCCCCATTCATCTGGCCCTGTGTTAGTGATTACATAGTTCCAATTGGAACACCAACTGTCATGAGGGTTATTTGCTGCATAGTAGACTTCGCATATATATTTTTCTGACCACACGTATGCTTTCTGACGGCCTTTACAGTAAATTACTGAACATAAATCAAATCGTGCAGCATCAGTTTCTCCTTCAGTAAAATGCAACGTCAGTAAGGGTTGGGCACTCCTATATGATCTTCTAAATCTTCGGTGATCCTCTTTAAGGGAAATTGTACTGTTTTGTGGAATAGCTCTACCTACACGTGCAGTGTTACCGTGCTCCCTGAGGGTTATGGATGACCTGATCTCAGGAGGGAACAGTAGGATTAATGTGACGACTAAAGAAATAGTTATGGCTACAATTGCTATTGTTCCCTTTATTCCACAAAATTCTAGAAGCCTCAATTTGTTCCCTCTTTTGTTCTCCATTTTGTTTAACTGGGGAAGGGGGAAAAAATTTCCAGGAGACTTCCAAGAGGTTGAATGTTTTACCTACCAGAAAGAGACAAAAGATTTCTGGTTCTGCTGTGTCTAATTCAAATTCATCATTTTATCCATCAAAACCTACTTTTTGTTCACAGCGTGGTCAAATCAGTCCTAACCTCCTCTAGTGGTCGGGAGGGCGCCTGGGCGGGTGTACAGTGTGTCAGGTGGTGCCAATTAGCTCCTGTTTTACCTCTAACTTTCAGGGCATGGGTTGAGCTTTCAATCACTTCCCACGGTCCTGTCCACCTCGGTTCTGTCCACTTACGTTTGTGGACACGCAACCACACCCAATCTCCAGGCTTTACAGGAGGCTCTGTGTCGCTCTGTGGTGTTTCTGTTGTAGTTTTGACCTGTGAAGACAAAACTCGAGTGAGATTAGTGAGTGCTCTCATATAATCGTCTGCTTCTATCTGCCACAGATCCAATACTGGGCCTATACCACCATCTCTGGGTGGGCCCGGCATTGGCCTGCCTGTCAATAACTCGTGAGGCGACAGGTGAGTTTTATTACTCTGTGAAGATCTCATAGACATTAGTGCTAGGGGTAGTGCGTCTACCCAATTCATTTTGGTGTTATGGCAAGCTTTGGCAATTTTTCTTTTCAAAGTTTGGTTAGCCCTCTCTACTAGACCTTGTGAAGAGGGGTGATATACTGATCCAAACTTGTGCGCAATGCCAAAATACTTTTCTACTTCACTCAACTTTTGGCTGGTGAAGTGGGATCCATTATCTGACCTAATACGTCTGGGGACCCCATACCTGGGTATCAGTTCGTTCTTTAGCCATTTTACTACTGAGTTAGCATCCTCTTTTTTACATGGGATTGCTTCAATCCATTTGGTGTAACGGTCTACCATAACCAAAATGTACCTGTGTCCCCTGACCATATTATCTGCTCCCATGTCTGTATAGTCTATACAAATCTCTTTGAATGGAGCATCAGGAACTGGAAAACGTCCCATTGGGCATTTGTATGGCTTTTTATCATTGTGAGCATTGCAATTTTCGCAGTCTTTTACAACGTTTTCTACCATTTCCCTCATGTATGGATGCCACCAGTGGGCTTCCACTTCTTTAGTGGTTCTTGTTCTGCCAACATGGGTTGGTCCATGTGCTTCTTTGATTAACAAATGACAGAGTTTTGCAGGTGCCACCAGGCGACCATCATGTGATCTCCAAAGACCTTTGTCTGACTTTGTCGCACCTTTTAAAAGCCACTGATTGTGTTCATAAACTCCTGCATGTTCCTGCATTTTTTCTATGTTTTCTTCAGTTAGTTCAGGGGTGTTTTCTGTCTGTAGGCATATCAATTGTCTGCTGTACCCTCCTGCCTTTTTAGCTGCTTTGTCTGCAGCGTCATTACCTTTAGCTACCGGTGAGATTGAATTTTGGTGTCCTTTACACTTCATTACTGCTATCTGGGCAGGGAGTAGGATGGCTTTGAGAAGATTTTGAAGTGCACTGGCATGTTTAACTGGAGTTTTTTGACTGGTCAGGAATCCCCTTCTCAGCCATTGTGGGCCATCTATGTGTACTGCGCCATGTGCATATGCTGAGTCAGTGTAGATGTTTACTCTTTTGTCTTTCCCTATTTCTAAAGCTTTGGTTAATGCTATCACTTCAGCTAATTGGGCAGAGGCTGGTTGGGGAATGACTTCTGAGTCTAGGGTCTCAATTTGCTGTCCCTGTTGTTGTACTACTGCATATGAGGCTACATTTCCTTGATCCCCTCTATAACAGCAGCCATCACAGTATAATGTCATTTCTGGATTTACTAGTGGGTTTGCCTTTAGGTCTTCTCTGAGTTTCAAGTCTTTTTGTGCTACATATTCACAGTCATGTGGTTCATGTTCTTCTGAGTTCAGTCCATTGGCCATATTGGTTCTTTCAGTTTCATAACTGATGTGTGGTTGCTTCAGGATGTCAGAAATCTTAATTTTTCTTACTGGGGAGAAAGTAAATGCGTTGGAGCTCAGGAATGCAATTACTCCATGTGAAGTGTTGATTTTTAGGGGATGGCACATGACCACATGTGATGTTTTGTCTATAGCCCTAGTTAGGGCTGCTAGATGTTTGGCACATCCTGTTTGCCCTTGTTCAATGTTGTCCAGTCTGGAACTGTGGTACATCAGTACTCTCCTTTCTCCCTCTTTTTTCTGAAACAGGACAGCATTTATAATGCTTCCTGTTTCTGAAACATCAAGATAGAATGGCTGGGTGTAGTCTGGGGAGCAGAGGTGTGCTGCTTGTCCTAGGGCTTGTTTAGTGTGGGTGAAGGCTTCTTCTCCTTCGGGTGTCCAATCAAGGGTAGCAGTGAGATTTCTGTTTCCAGCCACTGATAGCATTTCCCTAAGTGGTTGAGTGAGGGACACATAATCTGGCACGTGGTTCCTGGAGTATCCTGTGAGTCCAAGAAATGCTAGCATCTGTTGCACAGTCTTTGGTTTTCCATGTGAGAGAATGGAATTTCTTTGCGATGATGTCAACGTGAGGCTATTAGCAGAAATTAATCTTCCCAGGAATGTAACTGTTCGTCTACACACCTGTGTTTTTTCTTTTTTGACCTTGTAGCCTGCGTTGGCGAGGAGTATCAAAAGATCTGTTGTAGTTTTTAGACATGCTTGTGGTGTTGGGCTTGCCAACAATAAGTCATCAACATATTGGATCAGGATAGTTCCTTGTGGCAGTTGGAGATGTTTTAAATCTTCTCTCAATGCTTGGTTGAAGAGTCCTGGGCTGTCTTTGTATCCTTGTGGCATTCGGTTGTAGGTGTACTGTTTCCCTTTGTAGGTGAAGGCAAATATATCTTGTACTTCTGGAGCGAGAGGTAGGCAAAAAAATGCATTTGCTAGGTCGATGACAGTGAAGTGTGTGTGAGTGGGATTCAGATTCTGTAAAGCAACATAGGGGTCTGGAACAGGAATGTTTTCTGTGGTGGTAGCTTGGTTAATTTGTCGTAGGTCATGTACCATTCTCCATCCTTTATTTTCTGCTTTTGGGACGGGCAGTATTGGTGTGTTCCATGGAGATTTAGTTGGTCTTAATACCCCTGCTGTGAGTAATCCTCGTATGGTGTCATCGATCCCTTCTACCTGTTCTTGTTTGAGTCTGTATTGGGGACGCCAGCAGGGCAATTGGTGTGGTCTTAATTGGACGGTGACCTGGTTGGCGGGGACACATCCTACATCATATGGGTCTTTAGTCCACAATTTCTCTGGAACTCGTGAGAGCCATCTTTCTGCATCCGGGTGGTTGGTGTGTTCCCTTCCATGGTCTCTGTCCAATTCTTGTCTCTCTAGTATTCCTGAATTTATTCCATCATGCCTGATTTTCCACATGGTTCCATCTGATGAGCAGGACACTTTTGGGACCGAGGTTTCCTGCCAGTCTTTTGTTAGTGCTGCCTTTATCATGGGTCCCAGTGATCTTGCTTCACATCCGACGCCTACAGCAAGGGTTACGTGTGGCTCACTCTCATGTCTCAGGGCATACCAGGTTTTCTGTTCAGGAGTTAGTTCACAGTATGCAGCGACACCTTGTGCTCCCACATAGATGTCAGTGATGGATAGTTGTTCAGTCATTTCTTCTTTATCTTCTTCCCATGCTTGCTGGTACTCATCATCTGGTCTGCGTAGGTAGTTGTAGGTGCAGTGTAGAGGATCCATGGGAGGTCCATAGGGTCCTAGTGTGTTGATCCATGGTTTCCATTTCATGTAGTAGTGCTGTATTTCTGGTGTATCAACTGAGGTGTTGCACAATCTGCTCCAGTAGACCTGTGTGGTTTCTGGTGGTGTGTTCTGTTCCATTTCAGGTCCCATCATGAGTATTCTGTGTCCATGCTGTAGTACAGTAGGTGTTGTTTTCTGTCCTGGGAGATGCACAATGAGGCCATCTGGGGTGCACAGAATACTGGCTCCAATTTTTACTAGCAGGTCTCTCCCGAGTAGGGGTATAGGGCATTTGGGAGCATGTAGGAATGCGTGATGTAGGGTTTGAGTTCCAACCGTTATGACCAATGGTTTTGTGTATCTTTGTTCTTCTGTTTTTCCCGAGTATCCAACTGTTCGTAGAGTTTTTGAGGAGAGAGGGGGAATTCCCCCCTTCAGTTTGATGAGGCATGAAACGGATGCTCCACTGTCGACCATCATCTCAATTTGTTCCGACTCTATAGTGCAGGTGACCATTGGTTCAAGGTGTGGTGGGGTGGGAACACCTGCAGTTGGATTCTCTGGGCCCCATCATTGCTCCTCCCATGCTGTCATTGGCATCTGGGTGTAGTTGGGTGGCATGCTCCTCCCTCTCCATCCTTCTGAGTGTGTTGGTCCCCTACTGTACGATGATTCTCTTCCTCTATGTGAGCCATAAGGCATGGGTGCTGGTGGACCCGCGGAAGGACAATCTCTGACCCAGTGTGTGAGCTCTCCACAGTTGTGGCAGCCTGTGTTTCCTCTTGGTCTGTTCCTATTCCTTCTTTCTAGTGGAACATTATATGGAAGCAGTGGTGGTCTTTGGTACTGCATGGGGTATTGTTGTGGCGCACCTGGTTCTGCTCCCATCGGCCATCTTGGTTCTGTGTGTGGGGGCGTAGCTCCCACTGGGGGTTTCTTCAATGCTGCAGCTACAGCCTTTTGAACTGCATCTTGTATGTCTCCTGTCCCTGATCCCATTACCATTTGTGTTTCAGGTTTGTTTTTCTTTGATCTGTTTATTATATCTTCTTTTTCTGCCACTTGCATCTTCAGCAGCCTTTTACTGAGGGCCCTCTGTTCTTCGTCACGTTCTCCTTCTAATTTGCTGTAATTGCCATGGTGATGTGTCAGGTGGATTCGCCAGTTTTCTTCATCCATGATGCTGAGTCCTGCAACGTCATTCAATTTGGCTTGAACTGCTAATGGGAGGGCTTTTAACACTCTGTCTCGGTACAACATGCGGTTGGAGGGGGAGTGATCATATCGTTCACCAGTGCTCTCTAACCATTCTTCTTCACACCTTCTCAAGAAGACGTGCTGCTCTTCATTCTGTGCCATTTTAAGACTGTCCAATCCGGTGAGGGATCTCTGGGTAGGGAACTTGTCTCTTACTGCTCCCCAGTAGGCAGTTCTGTACTGATTGAAAGGTGTATCATCTTCTTCATCAGAGCATCCTGCTATGGCATCTAATTCCCGGACTCTGATGTTCCCTTCTACCCGCCTTATGAGGGCCCTTATGTCTCCCAAACAAAGCTGGTCTGTTGCTGTGTACTTCTCCCATTCGATAATCCATCTTTGGCCTCCTTTCTGTAGTGGTGGCAGTTTGGACACCAGTGCTTCCATGTCTCTATGCTTCCATGGCTGGTAGATAGTTTCTCCTCCTCCAATAGCAACCAGGGGGTATTGTCCTGGGGTTGCATTTCCTATGTGTGATCGGGTGTGTCTTGAGATGGGACTGGATAGGCCCACACCTTCAGTAGTGGTGGGGGGCAGGGCAACCTTTACTTCTCCCGTCAGTCTAACAGTGCATGTTTTGTGGCTACCTTCTTCAGAGTCAGAGTAATCACTACAAGTATGTTCTTTTTCTTCCCTTGTTTTGATTTGTTCCCTACTTGCTTCTTCTTCGGTGTCATATCCAGTCCTGTATTTAATCTCCCCTTTTTTCTTTTGCTTCTGTTTTTTATTTATGAACACAGTTGCATCCTCTTTCAGTCTAAATGCTTCATTTCCTTGATCTGGAGTGGATGCAGAGGGATACCCAGGTCTTGTCCCTGCTGCTTTAGTGACTTCACCTCCTGTTCTACTCGTCTGCAGCATGTTTTGGGTGTCGCTCAGCATTTGTTGCGCATTTTGAGCCACAACCATGACGTCTGTCATCATCTCACTGAGCTTTTGGGTTGCTACTGGGATTTCATCAACTTCTAGGATCCCTCCTTTTACCTGCATGACCGGGGCCTGCACTTGCGGGTAGAGGGAGTTAGGTAGTATGTAAGGGGGGGGTGCCGTGGGCTTTGAATGTAGTTTGAGGGTAGTTAATTCTTCATTGGAGGTGTCTGAGTCTGGCTCTCTCTCTAAACCAACTGTCATGAGTCCACCTGGAGTGATCTGCTTCATGAATAACAACAGTTTGGTGGAACGGGCCATGCGTCTTTCAGCTTTTCGAAGGGCTCTTATTGTAGATCCAAACTTAGGTTCACCTTTTCTTTCCCAATCTATCTGAGCCTTGGATGCTTCACCTCTTTCATGCACTATTATCCGTGCTCTGTATGTTCCGGTAGGACATGGATCTGTATCACCTGGTATTAGTCTTCTGTCTTGCCAATCTTTCCAAATTTTTTCTAGTTTCTTTTTAGTCTTCTGTCTGTTTTTTGGTTCTGTGGTGGCTTCAATTTTATTGAAAATCCTATTCCTCCAGTCTTCTGTACTTTTGTTTGGGAATAACTCTAGGGGCTGTTTGTCCACCATTGTGCTATCCTAGACTGTGATCAGTAAGTGTTTTGAAACTAAAGATAATAAAAATCAAAGAGACCAGAAAGTTCTTAGAATAACAAATACAATTTTAACCAAAAATGTAAAATGAATCTATTGTGAGTTTTATTATGATTTCTCTTTTCTTTTTCGAAGTTGCTAAATAAAATGAAACTAGGGAGTTCTAAAAAATTACAAATAAATTCTAAACAGAAGCAGAAGAAATTAACCTATTGTGGAAATCTAGAAAAGAAATTTAAAACAAAACGTAAAATTGATCTAACTTGGATATTTAAACGAGCATGAATCTATGTTGAGATAAAAATTTGCTTTAAAGAAATGAATGAAACTAGAACATTTATGTAAATAAGGAAAGGAAGCTAAAGGCCATGTACTAATTCAAGGAGGATTCTAACTTTATGCAAATCTTAGTTTGGTGCCTGATTTCACCTCTTTCTGTTACTTTTCCAGGTCTGATGTTCTAATGTTCACACTAATGGGGATCAGGGGATTCTGTCTGTAAATCCCAAGGGAGATTTATTAAATGTTTGCTCCTTTAACTGCTAGTTGTTTTAACATTAGAGTATTTCCTATTTGGATTGTAATATTTATTTTAGTTGGTTTGGATCGAGTAAATTAAGACAATTACACCATATTTCCAGTGTTACTTTTTGTTCATAAGAGGAAACAGCTTCCTCACACAGGTCTAGACGCAGTCTGCTGCTCCAGTCCAATCACGATACACAATTAGTTTACACACAGTTCCCCACCCCCTTTGCCACAGAGTAAAACTCAAAGATCTGTTTGTTTTCTTACACTTTATTCACTTAATATAGAGCCAGGCTTCTACCATTTTCAGGCGGACACTTATACTTTGAATGTGTTACTTCAAACAGACCTTTCTGATAAGTTTTTCCAGTTTAAAAATCCTCCCCACATTCCCCAGTCACTACAGAATTGGCGCTAATGGACGCTTTCTCCTGTTTAAAACCACACTGCTTGAGCTCGCTCGCTCCCAATTCAACAACCCAATCTTATGCAATTCGTTATGTACAGTTTATCACAAAACACACACTGCGCGAGTCGCTGCCACGGACTCAAATTATCAACACCATTCTATTTCAAAATATTTACAGTAGGCCTCTGTACATTTCCTAAGTGTATCTTCACACAATTCGACTATACCTATGTTCAAATTGATTCCTATTTTTGGCTATTAAGTACGAGAGAAAAAACTGAAAGCACTTCCAATGGCGCATCTACGTCCGTCGTCACGCCAACGTCAGCGTTACCAAGTCCTTACTTCCACAGCTGTAACAAGTAGATTACCTACAACTATTTTCAGCTGGCTTTTAAAAAAAGTCTTAATGTTTATCTTCGTGCCTAACAGAGACTATTACTCTGTTGCCGCCCCGCGGTCTTTTTTATTTAAAATTTTACTGAGTCTAAACTCGGCCGACCCAATCCGGACCTTTAACGTTTACTGAAATTTTCCAGGCATCCCAAGGCCTCCTCTTCGAGATCTCATAAGTTTTCAAAATGTATACATGTTCAACAGAGTAGCCCACCCAAAATCAGGAATCCCCACAGGTTTACCCTGGTCGTATCACATGAAATTAGGGTCTATGTATGTTGAACAAGGCCTATTTCTTTCAAGATCTCATACATCCAAACTTAAGCATGTACCCTGGCCGTTCTCTCTCGGACTTCTAATGCGCACTTACCAGGCACCCTTCCTCTGGCTTTTAAGGCAATCACAAACAATCACACACAATTCACAAACATTGCTTTTGACTTATCATTTTCAACAAAGTTTTCAATTGGATATTACTTTTATCAATAACTTTTACAGATTTGAATAGACTTACGGGTTGATGGCCGTTGACTCTTACATCTAATATTTCTACATAATCCTACGCCAAATTCGATTAAACAGGAATGGCTTACCTTTTTTTTAGATGGGCCCATGCAAGAGTCAAGCGGCAGAATCAACCTTTCAGTCCTCTGAATCTACTCGTTCCTCCGTCCTCCTATCAGAAATCACGTGTACGGGGTCACCAATTGTTAAGAATTTTACGTGTATCAGAGTTTCTGAAGAAGGACGAGGCTCCGGTCCAAATTGAAATTTAGCACAAAGATTTATTAATAAGAATTGATAAGTCAAAATACATGAAATACACTGCAGCGGTCAAATATTTGCTCAACCCTCAAGCTTCCACAAAATATTCGCGCAGAAACAAGATCGAACATTGGTTTTAATACTCCCGCCACAGGGGCGGTTACTTTTCACTCTCGTGAGTAAAACCCATCCTTGTTGGCTCTTCGTTGGCATGGTGACATGTTGGACGAATTTCTTGGTTTTCGCTATCCAATGAGGAAGGACATGCACTAACTCTCGAGCATAGATCAACAGGTTCTTTGCATACAGGTGTGAAATCTTAATCAGGTTACAGTAATTTACATTCAATTGTCCTAACCTAGACTAGAACATCAGGGGGCTGGAGACAGAAGGTCTCATTGTGCTGTATAGGGGGCAGTTTCATTTGTATGTTAATTGTGGGGTTTTAATCCTGTCTCCCTATCTGAGCCAGGTGTAAAGTCTGAGTGAAATGAATTGGGTTTTAAACTTTGATGGTTATTGTATTCAATCATATTTCCTTGACCTGGCTGCAGCATACAGTTTAATAAAACAAAAACATAAGAATACATGGTTATTAAATCAGCATTATTTAAACTACATTTATCTCAACAACACCCTGCCCTTTGGAATCGCTGCCTGTCCTAAATCAATGTTACTTAACCTCCAAGGAGGGTCGTCACTCTGCGGACATGCGACCGTCGGTCGGGCACTCACCTCGTTGCACTTGGTTGAGTCTGCCCTGAGCATGTCAGTCAGCACGTCTCTGTATGGAGCGCCGCTGACCCTGGCCGGCAACACCGAGACCGACAGAGCCACCAGCAGCACCTTTAGCTGGGAGCACGGCATCGCCCGTCTTTTCCTTCTGACTGGAACGTGTACCGGGTGTATCCTCCTTCAGTGCAGAACAATGGCCTGAGATCGGCTGACAGACGCTGACTTGCCCCGGAGTGGGGGGCAAAAAACGGCGGGATGAATGAAGTCTGTGATTTGGTCCACGCCAAAAAAAAAAACACAGCACGGATGAAGTTGTCATGTGACGGTGTCACCAATATATAGGTTTTCTCGTCCTTGGATCGTCCTACACATCAGACCGGCACAGGCATGTGATTGGTTGACGAGGACGAATGCAAGGGATGGGGCGTGCGTTTGTTTGTGTGTGTGTGTGTGTGTGTGTGTCATGGCATGAGGGCCACTAACTGTGGAGATGTGGATAAGGTCAGAAAGAGCTTTGACGCAATTTCAAAACGGAAACAAAATAAGGCTATACGTCCGTCCAAAATCTGCAGAGTTGTGATGTGGAATTGACATGGGATAAAATACAAGTGTGACAAGCCCGCCACACCCGTAACACCGCAATAGATGTGACACTTCTGATCCAACCCAGCGATATTATTGTGCTTCCTTATATGGCCCCCTACATTCCCTGTTCAGTTGGCTAGGTTTTATGAGGGCCCTGTCTGAAATGCTAGGGTGGCCCTGCCAACGCAGCGGAAATAGTAGGGTGGTGTCTGTCTGCTGGGACACGTTGGATGTTGTTAGAGTAGTGGTAGGTGTTAATGGAGGAGGTTGGAGGTCCTCCTCAGCCTGGCCCGGTGGCGACGTGTCATCTGAGATTAGCCCCACCGGCCTCAGTGTGTGGTCCTAATGCGCTACAAAGAGATGCTAATGACACGAAGTGACTCAAATGTTAATTGGAACGGCTACTCCCCCCCCCCGCCCCCCCCGTCCCCGGCTCTAGTCTCCATCTCCTACCACTCCCCAGTATGGTTCCAGAAGAAGCACCAGTCAGAGGTGGCTGCAAGTTCCAATGACTATGCGTGGGACGGTATTTGGGTCCAGTTGGTTCGGTGTAAACTGCCATGTACTAATGACAAGTCAAAACATCCCCAATTCTCCCTGGCCCAGGAGTAGCCTATTCTACTATAGTAGTTCTATTGACTTGTTGAGTGGGCCATGGTATGATCATGAAAATGACCTATCAGCTCAGTCGACGTGGCCCTCGCAGTTCTGATGGAGCTTTCGGAAGTCTGTCCATTGACTTCAGAAAACCTACACCACGCAACGACATCAGTCAGAATCGGTACCAGTGGAGATGGGGGAAGTCCTGGCTGAACTGAAGTGTAACCTTTCCCTGACGCCGTTGCCCCTCGGCACCCTGGGAGATGCACAGTTAGTCCTGATTACTCATATCTTCATGCCAACTCTGGCACTCATTAACATTTTCAAAGGAGCGGGGGGGGGGGGGGGGGTAGGGGGGATAGGGGGGCAGGCGTCATGGCCACAGGTGTCACGCTGGGCAGACTAACACCGCTCGTGTGGGTCCCCACAGCCTTGCCCCCACCTCTAGCCCCCACCACAACCCACCTGTTCTCACTTGAGCGCTGGAGCGTCTTCAGTGGTTTGAAACATTTGGAACATTCTAGGGGGAGGTATCATTCACAGAGCAGATACCGTTCACTATTCTATCTTCCAGACGCTCATATCTGTTGTGAATCTTTACACCCTTCTGGACAGAAACGTGGCAACTCTTTCTACATTCCCTTTGACTTGTGTTGGTGTAACTGAGGGAAATTAACATGTATTTGTGAAAACACCCCCTTTGGCTGAGGGGTCTGTTGAATTGAGTCAACGTTTATGCATTGCCTTTGTTGGCAAGTAGAGGGTTAATAATCGGGTGGAGTGGCATGATAATAATCAGGATAACATCAGTTAATCCGAATACAAATGACTGTTCACTGAATACAAATGTCGACTCTCCAGTGACTCTTTGATCTTAAAGTGCAAAAAGTCTGAACTTTTCAGAAGGGTCTTGCCACGGGGTTGTACCATCTCATCTCTGGTCTGTTACGATTTACTGCAGTCACTATAACTAGAAAAATATTTTCAAGATATTTAAGCACTTTTTTGTCTTACAGAGTTGATAAAACCATTTCCAGTGAAATGCATTAGCCTATGATTTCTAGAACTCCACTCTAGATGTAGAAGGGAAAGTTTGCAATGGTGTAGAAGGATTTTGGCACCTTGGTATGGCGTACTTTGATATGGCTAAAATAAAGTATGGGAATGTCTTCGGATTCAGGAACTATAGAATGTAAGTATTTCACTAATCTGGTGCGTTGTTTGTGATCTGTGTGCTGACATCTAGTGGACACATTGGTCTGGTACCACAGAGTCCCTCCCAACCTCTATTTACAGCGGTGCTTGTTTACTGCCATCTAGTGTGGTGTTTAATGTATGGCTCTCCTACCTCTCACCATGTTTACTCCGAAACACAAAGGTAAAAACTAGTGAAGGCCATTCGAGGCTTTCTTCTAGCTGCAGGATATTATGCTAACAGCGCTAACTCAGATTTTCTTTTTCAAAATAAAAGCCATCATTGAGATATATATATATATATATATATATATATATATATATATATATATATATATATATATATATATATATATATATATATATATATATATATATAGTCTGTAAATCTAGTCTGTCATTTTATGTTTAATGTCTGTTCCAATGTTTTTCTTGTCTGTTCTTTTTTACAGATTACATTGCTAACTATATAGCCTTATACATTTCAATGATGGCTTTTATTGTGATGAAGAAAATCTGAGAGCTGCCAACATAATAATTTGCTCCTAACATAACCCTAATGAAGCCTCGTTTGGCCATCACTAGTAAAAACTAAGTCAAAACCAGCCAAAAAGATTGGAGGTTAACTGCTGTGTCTTTTCTATTACCTCTAACTATGTACAGTGGATATAAAAAGTCTACACACCCCTATAAAAATGCCAGGTTTTTGTGATGTAAAAGAATGAGACAAAGATAAATCATGTCAGAACTTTTTCCACTTTTAATGTGACCTATAATGTGAACAATTCAATTGAAAACAGACAAATCTTTGAGGGGGAACAAATGAAAAATAAAAACCATACAATAATCTGGTGGCACAAGTGTGCACACCCTCTTATAACTGTGTCTGTTTTCAGAATTAACCAATCACATTCAAACTCATGTTAAATAGAAGTCATTACACACCTGTCATCATTTAAAGTGACTCTCATTAATCACAAATAAAGTTCAGCTGTTCTGGTAGAATTTTCCTGACATTTTCTTAGTTTCATCTCAGAGCAAAAGCCATGGTCCGCAGAGAGCTTCGAAAGCATCAGAGTGATCTCATTGTTGAAAGATATCAGTCAGGAGAAGGGTACAAAATAATTTCCAAAGCATTAGATATACCATGGAACACAGTGAAGAAAGTCATCATCAAGTGGAGAAAATATGGCACAACAGAAACATTACCATGAACTGGACGTCCCTCCAAGATTGATGAAAAGACGATAAGAAAACTGTCCAGGGAGGCTTCCAAGAGGCCTATAGCAACATTAAAGGAACAGCAGGAATTTCTGGCAAGTACTGGCTGTGTGCTACATGTGATTACAATCTCCCGTATCTTTCATATGAATGGGCAATGGGTAGGGTGACAAGATGGAAGCCTTTTCTTACAAAGAAAAACATCCAAGCCTGGCTGAAGTTTGCAAAAACAAACATCATGTCGCCCCAAAGCATGTGGGAAAATGTGTTATGGTCTGATGAAACCAAGGTTAAACCTTTTGGTCATAATTCCAAAAGGTATGTTTGGTGCAAAAAACAACACTGCACATCACCCAAAGAACCCCATACCCACAGTGAAGCATGGTGGTGGCATCATCATGCTTTGGGGCTGTTTTTCTTCAGCTGGAACCGGGGCTTAGTCAGGGTGGAGGGAATTATGAACAGTTCCATATACGAGGCAATTTTGGCATAAAACCTTCAGGTGTCCGTTAGAAAGCTGAAGATGAAGTTCACCTTTCAGCACAACAACGACCCAAAGCACACATCCAAATCCACAAAAGCATGGCTTCACCATAAGAAGATTAATGTTTTGGAATGGCCCAGCCAGAGCCCAGAACTGAATCCAATTGAACATCTATGGGGTGATCTGAAAAGGGCTGTGCACAGATGTCCTCGCAATCTGACAGATTTGGAGCCCTTTTGCAAAGAAGAGTGGGCAAATATTGGCATGTCAAGATGTGCCATGCTAATAGACTCCTACCCAAAAAGACTGAGTGCTTTAATAAAATCAAAAGGTGCTTCAACAAGGTATTAGTTTAAGGGTGTGCACCAGCGCTTGACATAAACTTTTTTACTCACGAGCCACTGTGGTTAGTGGTTTTCCAAAGTTACTAGCCACTCAACATTTTCACTAGCCAACATTTTGTTGTTGGGGAATTACGTTTTATTTGATAAAATGTGACTATGGTATGCTACATCTTAGCCTGTCTTGTTCACTTGTCCAGTCAGTCAGTATTAGGCAAAGGTGGTACCCCACTCTACCGGACACCCCTCTGTGAAATACTTTATATAATGTGGCTACACACTTGAAAAATACAACTATTATAGTGTTAAATCTGCCCTGTTGTCTATGTCCACTTGTGCAGCTAATGCACGCTACCATGTCCTCCCTAATATGCACCAAAATATGTAAGTAATATATTTTTTTTTAACGTAACCTAGAACTATTAACATATCATTTAAGAATAAATCTGAAATCACCCATCAGCTTTATAATTAATCGCAGTCAATATTATTGTCGTCTATTTTTGTTATTCTATTTTCTTGTAAATATAGACTAGTTTCTTCGCCTTGACGCCACATCCCAATCTCCCTCGATTTCCTTCAGTTGTACTAGGCTCTGCTGCTGTCGCTGATCCAGTGTCTTCACGTTCATATATTTATATTGTTAGTAACTTAAATACGTTAATTGTTTTTTTTACGTATTGCATATATAGCCTAAGGTTCTAGGTGATACGTACATACCCTAATCTGATGGTCTTTTTCAGTCATCTTTGTTTGTCTCGCGATCTCTCTTTAAAAACAAATCTGTAATTTTAGACTATAGAAGTCACCGGAAAAGTTTTTAAAATGTTTTGCAGATTAGATGTAGTTTTTAAGTTTTAATGGAATATTTTGATATGTTTGGGTGTGAAAGAAAACTAGGATCCACATTACGAATCTCGAGATCCGCGTAATCTGGACCGGTGTGGTCCTGTATGCATGCCACATTTAATTTACCATAAACTGTATTCTGCCGCAGTCTCCAGAAAACAAATCGACTCGCCCAAGCTCATTAAAAATAGCCAAATTTTATAAGAAACACTCTCCATCTGACAACATTCAATATGGAAAAAGTTTCGTCCTACTGTCATTTTAGCTGCAGTGTTTTGTTGGTATTTTATAGACTTTTTATATCCACTGTATATATGTATTTCTAAATAACCATTACATTTATTTAGGATATTTCTTTTTACTATGCTGTCAATCAGTGACAATTTAGTAACCACTCCCTCTTCAATCAGCGATGATTGGAACATGGTATGTTCAAAGGAAGACATGGTGACATTGTATAATTCCCACCAACTTGCGAAGGCCCTGCTTTCCTGAGGCACCAGTGTTGAATGTTGACAGGCTTGCTGCATTTAACACAGAGTAACAATAAACACATTTTAAACTGTAATCTTGTTCCCGACACTTCTGTCACACGAATAGTACCTTAGTCCTCATTTCCCTTTTTCTTTTAAACCAATTGAATCACAAGCACCTCTGTCTTCTACGATCTACTACGGTTTAGCCCAGCACTGGTTCCCCTATTTACTGCACATTGTTATTCCTTTTTCTTATGCATAAAATAAGTGAACCGCAAAAGGTTAGCATGGCGTGTTTGGGTGGGCATTGATGTTCTCTTGCAAAGCCTCTGCCACAGAACGGCGATGCAGTTCCCGTCATGTGACAGGTTAGATCCTGACATGAAATAAAACAGTTCTCACAGTAATAGGTGAGTTAAGGCCTCCCACTGGCATGTCAGCTGGTGACGTTTGCTGTGACGAAACTGAGAGGAAAGTACACCCAATAAGACCCATGCACCTCCTGGTAGAGGGTGAAGTACAACCAGGGTATTACCTCAGTCTCATCTCACTGAAAGTGAACCTGGTTCAAACACACCGACATCTTTGATTATTAAAAGACTGGCATCCCGATATTATCCAAGCACTATGCTGAGACTGAGTGCTACAGATGGCCACTCAGTAAATATAAACAAGAGAGAACGCCGATGTTAATTAAACAGCTGACACTGGCAAAACAACTATGTTTGTTCCCGGCGGATCGTTAAAGTGTAGCCCCATGAATAAATGTCTCCCCCGGAGCCACCACCAACAGCCTCCGTCAGACACAGAAACCCTATGTCTCTTCCTATGCCTTAGTATAGATAACCCATCCGTGTACGCCTTAGGTATTTATTTATTTTTTTGCATGGCTGGGAAAGGCTTCAAGGTAGCCGTGGCACCAGCTGTAAATCACTCTAATTGGCCGCCCTGCCTTTCTATCTGAAATAAACAGCGGCGAATGTAACGGGCCCGTTGCCCGGGAGCCATGGCGACAGCTGTCCCCGTCTAATGCAGGTTGTTATCCTGATGCCATCCGCCAAATTATGCAGCGATTCTGGTGGGGCAGCGTGAATCGATCACAATCATGTCACGCTGTGTTTCCTTTGCAACATCTGCTCCTGTGCATCTGAATAACTCCTCTTCGAGGCTTTGTCGAGCTAGCTCCAAGATGGGGCTAAACACTCGAAATGCACGCCGTGTGG